>NC_092872.1:486652952-486960952 GCF_028372415.1 Notamacropus eugenii
TTTTCCTTCTAATCTTAGTTGCATTGGATTTGTTTTGCAAATAAAAAAAAAACTTTAAAAAATTTTTATATAAATACATTTATCAATTTTACCTTCAGTTATCTTTTCTATCCCTTTTTTTGGTCATGAACTCTTCTTTTATTCATAGATCCAAAAGACATTATTTTTCTTGCTCCTCTAACTTACTTGTGATGTAATCTTTCACATCAAGACCATGCATTGGAGCATATACGATGTGAGATGTTGGCCTAAGTCTAATTCTGCCAGATTATTGTTCATTTTTTCCAATCAATTTCGTTGAATAGTGGTTCCTTATTCTAGTCATTGTCGTCTTTGGGATACTATGTTCACTTTCTTTTGTATGTTGTATTTCTAATTCATTTCAATGATCAAAATATCTATTTCTAACCAGCATTGAATCATTTGGATATTTATGAATTTGTAGTGTTTGAGACAGAATACTACAAGATCCCTTCATTCCACCACCCTCCCCTCACCCTCACCCTTCTCATTATTATTTCACTGTAGTTTTGTTGTTCAGTTGGCTCAATTGTGCCTTACTCTTCATGACCCAATTTGAGGGGTTTTTTTGGCAAAGATACTGGAGTGGCTTGCCATTTCCTTCTCCAGCTCATTTTAGAGATGAGGAAACTGAGGCAAACACAGTTAAGTGACTTGCCCAGGGTCACACATCTAGTGTCTGAAGCCAGATTTGCACTCAGGAAGATGTCTTCTTAACTGCAGTCCCCACGATCTATCCAGTGTTCCACCTAGCTAAGTCACGAAGACTATTTTATTCAATATTTTTTTCATCAATATTCATTAGAGATACTGGTCTATAAATTTTTTTCACATTACTTCTTCCTGCTTTAGGTATCAAAACCATATTTTTCTCATAAAAATAGCATGGTAAGATCCCTTTTTTTCTATTTTTGCAAATAATTTTCATAATATTGAGATTCTTGGAGTTTTTTATAGAATAAGTCAGTTTGGTGCTATGCCTTTCTTATTTTAGAAATTTGTTTCTAGCTTATTAAATTTCTTTTTCTGAAATGGAATATTTGAACTCTCAGTTTCTTATTCTATTAATATACATATTTTATATTTTTGGTAAATATTCATTTCATTAAAGTTACAAAATTTGTTAGCATATCATTGGATAAAAGTTTATAACAATTTCTTTTATTTCCTATTCATTTGTTGTGAATTCTTTTAAAATTTTAGATATTGAAAGTTTTATTTCTTTCTAATTTTGATCAGGTTAGCCAAGTTAACCTATTTTATTTGATTTTTTTCTCAAAAAAACTAGTTCCTAATTTGAACAGTTACATCTATTTTTAATTTTTTTTACTTTTATTTTATTTTCAGAATGTTTTTGTGTTTGAATGGTTTATTAAATTTGTTGCTTTTCATATTCTTTACGTGTGTGCAATTTGTTGACTTGTTTTTCTTTTCTTTTGTTGATGAAATCTTCCCCAAAAGACTGCTTTGACTGCTTTACAGAAGTTTTGATATGATGTTTTATTATTTTTTTTAAATTATGTAGTGTTCCTCTAGTTTGTTTTTTCCCCTTAACTGGTTAATTATTTTTTTTTTAAACTTCCAGATGTTTAGGATTATATTATTTCACTTCCACTTAAGTTTGATTCCTTTTTTCAAAGGAATCTTTGTTGTACCAAAGGATTTGTTTAACATTTTTAGTTCTCTGCATTTAAGAGGTTTTTATATTCTTGTACATGGTCAATTTTTGCAGATGTGTCATGTACAGCTATCAAACATGCATATTTTTTTTATTACTATTCCATGATCACCAGAAATCTAGATATCTAACTTTTCTAAAACTCTCTTCAGGTCTTTAATTTCAGGCCTTAATTTAATAGATCTTTAAAACCTATTTAGGTCTTAAAATGTAATTTTTTACTTTATATTTCTGTTGTATTTGCCTAGGTCTGAAAGGATCAAATTGAGATTTCTAAGTTCTATGGTTTTGCTGTCTATTTTTGCCTATAATTTGATTATCTTTTCCATCAAATATTTAGATATTTTATCATGTGGGATTGATATTTTCTATTAACTGTAATGCTTTTAAGTTTAATTCAATTTTGTTTATCTCTTTTAACCATGAACATTTTTTACTGCTGCCTTATCTGAAATAGTTACTACTCTTGCTTTTTTGAATTTGTCTGAAGCATAATATATTCTCCTCCAGCCCTTTGTTTTAAGTCTATAGGAATTATGTTTCAAGTATATTGTTTCTAAACAATGTGTTAAACTCTGATTTACAGTCCATTCAGCTACTTGCTATTTTAGGGATAAGTTTCATCTATTTATGTTCAGTGTTAACAATTATTCATTATACATTTCTCTCCATCATAGTCTCTTAGACTTTTTCTTATTTTCTTCCTACCTCCTCTTTTCAAAAATGAGGTTGAGTGAGAAAATCTGATAAATACTAATAATTTATAATTCAAGTGATTGTTCCTATTCCTAGCACCTACCTCCCAAGGTTATTGTGAAGATTAAATGAGAGAATATCTGTAAAGCACTTAGCACAATGTCTGGCACCTAGTAGATGCTATATAAGTGTTAGCTGCTATCATCATCATTATCATTACTATTCCTCTGCCCTTCCTCCATTCACCAAGCCAGATCATCTGATTCTCAAACTTTCTTTCTCATGAATCACCCTTTCTGATCAGCCCTCTGAAGCTGGTCTGTTGTGCTTGTAATGATTCCTTCTCTGAATCTACTCTGCATCTTATGCCCTACTCCTTTCCCTATCCCTGTTTAATGTATTTTTATACCAAATTCTGTGCATTTGTGTGTATCGTCGACCCTCCTTTTCCTGCTCTAGATAAGACAGATTCATGAGATACCTACTATTCTAATCACTTCTATGTTTATATAGTCTTATCATGCACACTATTCATGGGAGATGGTAAGTTCTGTCTTCTTCCCTCATCTCTTCTCCAGTGTACTATTTTTCCTTCCCTTTTCTTTCCTTTCTTAAAACCAACAAAACAAAACAAAACTGCACCTAGGCTTTGTGTTAGTCTTACTTAACTTCCTCTTTAACCTGTTAAGCTAGCTATTAGGATTCTGAAGGGGCCCCTGTCTCTTCCCCATCCCCACAGAATATAATCTCTCCATCATTTTTAACCCCTTCCACTTCATCAAAAGTACCTTTTAGGTTTCTCTTTATTTCAATGTTTTCATTTCAAAGTTTCTACTCAACTCCAGTCTTGAACTCTTTTTTTCTGGTGGCTTGTAGTATTTTTATTCAGCTTAGAAGTTATGGATTTTGGCCATGATATTAGTGGATGTTTTCTATTTGGGACTCTTTTGTAATGAGCATTGAATTCTTTCTGCTTTTGCTTTGCCTTTCTGTTCTAGTAGATCTTGGCAGCTTTCCTTTATGAAAATGTGGTGTCTTAAAATGTGGTGTCTAGATCTTTTATTTGGTTATAGTGTTAAGAGATTTGGATGATTCTTAAATTCTCTCTCTTCAACCTGCTTTTCAGGTTGGTTGTTTTTGATAGTAGATACTTTGTCTTTTTATATTTTATTAATCCTGTGGTTTCACTCTACTATTTCTTTCAGGAAGTCCACTACTTGGTATCCTTTCCATCATCTGTCTTGATTCTTCCAGGACTCTTACTTTAATCATAATGTCATTTTAAATGTCTTTTTATTTCTTCCAACCATTTGTGAAGTCCTTGTGGCCAAGACAACTTTTTTTTCCCTGAAACTCTAATTGTATTTGCTGACCTGCTCTCTTCTGTATTTACCTTTTGGACATCTTTTAACCCATAATATTTCTTAATTTTTGAACGCCATCTTTTTACAGTCAACAAGGGAGTTTAATACAGGGTTGAAGACAAGTCTAAGTCCATCATTGGTTGTAGGTCCCATTTTTTCCTTTTCTCCCTTTCATGGTCCCCTCTTTCATAGTAAACACTTTCTCAGATTGCAACAAAAACTAGCTTATCTTTATCTGGAGAGAAAAACACTTGTAAAAGTACAGGCAGCCAATAAATAAGGTTTCAAAAGAACAGGAGACTGTTGGCCATGCAGCAATGAGGCAGAGAAGAGGGAGTGAAGAATAATTTCAGTAGTGTGGTAATAAAGTGATCCAGATAAGCAACAAATTCTGTGTAGGCGGATCACTCCTTAAGTGAACCAGTTGAGCCAGACAAGGCTCTAACTGTTGAAAATTATATTGTATTCATGGTCTTAGTGATTATCCTTTCCATCAGCTCACTGCTAGGACATATCTGCCTTGTCCCTCTCCCCTCTGCCTGGGAAGCAAAAGTTATCAGGCTTCCCCTGCTGACTCACAAAGTTTCCATCTACCATGTTCCTTTAGTCCATCCTCTCAGTAACAAAGCAACATTTCTCATCATCTCCTTGATGATTAGGAATTACATTCTTTTATTTACTCACATTACCAGCCTCTGTTCCTGGCTTGAGATTTTCACCAGATATAGGCTCTATTGCTTTTCTGCTCTTGGATGGTATGGTATGGGAGTGCTATTTTTTTGTCCTGACTTTGTTTTCTTTTTGGACCCTTCCCACTAGCTTTCACTTACCCTAGTATATCTGTTCTCAAAAAATATATATAAGATTTAGTGTGCTCAATCAGAGTTCTGCCTTGCCCTGGAGCATCCTTGATTAGAGTGCCTCAGGTTTTTGGCTCTCCTGGGGCATTCCAGGTCAAGGCATTGTGCTCTTCTCCCTACTCTGCCCACTTCAACAGCCCTGGTCAGAGCATTGTTGCCAATTTAAGGCCTGTTAATTTGAACTCATACTGGATTTCCTGGTGAGACCATCCCTTCTAGAACACAAGGTTTCTGGACATCTTTGAACTGCATGGAGAAAAAAAAACACTGTTGTTTTGCTTTGAATTTCTTGATCATTATTCAGTCTAGTGTCATTTTTTGGTCTCTGCAGAGCATATTTAGGAGAACCGGATTCCTCTGTGACTTTTCACATTACAATTTTAATGATTAAAAGTGCTAAAAACTATTATTAAGTTATAAACTTCTTGAGGGCAGGCAATGCTGCTCTTCAGCTTTGTATCACTATTTCGTAGAACAGTGACCAACATAGAATCGATGTTTTTGTAGAAATGAATTGAATTGGCCCATACGTCTTGAAGGATGTGCAAGATGGGAAGAGTAGAAGAGGGAGGGTATTCTCTCTCAAAGGTGGGGTGAGGAACCCCAGGAGGAAAAGTCATGTACTTTCTGTTTTATTAGGTCACTGTGGGCACCTCAGAGAAGTCACAAAATTACAGAACATCAGATTTGGAACAACCTGAGAGGGCATGTGGTCCATCTATCCCTGAACAAGAATCCTCTCTATGTCATAGACAAGCAGTCATCTAATCTTTTGAAGATCTCCAATAAGAAGGAACACACTGATTTTATATTTCTTGACTGGGCATATTGCTACAGAGTTTGTTTTTATTTTTGTGTTTCAATTTGAGGATCAGATGAAAGGGAGAGGAAATATAGTGGCACAGTTGCAAAAAAGAGTATCATTGAAACTTTTTAAAAAACAGCTAGAAGACAACTGAAGAAAGGCCAGAAGGATATACAGCCAAGCAGGATAACTTCAAAAATAACATAATAAATTTGTCATATTCTTACAAGGAAAATCAAGTTATGTAATAGAGTCATAGTTTTGTGCACAATCCTGTGTTTCTGTTCTATTGCATATATAGAAATCTCATTTTATTTGATGTTTTAAAGTTAAGATTAAAAATAAGATAAAATGCAAAGAAAGAGAAGGAACTCAGTATCTCTCTCCAATTTAAAAAGTAATTCATTGTAATTGTTAGGAGATTTTTACTTCCATTAATACCCTATGCTTTTTAAAATTTATTTTAATACTATTATTCCAGTTTCTGTCCTCTCTGGCAAAGCAATACAAGTTCAATTCCTCTTGTAAATGATTACTCCAAAATACCAATGATTTCATTACTATGCATACTCCCTCCATTAATTACGACCTTTCCATGTACAAGTTGCTTCAGTCAAAGTCTGTTGCCCTTTCCAGACTACTTATTCCAGTGGAGACTCATATTCATCAGAGATGCCAACTCTCAGGGTTTTAGAGGTAAGAGAGGGCCTCCTCTGATAGACTTATCTATCAGAAGTCATGAGCCTCAGGACGCCAAAGGCATTATACATAGAGTATAATAGCTTTGGAGGACTCCAAGATTGGGAGCTTGGAGTTCTGTGCTCATTCCATATATGGAGTATTTTCTGGGCATGCATCACTAAACATGAATTTAGTCCCGCTCCCAAGGACCCAATGACCATGGCAGTTATCTGCAGCTGTTGAGGACTCACAACTAAAATATTCTAAGTTGAAGCACATTAGAGGCAGTAGAGAGCCTGCTTATATAGGGGCTCACACTCATCAAACATCTAGATATTTAGAGCCCCAAAGAGAGCTTAGTAATTCTTTCACATGCAGGATGCTTCTGAACATGTTTCATCCCCTACCAACTGGGGATAAGGCTAACTGGCCTGGCATAGACCATGAGTTTATTTGGGCTTTAGAGACTGGATGCCTGAGCAGAATTTCTCAGTGTCTCCACCCTCTAATAGCCTCTATTCCCTTTTGTTTGAAGTGAATACCACTGGTGCCATTGTTGCCCCTACATAATCATAAAAGCAGACCCCGATTATCTGATTCTTTCTCTATGCTATGCCAGGCATACTTTCAGCTTCTGCTCCACCTACTCCACGTACTCAGATTTGAGCTCTGCTCAGGTGAAAATCACTTCTTCCTTGTATTCCTTGTAAGCGGTTAGGTGGTAGAGTGGATAGATAGCCAGGCTTGTAGTCAGGAATACCTAAGTTCCCATCTGATCTCAGATGCTTAGTAGCTGCATGATCCCAGGGAAGTCATTTAACCTCTGTCTCAGGTTCTTCATCTTTAAAAAGAGGATAACAACAGCATCTCTCTCTCAAGGTTATTGTGAAGGTCAGATAAGCTCATATTTGTACGGCACTTTGCGAAACTTTAAAGTGCTATCTAAATGCTAGCTATTATCATTGTTCTCAGTCATGAACACTTCAGCCCTGCTACCTCCACAATCTATATCCTCCTTTGTCCTCATTGTGTCCTCTGAAAGCCCTTCTCTAACTTTTTTAAAAAATAAGTTTCTATCGATATTTTCTGTTTCTTCCATCACCATAGTATCCCATGTATCCCTCTTCTTCCCAGAAAGTCATC
Source organism: Notamacropus eugenii (assembly GCF_028372415.1). Taxonomy (NCBI): domain Eukaryota; kingdom Metazoa; phylum Chordata; class Mammalia; order Diprotodontia; family Macropodidae; genus Notamacropus; species Notamacropus eugenii. Next base: position 486,660,201 of record NC_092872.1, read on the forward strand.
CCAGATGATAAATAATATTTTTTTAGAAAGGGGAAAAAAAAGTCAACACAACTGATGCTCTGCTCTAAGTTTTTTATGTAAATAATATTTTATTTTTTTCCAGTTACATGTAAAGATAGTTTTCAACATTCATAAGATTTTGAGTTCCGATTTTTTTCTCCCTTCCTTTGTCTCTTCCCAAGACAGCAAGCAATATAAGTCATACATGTACAATCATGTTAAGTATATTTCCACATTAGTCATGTTGTAAAAGAAGAAACAGAATAAAAAGGGAAAAAAATACAAAAAAAAACCAAAGAGAGTGAAAATAAATAGTATGCTTCAATCTGCATTCAGACTCCATCAGTTCCTTCTCTGGATGTAGATAACATTTTCCATCATGAGCTTTTGGGATTATCTTAGATCACTGTACTGTTGAGAAGAGCTAAGTCTATCACAGCTGATCATGGCACAATGTTGCTGTTACTGGTGTTCTCCTGGTTCTGTTCACTTCACTCACCTTGCTCTAATGTTAACAAACTTCTTTTCATCTGCATTCCCTTTATTTTGCACTCTTTCCAACTTGACAAATTACTTGAAACCTGGTACCCTTCTGAAAGACACCTCCTCCAGTACTGGGTATTCCTCTCATCTTCTGAAACAAGTACGCTAAGACCCCCAGATCTTTTTCAGACAACATGCTGTTTAGCCATGGTATCCCCACCTTATAACTGTGACTACATTTATCCCTATTACAATTCATTACATTCAGTCCCTGCATTCTAGTCCATTTTGTACCTTTCCTCTGTAACCAGTGTATTCATCCTTGCAAATTGGATGAGCATGCTATCCGTATTTTTTAATCCAAATCATTGATTAAAAATAGTTTGTTTTTCAAAGCACAGGGTCATACATATCGTTGGGGCATTCTCACAGACGCTGTATTCCAAGTTGACTTGGAACCATTAATGATTAATCTTTGGGTCCAGTCACTCAGTTAATTTCAAACCCACTTAACTGTCCTGTTATCTAGTTAGTATCTCTCTGGAAGGGAATGTCCTGTTCCCTCTCTGGGATCCAGTTTCTACTTCTATGTACTCAGTGGGTTGTACCTGAATCAGCTGTTCTCAAAGGACCCCTGAGACCCATTCAAAGGGTCCAAGAGGTCACAGCTGTGTTCATAATAATACTGAGACATGCTTCATCTATTTGGTTACATATCTTTGTGAGGCTGGACTTTCTTCTTATATTTCAACCAAAACAACATATCACAATAGACTGAATACAGAAGCACAAAGAGGAAATCCAGTTCTCTGCCATCAGGTCAGACAGTAAAGAGATTTGGAAAATTTGTAAATCTGGAAAATAGGTAATATGAAAATATGTAAAAATAGGTAATTATCGATCGATAGCTCTAAGCTCCTCACTCTCCTCAGCTCTGTGCTCGGCGCTCTCCTCCGATGCCTGCGCCCGCCGACGCTGCCGCGTTGCTATGGGGACGGAGTGGCGAGCGACGGCCGCCTGATCCTGGCCCCGGCCCGGCCCTGGGAGGGCCCCGCGGGGGCGCGACCCGGTGCGGCCAGTGTGAGTGAGGGGTCTTCGGAGGCGGGACTTGGGGGGCCCTCTAGAGATGGGAAGGTTCCTAGGGTTGGGGGGGTCCTTGTGGGGGATGGGGGCGTTGGGGGCAGCTCTCCGCCTCAGGCCTGGGCCTGAGCCCCCCCTTTCCCCTCATCCCTTCTCTCCCCTCCCCTTCCTTTCTCCCATCTTCTCCCTTCCCGTTTTCCTCTTCCTCTCCCCATCCCCCTCCTCTCTCCCTTCCCTCCCCCTCTCCTCTCCTCACCCCTCCCCTCCTTTCTGTCTCCTTCTCGTCCCCTCGATCTTCCTCCTTCCCCCTCCTCTTCTGTTCCCTTTCCTTTCTATCTCCCCCACGCTTCGCCCATCTTCCCCTCCCCCTCCCTCCCCACCCCATCTGGATTCTCCTCTCTACCTCTCCTCTCCATCTTCCCTCCGCTCCCCTTTCCCTGCCCTGCCCTCCCTTCTCATCCCATCTCCTCCCCTCCCCTCCCTTCTCTTCTCTTGTCTTCTAGTCTCCTTTCCTCTCCTCCGCTCCCCTCCTCTTTTCCCATCTTTTCTCTTCTTCTCACTTCCTTAGCTCCCATGGGTTTGGTTAAATCTCTGTGCGGCTGCCCCCGGCATCTGCATACCCAGCCCTGATCTCTCTCCTGATTGCCAGTCCAGCATCACTTCCCCAGCTTTATCCACTTAGACACGTCTGGCACTTAGACACATCCTAAACAGGACTCATTGTCTTTTATCTAAACTTGCCTCTTTTCTAGTTTCTCTGCTTCCACTGAGGGCACCACCATCCTTCCGAAAAACATATCTGCCACCTCAGAGTCACCAGTCATCACCTCATCCTCATTACCCTCCATCCAATCAGTTTCCAATTCTTGTCCCTCCTCCCCAGCATCTCTCTCATTCCTTTCTCTCCCACCCGGTCTCAGGCCCTTCACACCTCTCCTTTGGACTAGGATAACCACCTCCTAATTGGCCTCAGTACTTCCAGGCTCTTTCCTTTCAGTCTTCTGCCCTTTAGCCAAAACCTAAAATCCTAAACCACAGCTCTGACCTTGTCACTAACTTATTGTAAAAATCCACAAGAGCTTCTTAGTGACTCCAGGATAAAATGCACAATCTTCAGGCCTGATGTTTTAAAGTCTCTCCTACTCCCTCCACCCCCACTCCCATATGACTCTTACCTATTTTTCTGCTTTTATTTCATATTACTCTTCTTCAGTTCTCTATTCTAGCCTAACCAACTCCTTGTTCTTCATACAGGACATTTAGCACTTTTCTTTGCACAGGGGGTCCGCTATCTCTGGATCCCCTACATTTTCTTCCTCACTTCCACATTGCCAAATCTCTAGCATCCTTCAAAGCATGTCTTAATGGTCTATCCTGATCCCTCCTGTTGTTAACACAGTCTCTCACTTGAAAGTACTTTGTATTTACTTTGTATTTAGATGCATGCTTTGTTCCCTCAGTAGAATGTCAGCTCTTTGAGAAAAGACACTAGTTTTTGTCATTATGTTCTGAGTGCCTGAACAAAGTGTATTCAACATAGTAGGAACTTAATAAATATTTGTTGAATTGATTAGAAAGATAGTGACATATGGAGTTTGGGCATACAATGTATGGAAACATTGGGAAATAGTGTGATAGAGTAGAAAGAGCACAGGATCTGGAGTTAAGAGGACAGCATTTCAGTTATCATCACTGACTATACCACTAGCATATGTCCGTCCTCCCTGAGTCTCCAGTGCCTTCTCTGAAAAAAATGAGGGAGTGAGACTAGATGTCCTCTAAGGTTCTTTGCAGCTATAAGTCTGTGATTCTATGTAACAAGTGGGTAGAGAATGAAGATATAGAGTTGGGAATACAGGAAAGAGACAGGGGATGAGGGGATGGTAACATGGGGTGGCAGACTGAGAATGCTGAGTGATGAAGGGAGGTGGAGAATGGGAAGATGAACACAGGGAATGGGGAAATGGGATATAGAAGTTAGGGAAACAATAAGTTATGTGTACAAGTAGTGTGCAAGTGGGGGTCTTAAGGAATTTAAGAAGATGAGGAATAGGAAAATGGCGAAAGTGAGGGGAGGGGATACCAGATGGGGAGGAGATAGGACACTGCAAACAACTCCATGTAAATATGATTGCAAATATGTACCAATTTTCCTTCACCTACATGATGGGAATTTTTATTTTCTTTTAGGTGAAGAATCATCTTGAAAAAAAAAAAGCCATTAGCCTCTGATGGTGTTTTTATCAAAAAGGAAAAGCCAAACCCACCTTATGTAATGAAACATTGATGTGTGACAGTAGCAGCACATCTTTGGAGATAAACTTGGGTTGAGTTGTTTCAGGAACTTATTTAGTTTCAGGTTGTAAAATGTACTTGTTTTTATTGAGACCAGATATATTCTTGGAAATAAGATAACTTAGGATGAGTTTCAACATTACTTAAGGTACTGACCAATCTGCGGGTGAGACTCATCACCTGATATATATTTAACAATGTTCATAATACACTATATGCCGTTATAGAAATGGCCTGGGCTCAGTTATTTTGATACATTGTATTTCTTGCATGTAGTTAGGTCTGTGATGTTAACAACAATCTGTAGCTGCTTTTTCTTACAAAGAACAAACTCCATTCCATTTTTCACACTTTTATGATCCAGCCCTTGTCATGAGGATATTTGTCTACAAGTAAGATGCAATCATACTTGCAAGTGACTTTTAATCACATATGAACAAGGAACCTTAAAGCCCAAGAATCCAGGGTCCTGAGTACCTGGTTTCATAAATTAAGTGAATGGTCTTTGGTACTTGTGGTCTGCTGTGAAGTAACCAAGGTACAGAAGAACCCAAGGGAAGTAAACAGATTCTCTTACAGAGGGAGGAGGAATGAATGGGCGAGTACCTCTAGCTGAGAAAGCTTTATCTGAGGGCTATGCCCGGCTCCGTTACAGGGACACCTCCTTGCTTATCTGGCAGCAACAGCAGCAAAAGTTGGAATCTGTACCCCCTGGGACTTACTTGAGTAGGAGCCGGAGCATGTGGTACTCACAATATGGAAATGAGGCCATATTAGTAAGAGACAAAAACAAACTTGAAGTTTCTCGGGATACTGGACAGTCAAAATTTTGTACCATTATGTAATTTTGATGTGAATACTTCATTCTTGAGTCCAAGCATCAAGAAAGAATTAACCAAGGTTGCATTTAACTGTCATGTTACCTATTTCTTATCATTCCTGAGGTGATTTTTTTGAACAAGGGTCAAATTTGCTAACATCAAGTGTTATCCGGAAGAAGAGAAGAAGCAAGAAGTGGACTTCGACACTTAAGACAATTTAGCTCCATTTGTAAATAAAACAGTAACTGGTGACCATTGGCTACTTTTGGACTAGCCCATGTAAGTCAGAATCTGGGAGGTACTGCTGCTTGACAAGATCTGGTCACTCCATGGTCTTGCTGTTATGGCAGCTCTGTACAGTAGCTTATGTTCTGCTTCTGAACAGATCAGTGCCAACTGCCCATTTACAACAAAGAAAACATTGCAAGGACATGTCTGGGACTTTGTGGTGTCACCTAGTAAATGAGGGCACTGATGTCGAAAACAGCAGAGGACTTCACCTCACATGCAGTGCTGTCAGTAGCTAGATAAGAGCGGAAGTTTATGCTTCATAGTTGAATTTCAGCGCATGTCACGATAATTCCATTAGGAATTTGGTTACCCTGACCATTTCTAACTTGTGGTTGAGACTGCTTGTGTTTCGTTTAACGAAGTGATGATTATGTGTATTACGTTGTGGTATGTCATACACTTAGGGCTCATCCACGGGACCATTCACAATAGCATTAAGGAAACATTTTCAAACACTATGACAGACTCTAAATTTATAATTAAATTTAATCATGTGAATAGCTAAAGAAGGTAGGTTTACATCTTCTTTGACAGTGTTTCAATATATCTCCTTGCATACTGTTACATTCCGCCATCATTTACAGTATTTAATGTATTTTTGGTTTTGTGTTTTGCACACATACTGATATGGGTGGTCTAAATTGGTAGTTTCTGTAATCAGTCATTTTATATGGATTTGCTGTCTGCTATAATTAAAGTCTACTTGGCTACATAAATGTGGAAATGTTTTCTGTCACAGCTGATGTTTCTTTTCTAAATAAATCTTCCTTTTAGATGTCTGGCAAAGAACTCAAAGGGCCAACAGGGATTCTGTCATGTGAAGTTCATAGGCCTTGATTCTAAGGGTGGCTATAATAAGTGATTGTTACTTATATTCCTTATTGTTTACTCGCAGGAATAAATTTGTAGTTTTCCTGAGACACATATAGGTTAATTTACAAGAAAAAAACTGGGTTCATCTCAAACATCCAATAGATTGACAGATGCTGCCATTAAGGCCTGTCCTGATTTACAAACCCTACCTTTCTCCAGACTATGGCAAAGCCAGTTTATAGGCTTTGTCATTGGTTTTTCCATGACTGTAGCTCAGTGATGCCACTCTATGGTAGTACAGCACTGCTTGTTTAGCTCATTGAAATCCAGATTGCCTGCAGAACACAGTCAATATGTCCCATAGGACATTGATGGGCAGTGACAGTGACTTATTTGTTATTCAGTTATTTTCAGCCATGTCCTACTCTGCATGACCCCATTTGGGGTGTTCTTAGCAAAGATACTGGGATGGTTTTGCCATTTCCTTCTCTAACTCATTTTACAGATGAGGAAACTGAGGGAAACAAGAGTAAAGTGACTTGCCCAGAGTCACAAAGTAAGTGTCTGAGGCCAGATGGGTCTTCCTGATTGCAGCACAGCACTTTAATTCTCTGCTCCAGATAGCTGCCTGACAGTGACTTATATGGCGCTGACAAACTCTTCAAGATGGTCAAAGTCAACCACAGTATTGCAACTTCCAGTCCCCAGAATTCAATCTTAAGTGAAACATGAATGTTAAGGCTATCTATAATTTGCTTCCTTTTGGTTCCTGGCAAAACAAAGAGAATTCCAGAGCTTTGTCAGTTTTGATATGACAGTCTTACCCCCTTATTTTCAGGTTACATTAATTTTAAATCATAAATCTGTCTCAAGACCTAACTTAATTTTTTAAATTTAAATTTTTGAATAAAATTTTGTTCTCTTCCCCTCCCTCTACTGAGGGGAAAGAAACCCTTTATACCAGCGTAATCAAGTAAAGCTAATTTCCTCATTGGCCTTATCTAAAAATATGAGGCAGTTAGGTGGGTAGGGTGCTGGGTCTGGAGTCAAAAAGACCCGGGTTCAAATCCAGCCTCAGACACTTACTGTGTTGACCCTGAGCAAGTCACTTAACCTGTTTGCCTTGTTGTGTTCATCCTTTGTCTCCAAAGACCATGCCACCAGAGAAATGATGACATGACTTGCACTTGACTTTGTTTTGAGTGAGGAGGAAATGGCAAACCACAAAACCTCACAGACAGTAATGGTGTGCTGTGATCCCCAGGGTCATGCAGAGTCAAACATGACTGAACAAACATCTCAGAATATCTCCTCTCTTCAGGGGCAGGGGAGGGGGAAGCTCTGTAGTGCCAATGGATAGAGCACTGAGTTTACAATCCTGTTTACAAACAGGAAGCCTTATCTTTGTGGGTTCAAATCCAGCCTCAGACACTTACTAGTTATATGGTCCTGGGGGCAAGTCACTGAACCCTGTTTGCTTCAGTTTCCTCATCAACACAATGAGCTGGTGGAAGAACTGGCAAACTACTCTAGTATCTTGGCCAAGAACACCGAAACAGGCATGACTGAACAATACACGTTTTTGTAGGGCAGCTAGGTGGCACAGTGGGTAGAGTGCCAGACCTGGAGTCGGAAAGTCATTTTCTAGAGTTCAAATGCAGTCTCATACACTAGCTGTGTGACCCTGGGTAAGTCATTTAACCCTGTTGGCCCGTTTCCTCATCTGCGAAATGAGGTGTCAAAGGAAATGGACAACTACTCTAGTACCTTTATCAAGAAAACCCCAAATGGAATCAGAGTCAGACACGACTGAAATGAATGAACAACAAAAAATATACATCATTCTACAGCAGGCGTCCTCATCCTCTGGAATCGTGGTTGATCGTTGCAGTGATCAAAGTTCTCAAGTAGAGACTTGACTTTAAAAACAAATATTAGGACCAGGCACCATTTCACCAAGTTGAAAAGGGACCTTAGAGATCATTTGGTCAAAACCCACTCATGTTACAGAAAAAAAAATGGCCTAGAGGGATCAAGTTAACTTACTAATAATCATATAGCTAGTTTATGTCAGAGTTTGAACTTCAATTGCATCTGTCCAAGACGTTTTCTAGGTCTAATCTTACATATATATGCCTTTTATTACACACGTGATAATACAGTAAGTTTTCTAGAAAACCAAATGTTAATTCTGAAGATAAATGGGAATTTTTTCTTCTGCTTTGTGAAGTAAATTAAAGGCTGCAATGTTTAAACAATTTTGCTTGCTATCTCACTGTGACTGATAGGAAGTACTGAATATATATGTATATGTACACACACACAAACACACATTTCCTTTTTAACATCAAAGGTAAACATTCTATTAAAAAAGGGTTTGCGTGCCCTCTCCAACCTCCAGCCCCACAACTAGCAAATCAGCTAAATGCACCAAGAAGGTCGGAATTGTTGGTAAATATGGAACACGTGATGGTGCATCCCTCAGAAAAAAGGTGAAGAAAACTGAAATTAGCCAGCATGCCAAATATACCTGCTCCTTTTGTAGCAAGACCAAAATGAAGATGGGCTGAAGGTATTGTGGATCCTGTATGAAAACAGTAGCTGGTGGTGCATGGACCTACAATACCACCTCTGTAGTCGCAGTCTAATCTGCCCTCAGAAGACTGAAGGAATTGAAAGAACAGTAAAACCTTCTTATCAAATATCTGTAGTCCACAATCCAACAGTTAATTTATGGTTAATTAATGGAATAAAAAAAAAGTTTGAGAAAAGCTTATTTTAAAATCCTCCACTGTAAAAAAGATAAGCATAGGGACATAAGTGTAATGAAAATATCACTGTTAGAAGGAACAGAAAAAAATGAAAATATTAGTATGAAGTGATAGAGAGAAAAGACAGCACAACTCAGAGAGCATTATACAAAAATGCAATGTCAAAAAAGGCAACATTCAGAGAAAGCTGGGAAGACATATGAACTGATGCAGTGAAATGAACAACACCTGTAACATCATAACACTGAAAGATTTGATGTAACGACCAGCAGTAATTCCAGAGGACTTGAAGCATGCTATCCACCTGACAAATTCAACATGCAGAATGAGACATTTTGGTCAATATGGGCAATTTGTTTTGCTTTTTCATTACACATGTTTATCAAAAAGGTGTTTTTCCCCCCCAATGGAAGGGGGAGGTGGGAGAAAAATGCATGTTAACTGAAATATATATTTTTAAATTAACACTGAGAAACAACAAAAATTTTGTCAAATGTAATACTATTCCATACTATAAAAAACAAAAGAGATTTCTCTCCTTTTGTTAACAATAAAAATTCCATTCTGAGGGAACGTTCCTTGTAAAAAGAAGTTTAGATTTTTGTCTCTTGTGCCAAAACAAAATGTATATTTTTTAAGAGGGAAAAAAAAAATCTTTCATTAATTTCATATGGAATAGTAGAATTTGGTCTTAAGTAGAAAGATCATATGAACATTAATGAAGAACCTGTCTACACATATAATTATCAACCCTGTTTCTAGCACTGAGTGAAATGGATAAGATGTGCTGTTACATGTCCTTTTCTTTTGGTGTCTCCGTATGGTGGGGAAGTGACCATGGTTTGACAGGGACAAATCCAAGTAAGAAAAACAAAACCTTAGGGGCCTGGCAAACAGACTTTCTGCCTATTGTCCAAGGACCATCCTAGTGAAGTTCAAAGAGGCTAAAAATAGTTCACCAGGTTGACCACAGATTGGTGAATTTTCCAACCACAGCAATTCACTATGACTATCTGAGAAGGCACAGAGGAGTGGTGATCTGCACTGATGGAGGGAGTATCCACATTGTGTTACAGATCCTGGAAGTACTGAAGTCCAGAGCATATGAAGCTGAGGGAGACAGAATAAGGAAGAAGCACACGAGAACACTTTTTTTTGTTGCTGTTTATTATGAAAACAAAACAAATGCCCCAGGAGAAGGGTCCATGATTACCAGTAACATCAAAGAGTACTTGCTACCTTTTTTATTCAGTTGTGTTGAGGCCAGCATTGCAATAAACAAGCTAAAACTACTTTACATTGACTCATTTTCAGTAACTGACATTTACAGGAATATACTAGAAACGGCACTAAAAAGTTTAAGAAAAGAGTTACGGTAAACTTGCATGCACATCATACAGAAAAGTAACATTTTAAATATAAAAAAGAAAAACTTTCTGGAAGTGTTATGCCAGTATCACGGAATAGCGCTAAAACTGTACGTGTCAAATCCTACGTTGTTGGTTTTGTGTCTTTTTTCTTCAAACAATTGTAAAAGATGTAAATGCTGTAAAAATGTATCTTTACAGTTTAAAAGTAAGATAATGCTGCCCAGTGTGAGAAATTTTCTCTAAGTCAATTATGAATTCTATATAAGGCCTGCCCCACAGCCTCTATGGTTTTATATTTTAGAATAGCTTTTATGTCCTTTTTCGACCCCTTATTAAAAATCTTTTTTTGTAGTGCCTCCCTGACCCCATACTGCTTTTAAAAATATTCTTTCCCCAAAAGTGAAAATTTAAAATTGGTCTATAGTTTTCAGTACTACAATGATTCTAATTCGATAACTGCAGTCTTCCTTACCACAGAGGAAATGGTAAATAACCCACAACCTGATACTGGGTTTGTTGGGAGATTCCCTCCTCTCCTCACCAAGAAAAAAAAAGTGAAATCAGTTTTGAAATTTGAAATAGTGAAGACATAAAGTTTTAAAACTACAGCACCATGAAATTTCAATTGTTTGTGTTGACTATGCCATGATACAAAATCAATAGATTCTTTCTGGAAAAAGGAGTAAATTTCAACTTTTCACTTGTACTAATCTTCAGGATTATGTAGATTTTCCCACCCTCTCAATTTTTCACACAAATGAAACTTTTTTTCATTCTTTGTTCTTTAGTGACCATAGCCACAAAAGGAGGGCTCCTAAGAAGCCACTACTCTCAACATCTCTTGGTATCTTTGCAGTGTATATTTCACACTAGAATGTACGATTTGTTCTGTATTTAATAGATGTTACAAATCATACCATATTTAAGACTTATTTAGTTGTCTATTCATTCCCTCAAAGTAATAGTTTAAATATATATTTTAAATCTTTTTATAAGATATCTTTCAAAATCAGGGCAAAATTGTAAAATGGTAAACTAAAAAATTATTTCTAGTAGAACAAAGGTGAATAAAAGTTTTAGTAAACTGGCTCAGTACTCCCTTTTGCGTGTTAATTTTTAAAATATCAAAACAAACCAAAAACCCAGTAGTTAGCAACCGATATTCCTTTATCCATTTCCTCATCACAGTATGACAAAACATCAGGGTAGATGGTAGAGTCAGGAGATTTTTAAAAAAGGTTTCCTTACTAAATTAGTGTATCATATGAAGATTCCACTGAAATGCTGGTGGATATCACCTAGAGATCCATGAAAAAATAGTCCAACCACTGAATGGCATATGTCAGTTCCCATCCAATACTCAATTCACTGATTTTATTACATGAAGCTAAGTGAAAATTAGACTTTGATACAGTAACTTTTGCGCTAAAGCAAAAACACTGGAGCAGGGAGCCAAAGTGGGGCCTAAAGAGGCATGTGAAGGGGCCCAGGACTTTCCTGCCTTTGTTGCTAGAAGCCTGGACCTTGTAGCCTCTGGGGGCCATACCATCATGCCAAAGGCCAGGGTAGGGCAGGGCAGGGACTACAACTTTTATACAAGCTGGGCATGGGCCTTTCATTCTTAGCCCACTGCCAATGCCCAACCCTCATCTGGGCAATTTGGGGCATCCCTGTGCTAAAGGCTGTGTGGCAGCCTGCTGGAAAGACAAAAACAAAACATAACCTTCTGTTAAACTCTGTATATTATTATTATTATTATTTTTTACAATAAAAAGTTAAAAATCAAGACTTCGATTTACTATACATTTTTTCTCAGATTACAAAGTTTATATTATATAACTGGGGGTTCCCTAAATTGATTTTTTTAAAACTGCCCTAAAGAGACCTGTGGCAAATACCAAAAAAAAAAAAAAAAAAGGAAAAAAAAGGAAAAAAGGAAAAACAAAACAAAATAACAAAAAAAATTTTTTTAAAAAATGTGCTGCAGCTGGAAGTTATCTATACCTGTAAGTCTTTAAACTCTGTACAAAAAGAACCCAAAAAAAAGTAGTAGTAGGGAGAAGAGGAAATAGAAGAAGAGGAAGAAGATGATGAAGAGTACATAAACATGATTGAGCACCGACACAGGCAACAGGAAACTGTAGCACCTGTAGGTTAAAAGTCCAACGTACTTAAATAGGGTCTCAGAGTCTTCTCTTTTGTTTAAATCATTTAAAAAGATCTGCATTTCTGCTGTTATTTTTATGCAGTTTCTTTGTTGTTATTTTTTTAAAAATGACCAATGATGTTAATAAATAAAGTATTTATATATACATGAAATCAGGGAGAATGGTTATGGAGTGCGCTGCAGCAGTGCAGGTTATGCATTAGGCTGGACTGACTGTCATAGAAAATTGCTGAGCCTTACAAAAAAAGTCTCCTTTTTTTCTTTTTTTTTTTTTTTTTCTGTGTTGAGGTAAAAGTTTCAGTGTTTGGAAACCTGCACTCTGCATGACACAGCAGTGGCGTTCCCTCCTAGGAGCTCCCGTAGTCACAAGGATTGAAAAATTCAATATCCACAACCCATTCCCCATCCTCCCACCCCCACACCCACTCAATTCTCAGGTTTGGAGCTGTAGCTCTCTCCCCCTTTGCTTAAACCCAGCCCTGGTTCTCACAAAACAGGTACATTATCATCATCAACCGCATGAGCGTGCTTATGGGGAAAAAAAAGATGATAGCATTGGATATTTTCATTACACTGTAGACTTGAGGTTAAGAATACTAGTGCTAATAACAAATACAACAACTATTTCCAAAGCTAACACCTTTTGGATACAGTACCACTTTACAGAAGTTTCCTTAAAAATTCCTTCTGGGGTTGAAGACCAGGTTGGGTGTAAGAAACGGGATTTTTGCAAGAACTTTTAGACCACATCTTGAAGATTACTCTATGGGTATATATCATTAGTATGAAGTTCTTGCTATCTCCAAGCAATCAGCATCAGACAAGATTAAAAAGACTTTATGCAGTTAACTTCTTTTTCATAAAGTCTAATACACACACACAAAAAAAGATCTTTGACCTATATTAAAGCAAAAATTGGAAGATATCATTTATAACACTGAATTAAAAAAGAAAACCTGCACACCATGGAACAAAAGTAGTATATTAACCATAGAAGGGAACACTGCAGAGTTATTGTTGTGTGCGATGTCCATTTTTTCTTTTTCAAAGTCCAGAGTTTATTCTGAGTCACTGCTGTCCGAGCTGGAGCCACTTGAGCTGCTGCTCCCAGATTCTGAGGAGCTGCTGCTGCTAAGACGAGATGGACCTCCAGAGGGGGCAGAACCAGATTTTTCTGATGGGAACATGCAGTGGGTTAGAATTCATTCATTCTTTCAGTCATTTATTCATTTACCTATCCATTCATTTATTCAAGTGCCTTTTGGATCCAGAGCACCATTATTATATGTTTGGGTTCTCAAATTTATTGACCTCATGGTTAATAAGAATTAGTTTAAAAATATACACATACACACAAAAACCTGTACACAGGATGTAAGATAGAAGAACCACTGGGACATAGTGGACAATAAACTCCATTCTGGCAATCTAAATTTTTTGGAGAAAACAAGAGGAATAGAACTTAAAGAAAAAGTTTACACAAGAATAGAGTTGGTAGGAATGGTCAACAGTCCTTGTCAGGCCCCTTCTAGGACACTGTCCAAAATTATTTTCCATAATCTGAAGGATATAAAAACCTGGGTTGGGGGAGGATTTATTTAGTAAGCCATATCACTAATATAAAAAAAATCACTAAAAAGTTGAAAAAAAGAAATAACGAACGGTTGAGGAGCACATCTACTTACCGTGAAGATGAAGGTAAGAAGGGTATGGGAACAAGCCACACCCTTTAGGAATTAAATAAAAAGAGCCATTGGCTGGCACTAAGTGAGGAGTCTCCTCTGGAGACTTAAAAATAAGAGCATTTTTCTTGTGTCTTCATGACATGAGTCTCAAGCAGAATCACCCTAATGGATCTTTATACTTAACCTTCCCAAATCGTAACAGAATAAAATTTGGTCTTCTTGGTAATCAGCAGTGGGTGAATGATAAAACTAAGCTTATGAGAACTCCAGGCTTGTAAAGCCCTCCTCCCCATTTCTGCTCTGACTCATCACCAGTTTAAATTCTGAAGACTAATGGAGAGGAGAGGATTTGAGCCTTGACATCTGATCCCCCAGGGTCCAACCAACCATCATTCTCTCCACCCTGCCCACCCCCAGAAGAGCCCTCTCCAGGAGGGATGAAGTTCTCCACTGAAGAAAAGAAAATGCCCAAATACCTTTTTTAGCAGGTTTCTTGTTGTTATTTAGCTGCCCACTCACATCCTGTAGTCTCTTTTCTAACTCTTTCTTCTTTTCCTGAGCTAACTCTTCTTTAGATTTTGCTGCTTGTTTTTTCCCAGTTGCAGCTGTGAAGGAATATACAATGTCTGAGACTGTACAACAGAGGGGGTGATGCAAAGCAGAAGCCTGGCAAGGATAGTCTTGGTTTTACAGGCCCCAGAACCATGCAACTCTGCTGCAGATACTTGATCATGACTGTGTTACTTACTGCATGGTCACTACAGGGCTCTGGATGCTTGGATAACCAGAGTCCTTAAACTGACTCCCAGAATAGTTTGGGCTTTGGGATAAACTCACTTTCCTCTGTAGCTTTTGTTCTAACATCAGTGTTCAGAGTCTTAAAAAATAAAAACATCCACGTAATTAACCACATAGTTAAAAAGGTAACTTACCATACAGTTAAATGGTCAACAGTTGTATTGTGGTTTCAGCACTGTGACTCAGCTTTTCTGCTCTGGTCAAAATAAGCTATCCCACTTCATGTTCAGAAAACTGCCTTTTGCCCCCAAGCCTTAAGTTATTTCATACACTTCGTGAATTTATTTGTGAAGACACACAACTATGCCTACACACATGAGAACACTTTTTCTCCCCACCTCCGGAATGGAACTATAACCCAGGCTCTCTATGGGTTCACCTTTTGTCTTAGCAGACATACACAGTACGGGTTGAATATGTACTCACACTCCCCAGGACCACTAAGGCTCCATCAGTCCTTGTGATCCAGACCGTTCATTCACTGGTCATCAGCAAAGATCAAGAAGCAATGACTCCCATGAGAGGAAGGGAAAAAGGGAGCAGGGGAGAAGAACGACATTGTGTAGCATGGGGGACCTTCCTTTGAAACATCTGGTTGGGGCCCCAGTCAAAAGCAGGATCTTGAACCAGACGGAAAACTGGTCTGGCCTCCACGAGGAAGTAGTTATGAAATATTCAATACAACAAAAAGCCAAAACCCAGATTGTGCCACTGCTTCTGCAAGTCCAGCATGGTCAACAGTCATGGAGCTGGGAAGGGAGGTACAGTGTAAGGATTCTTCAAGGTGCCCAGATGTAGGCAGACAAACTTTAAGTCCTAAATGAGGGAAAAGGGAGGGAATCTTCACCTGCTAAGGTCAAAGAGGAGCTACCCACCTAAACAGAAGCCCTGCTTCTTGCCACATATCAAGAAAGGTCTGAGTTCTGGCACCCAAAAGTATGCCTTTTATTCAAAAGCACTGGCTCACTGGCTGGCTAGTAGCAGAGCAGCCTGACAGGGGCTGAAACTCCTCTCAGCTCCAATAGCCAGACAGGCTTTGGGGATCAGTATGAATATGAAACATTTGACTAACATTCTATATTAACCCCAATGGCCCATCAGGAATGGTTCCTGCCAGCACCTGGGGCTGGGGGTATAAATGAAAAGGCAAAGAGAAGAATAAAATGAAGGAGATGGGATTTCTAGGCAGGATTAGGGTAGGTTGTGGGAGGAAGGAACAGGGCACATAACCATTTTCTCTTGAAACGAAACACAGTAAGGTTTGTCACCCTAGGGCCATGGGGAGTATCTGGGCTGATGATGGGTAAGAGAGAGGGAAAGAAGATTAGTAGGGATTCAATCACTTACAAAATGGTTTTCTTTGCTTTTTCTGTAAACATGACTTGACATATCTCTCCAGTTCTCGCAAAGTGGTGGGTTTCAGAGTTTCAAAATCAATTTCTATCTCATCAGGATTGGAGTCCCTGAGGGAAGGCTCCCGGGACTGAATGATATGGACCACCCGGCCCAGTTTCTCCCCGGGCAGCCGGTTGATGTCTAGGCTGAGCTGCCGCTTCTCATCATAGGTCATTGGCAAACCCTCTTCCTCCTCATCTGAGTCGTAAGAGGCAGATGCCTGCTTTCCACCTTTCTTAGGTTGCCTGGAGATAGAACACAATACTGCTTTCACAGATTTGCATGGCTAGGATCCAATGCTCCCCCAGAGTTCCTTGTTTTATCATGTTATCTTGAGAATGTACAACGTCCAATAGTCAGGGGTCATCAGCACCTACCTTCTAACACCTTTAGCCAGATATGAGCCCAGGTAGTACTTCTACCCCCCCACACAAAACATATAAGAATAGATGAATCTCTGGCTAGGACTAAGCCTTGTCTGAGTATCAAGCTCACCTTCACAGTGTTCTGATTGTTGGTCTCTTTGAAAGACTTCTCTAATCTTTCCATCCCTGTTGTTAACTAGATGTGGTTTAATCTTTGCCATGTCTTTTGGATGTCTCATGATGATTCTGGTCTGCCTTTCCCAAGATCCTGATGTAGTACACCTCTGGCCGGAACATACCCTCCTACTAATGGTTGACAGTGTAGTGCAATGGGGAGCACTGGTTTTGGAATCAAAATTCTTGAGTTAGAATCTTTGCTGTGCTTTTTTTTTTTTTTAAACCTATTTGGTCTTAGTCAAGTTATTTTCCTCTCATCTCTTACCTCCTGTTCTCCTTCAAATCCCAGCTAAAACCTTGGGGGCAGATGGCCAGGAAGAGAAGGGGTTTCCCTATATGGGAATACACACACATATATATTATGTATGCGTGTAGGTGTGTGTGTGTGTGTGTGTGTGTGTGTGTGTGTGTGTGTGTGTGTGTGCAGCGCAGCACATATACACATACGTGCGCCTGTACAAGTATTTCTAATTATTTCACAGAGAGATTATTCTCTCCTGTGATTTCTCTAGGACATGAAATTCCCATGTGAAGAAAGTCTCTAATTTCCTACTGATGCCTTCTCTTTAATTTATCGTTTTAAGAGAGCAGCTTAAGCATACTGAGAGGTTAAGTGAGTGGCTCACTTAAGTGAGTAATATGACCAGTACATGCTGGAGGAAGGTCTTGAACCCAGGGCTTTCTAGCTTCAAGCATAGCTTTTCATCCATCACACCAAACTGCCTCCCTACATAGAGATATTTATAAGACCCAGCTACTTGGATGAAAATGTACCATGCCATAATGTTGCCTGAATCAAAAGAAAAGGACCACTGCTCTTCCTTCTTTAGCCTAATCCTTGACCCAATTCTAGAAAAGAGCCTGAAACATTAAAATAAATAACCAAAAAAACCAAAACAAAACACTTTTCCCTGAAACTTCTAAACTACCTAGGTCTCTCTCAGTTCCCACAATCACAGTTGTAACAATAAACAGTCAGGTTTCAGGGAGGCATCTGTTGTACAATGAAAAAAAAACACTGGATTTCAAAACAACCAAATTCCCATTTTCAATCTGGCTCTGTCACTTACTGACTTGTGTGACGCTGGGCAATTATTTTCTCTCCTCTGAGCCTCAGTCTCTCCTCACCCCAATCTCTAGTCCCTTAGACCCTCTCTGTTCTTTCAGTCTATCTTGCCTCTTTCCAGATCTCTTTTTCTTCCTTTCATGGTTGTGACCAGTTAACCAGTTCAACTACGCACTATCCTCCATCCTTGAATTCTCTGACCTCTTGAACTACCACTATTCAAGCCCTGCTAATCTTCAAATCTGAGAGTCACCCCACCACCCACTTTCCCTGCAACTAACTACTCTTGAGTTGCTGAATGTCGCTTGAGGAAAGTAAAGTCTGCAACCATGCCAACTGGGTCCAATAAAAAGTCATAGTATTTCTCTGGTCATATTACTCTGGGCTCTCACTACCACACAGTAACCCATTCATTCTTTTCTGACATTTCCTATAACATTCCCCAAAATGAACGTTTGGAAACCTTTACTCTTTACTCCAGTCTCCAACTCCCTCACTGCCATCTCTTTAATCAGATGAACTTCCCTTCCTACAAGGCCAGCATCATGAATTCCTTTGACTTATTTACTCTGCACCTCAAAACCCAACTTCCTCACCCATCCTCTCCTTCAGACTCAGAGAAGGAAGTGACCTTTCTCCTCGCCAAGGCCAAGTCCCTCCACTTGAGTTACTGAACTCATCCCTTCTCTCCCCGCCCCCCTTCCTCCCCTACTCAATCTCTCTCAATCTTCTCTGCTGCTTATAAATGTGTTCATCACTCCCATAATAAAAGGCCCCTTCATCTGACTCTTATCCCCTCAACAACCTATCATTCTATATCTCTCTCCATTTTCATTATTAACTTCCTAGAAATTCATTTGCTATTTCTACTTCCTTACCACCCACTAATTTCTCTACTCCTTGCTATGTGGCTATCACTCAACTGAAATTGCTGGGTCAAATGATCTGATGAGTTTATTAATCTTTCTCCTCCTCCACTTTTTTTCAGCTTTTGATACAATTAAGCTGGCTCCTCCTGGGCTTTCTCTCCTCCCTTGGCCTCCCTGGCACAAGATCTCTCTTGGTTCTTTCCCTTGCCCATTTCCCAGTTGTCTGATGGATCATCCTCCTTGTCCTGCTCCGTAAGCGCAGCTTTCCCCCAAGCATCTCTCCCAGACCCTCTTCTATCTTTCTCTATATTCTCTTCTTTGGTAACCTCATCTCTGCCCTTCTGTTTATCATTTTCCTTTGGATAACTTCCAAATCCAGCTATAACCTCACACCTCAATTTCAGACCTCCAAATGCCTACTAGTCATTTCAGCCTAGCCCAAGGGCATCTTAAACTCAACACGTCCAAAAAGGAAACTCTCATCATCTTCCTCCCTAAATGTTCTCTTCTTCCAAACTTCCCCTTTCTCTGTCACCATCCTCCTGATTACCTAGATTCAAAACACCGTGGAGTTGTCTTTGACTCTTCTCTCTCCCTCACTCCCCATATCCAATTGGTTGCTAAGTCCTGTTGATTCTTCTTCTACAAACTCACAAGCATTCCCTTCTGACCTCCCACATAGCAACCACTCTAGTTCAGGGTCTCATCATCTCAACTAGACCTCTCAATCTCTTTTCCTAGTCTCTCTTACACCTCTCCACCCTTCACACACTTCCAAAATAATCTTCTGAAGGCATAGATCTGACTTTGTCATAAACCTGCTCAAAAATATTATTCTCCTTCACACACACCATGTTAGAATGAAACTGGACTAAGCTGGTCGTTAAATTTAACCTGCAGCCTCTTCTCCTGGACCGCTAAGTCTTGCCTAGAATGAACTGCCTCCTCTTCTCTGTCTCTCAGAATCCTCTGCTACCCTCAAGGTTCAACTCAGGTGCCAACTCACATGGCAAGCCTTTCCTGACTCCCTCTAGCTGATGGCATTCTCTCTCTCCTCAAATTGTCTAGTATTTACTTATCTGTTTAAAAATTAAATCCCACCATCTTCATTAGAAGATAAGCTCGAGAATGGCAACTGTTTTGTGTCTCTATATCATTTTTAACATGATTCTTTATATACAGCAGGCACTTAAGAAATGCCTGCTCAGCTGAACTGTTAAAGACAACTTCCAAGGGATAAGTAGTCACAAGGAAGCTTCGCAGCTTCTTCCATCTCCAAAGGCTGAGCCCCTCAAGATGGCTGGGGCAGACACAAAAGCCAGTGGCCCAGACTCCAGCCCCACATTTGAGAACCTGACTGTCCTGGAGCATACCTGCTTGCTGTCGTTGTACTGTTGGCCTTTTTAGCTGGTGCTTTCTTCTGCTGGGTTTGTTTGGTTGGCTGAGCCACCTTTGCTTTTTTCTCCTCCTCGGCCTTCACCTTGTGCTTCTCTTTCTCCTTCTCTTTCTCTTTGTCCTTCTTTTTCTTCTCTTTCTCTTTTTTCTCTTTTTTTTTCTTTGGTTTATTCACGGGCGCCTGTGACAGAGCAGCTAGCTGCTCATGCACCGCCTTCAGCTGAAAGACAACACCCAGGAGAAGTGAAGGCACTGGTAGGAGAACTCCTAGCACAAGCCCTATCAGGGAAGAGGAAGTCAAATGAGAGCTTGCATTGGAACTTTCGAGAATTCTCAGGCCAGAAATCCTTTTCAAAGGCCCCTTCATCCAGTGGAAAGAGTGGGAGACTTAGGGCCCAGGAGACCTAGGTTCAAATCCTGGTTCCCTGCCTATTATTTTTGAAACCTCAGTTTCCACATCTGTAAAAAGAGGATGATAAGACTGTACTAGTTAACTAACAAAGAGCTCTTGTAAGAAAAATGTTTTCTAAACCTTTTGGGTTTCTTTTATTATTGTTGGGGTTCCCCAGTCTTAGGCAGATATGCATTTAAACCAGCCTAGACAGATAAGACTCTCCCTTAGCCTTACACATGTGCAAAGGAAGCTGGTTCAAATACTGCTTTTAGGAATCTGGTCACCTAATGCCCTTCCCGACATGAAGGCCTGCCTGAGACATAACCTATTTCCCTTCTGGTCATAACTAAAAGCAATGACCTCTCCACAGCTTGCTTTAAATGGATGTGTGTTCAGTAATTTTTCAGTTGCATCTAACTCTCTATGACTCCCATTTGAGGATTTTCTTGGCAAAGATACTGGAGTGGTTTGCCATTTCTTTCTCCAGTTCATTTTACAGATGAAGAAACTGAGGCAACCAGGTTAAGTGACTTGCTAGTAAGTGTCTAAGGCCAGATGTGAACTCAGGAAAATGAGTCTTCCTGCCTCCAGGTCTGGTGCCCTATCCTCTGCACCACCTTGCTGTCCTGGGCTTTAAATAGTCCATGAAATAGGAGACAAGTGTGTCCAGTAACTGCTCCAGATAATCAGACTAATAGTTCACATTTACACAGCACTGAATGGTTTACAGAAGCGCAGTAAGGAAAGTTACCTTGCAAAAGTCAACTGGTCAGGTTAGAAGGAAAAGGCTGCACACCATCTATCCCTGGACAGAAACATCAGTGACTAAATATAACCAGGGCCTTGAGTCAGCTTCCTGTGCCCCTTCTGAATGTGGTTTGTAGGAGGGTGGGCATGCACGCATCTGTGGCTGCTGATTAAGCACTCTTTGGGCCCATCCCCTATGGGGACCCATGTAATGACTGCTACTGATAACACCTCCCAAACGTATTCCAAAGATGCAACTTGTGGTTATTGATTCATACCCCACCAGCGGAGAAACCGCAGCCTAGAGAATAGTCCCTGGTCAACAATGAGAAGCTTTCGAGGATAGACTAATAGTGGAGAATATAGAAGTTTCACTAATTCAATTTGGGCGGGGGGGGGGGGGGGGGGGGGGGGAACAATACAAGGTGTCCCCTATGCCCAGAATATTCCCCCTCTTCATTTCCATCTGTTGGGAGTCTCTAAATTCTACCTCCTACCTAAGGCCTTCCCTGATACCTCCAAGTCATTAGCACTGTCTTCCCTCCCTCCAAACCACTTTTCATCTGTTTATCTCTGCATTATATCCCTTCAGTAAACTTTTAAGTTCTGTGAGGGAAGAGACTGTTTCATTTATGTCTCTGCATATCCAGCATATAGCAACAGTGCCTTGCTTATAGCTGGTGCTTAATAAATGATTATTTAATTGATTCAAATTGGCAAATGGCTGAGGGCCACTGGCAGAGCCAAAGAGACTGACAGTGGCTGGTTAGAGTCTGCATGGTCCTTCTTAACTAATACTGTTAATTATCAGAGGAAAAATTGCTGATGGAAAATTAATTTTAGTTTCAATTGTTTTGTAATAAAAATAACAAACAATAACAGATGTTGTTTAGTCATTTCAGTTATGTCCAAATCTTCATGGCCCCCCATTTGGGGTTTCCTTGGCAAAGATACTGGAGTGGTCTGCCATTTCCATCTCCAGCTCATTTTATGGTTAAAGAAACTGAGGCAAAAAGGGTGAAGTGACTTGCCCAGGGTCACACAGCTAGGAAGTGTCTAAGGTTGAATCTGAACTCAGGAAGAAGTCTTCCTGACTGCAGACCAGGAACCCACTCTGCCTCATAGCGCCCCACAACTGAGATTACACAGCAGTTTAGCATTTGCAAAGCCCTTTGTATACATTGTTTCATAACAATCCTATGAAATAGGTACTATGGGTATTATTATTATTCTCCTTCCCCTCCCCCGTTTTTTTTACTCATTTTAAAAATTTAAAAATTCATTTTAAAAATTTAAAAATTCATTTTATGGAAATCTTTTCACAATGCATTCCCTATTTCTTAAACAGAGAATACTGCACCCGGAACCTCAGTTTCCTTGGCTACAATAAGTGTGATAGCTAACCTTTTATGCAAAACAGTACCATTCTCTTTTTATGGATGAAGAAAGGAAGGCTCAGAGAGATTAAATAATTTGCTTATAGTCACACAGCTAGTAAATATTGGAGATAAAATTTGAACCCAAATCTTCTTAATTCCAATTACATTCTATTTAATATACCATACTTTCAACTAGGTAAGGTATGCAGACCACATTTCTCTAAACAATTTCTGAAAACACATCCTCTCCAGATATTTCCCTGAGGGAGATAAAACTTGGGATCCAGTGAGTAGCAGTGAAGTAGACTCCAGGACTTGCATGTTTTCTTACCTCTTCCCTTACCACATGACTTAGTATATCCGTGTAAGATTGTAAATTATTCAATAAATTCTGTAATCAGATCATCTTAGTGAGATGCTTTTCTGTTTTCCTAGAAAAGGTTCCATACCAAATAAGGAAGATGTTCAGGCATTCTACAAGATATCAGTTCACAAGAATTTATTAAATGTGTGACAGGCACAGTGCTAGGTACTAGGGACAAGAAGCCAAAAAATGAAAGCATCCCTTCTCTCCAAGGACTTATACTCTGTCAAGTTACCAAATGAGTATACTGGTTTTTTAAAACAAAACAAAACAAAAAAAAACCCAAATCTTATTTCCAGTTGTACGTTGAACATCTCCTGACCACACATATACACACACATCCCCCTCCTCGAGCTTTCTAAGAAGTGACATGCATCCCACCTGCTCCTGGAGCTCTGCCAGTCTGGTTGCTCGTTCTTCTTCAGAATCTGAGCTGTCCGAGTCAGACGAACTCTCCTCGCTGCTATGGCTGCTCTCCGTGCTTTTACTGACGACAGGAGCAGCTGGAGGTGCCGGAGGGGGGACCTCCACAGGTTCATCAGGCATTTTTGCAAACCTCATCTCAAACACATCCTGCAGGATTATAAAAAGGCTTGTTTCCAAAGGTACTGAAGCCCTACTGTGACCCTACTTTGGAACTGGTGTTCTTACTCCCCCATCAGCTGTCTCCGAACCATCTCTCTAGCACACGGAACACCTCAACCTGATGGCCTCCTCCCTGTTGTTAGCTAGATAACTTATCTTGATATTTCTTAAAATTAACAAGTGTTCTCTGTGTCAGAAACAAGGTCCCTCCAGCTCAGGATCCTGCCTCTGAGATGGACACCAGGCGATGGTTATAGGGAATCCAAGAGTTGCCTTATATGACGTCACCTCAAGAGTCAGGTCCTAACCTGAGCCCTAATCCCCTTAATAAAAGGATTTGTTCTGTGAAGTTTGGGGTCACACTTGAGGACCTGGAAGGCCACGTGGCCTCAAGGCCACAGGTTCCACACCCCTGGGTTAGGGGTGCTAAAACCATTTATTTACGACTTCAGTGAATACTTAGGACCCATCATAAGCAGGGCTCTGTGAAATCAGATATGCTCCTCAGCCTCAGTGAGCTTACAGTCCATCTGCCCTCAATAATCTGCTACAAAAATTGGTCATTTATGAAAGCAACTGAAGCCTTCTCAAACTAATTTACATTTTTTAGCTTGAAAACTCTATTTGAGTAAAGAGCTATACAGTTTCTTATTCTCATGCATCAAAGAGGACACACTTCTGCCTGGCCTTTGTCCTTTTAGTTTGAATGGAATTCCACAAAACAGGGCTTGGTGAACATGTGTGTATTCATCTCCTCTTCACACCCTTCATGATTTAAGATATTTTAATCATATTCAAATTTCAATTTTCCTCCTTCCAGGTGGAAGAAGTGTTTATAGCCTATACCTTTAGGGAAGCACTGAGATCCCTGGGGCTATTTGAGGAGAAAATGATGATGCAAGAAAATTCAATAAGAGGATGGGAAAACCTATATTTGCAATACAAACATCTATCACTACCAGTCATTCTTTAACTTAGGTACTGGCTTTGGGACTTATGCAGATACCCAGTCATTTCTAAATGAAAACACTGTTATTCCTACCCCTTAAATCATGTTGATTGCTAAAGCACTGGAATCTGATTTTTATCATTCAATTTTTATAACTAGCCATTGTAACAACTAATTATATTCATTAGGAACTACAATTAATTTGCATCTTTAGGCCTATTACTAATGAGAACTTTTCATAGAATTAAAAACTTGACCTGATTATTTCAACTACCTTTCCACCCTCCCCCAAAATGTCACTTGGTCTACATGACTCATACAACCAAAGTACTGTCTCTCTTCAGGACTTGTGAATCAACTGATCCACAAGTACTGGCTGAAAGCCTTCCATGCACCCAGGACATCAGTCTCTTCTTGCCCCTACATGGTATATAATAGTGATAAATTACCAAAAATGTGTTTTCTTTCCTGAAAGCCAAACACTATTGCATTAATGAAGTGTTTAGGACAAAATCTACCAATGGGAGAGTATAGTTATGAAAAAAGGTAGTGTTGGCTATGTTTTTCTGGGCAGTGCCAGGTCTTAAGTAATAGTGTTCTCTGTGCTGTGCTGCCAATTTTTCCACCTAATTAAGTAGATAGAAGCTGGGTATCTAATGCAACAAAGTTATGGCCAAATTTATGGAAAACATGCAAAGTACTCCAGGCATCACACATCCCTTGCCCAACAAAGTCTTTTAATTTCCTCTGTCCGTAAAGAGATGGTGCCTGAAATATAGCATCTTAATTCCCAAAGGTCTAATTGATTCTCAACAATTTCTCAGTTGGTTTCCATTTGAGGCTTACCAGAAGGTCCTAAAGGGTGAATATTTTAATACTTTGCTACTTAGGATGGCAAGGGAGGAAAAATTAAGAATGTTTCCCTCTGCTCCCAACTCCCAAACTGAAATTCCTTTAAAACTTAAAAAGGTATCCTTTAATAAGGTATCACTTAAAATACTGGTGCTGCCCTTTTAGTCTTAGATGCCAGTGAAACCTTCCATAAGTCAAAATAACAACACATTTATACAGCACTTTAAAGTTTACAAAGCACTTGCCCCAGAACAACCCAGTGAGATGGATAGGGCCAGCACCATTAGTCTTTTATAGACAAGCAAAATGAGAATCAGAAAGGACAAATAGCCTGTCAAGAGCCAAAGATTTATCCCTGTAGTGAACAAAGGCTCTCCTTCATATCATACGGTCTCCTCTTCTACTTCTTCACAACTAGACTGTAAGCTTCCTGTGGTCAAGAGCCCTACCTTAAATAGCAATTTTTAAGTATCTCCCTTAACATCAGGTGCAGGGCAAAGCAAGGTTGCTTAAAATCCTACTGATATATTTAACAAAAACTAAACCATTTTTCTTCAGCCTTTCCAGAACTTTACCATCTCTGAAGCGCCAGTTTTGCTTAGCTATTCAGCAGATTAAATGTCTCTCAAAGTTTAGATCTATGGATGCATCATGCATACATTCTTCCTCAGCCTAGAGGGTGGAGAGTAGGGAGAAGGGTGCTTTTGTTCAGTACCTCAGGGAAATAAATGTCTTTATTAATGGCTTTACCTGAAGTTTCCTGGCCATGGCCACCACTTCATGGTCTGGAGGATTGTACTTGTAGCAATTCGAGAACATTAACCGTATGTCGGCCGCAAAGCCTTGTGCATCCTGGTACTCTCGGCTGTCCATTTTCTTCTGCAAATACATAATCAAAATGGGGTAAATGTGTGCAACCACCAAGTGACTGTGTATTGATTTTATAATCTCTCTTCTGAGATATTCCAAGATTGCAATATCAGATGTGTGTATGTACTGCTGTATAGCTGTAGCTACACGTCTGTATCCAAGCATAATGTATCCAAATTAACATACAAAGAAATAGTTACATATCAGTCAGTTCATACTTGTCACATTCTAGTGGCATAAGGACTCACTTTAGAGTAAGGAAAACGGATAGATTAAAGATCTTGTTCAAAGTCAATAAAATAAACGTTATTCAAGGAGAGAACTAAGACTAGACCCCACATCTCCTAATTCCCCACCTAGGCCATTGATCAATACATTAAATGGCTTCCCAAAGAAATAAAAGGTGAATTTTATTTTAAACTTGAACTTCTTGCTCCCAGACAATTTATTTTAGTGTTTCAAAAGGAAGACTGATGGGCTATCCTTTCCAGATTGTCTCAAAATAAACAAAGATTTAATTCTAAGTAAAACAGCAAGAAATGAATTCTTGCTAAGTTCACTTTGCTAAGATTATAGACTTACAAATATCAAACATGCCAGAGATGCTACCTGATATGGTCTGTTGTGATCCTGAGGAAGAACTCAGAAAGGCATTTTTCTCTATACTTTCTCGGCAGAATTTCTGTATCACAAGATCATATTTTTAATTGACACAATGATGTGATAAATCTGTTTTAGCCTGAATTAGCGAACAAATTAAGAAATATATCTTCTTTGAATCAACTAGTTTTGCAGAAGGATTAATAAAGTCAAGCACTAATTCATTTTTTACAGGACTGGAATCTTCAAACTTAAGAAAATCTCATTATATTATGTTAGATGGCAGCACCTACTGCCAAAATAGGGTGTTGTGGCATTGCTCTATTAGACATTGTAACTATACAACCTGCCACCCCACTCCACCCCCACCAAACAAAGAGGAAATGGGGATCTAAGTCCTAGGAAATGAAGAGGGGGGTTGGGATTCCAGATTTAGGAAGAATTTCTGAATCTGAAGGTGGAATGAAGGGAGTGGACAGGGCCAAGTCTTGCCAACATCTGCAGAAGCACTCCTAGCAAGCTGCTTGTGTGACCTTTGTCAGAATCCCTTCCTCAGTCAAAGTGTTAAGCTCTCTAAATTGTGATTTTGCCTGCAGTAACGAACCTCTGGTTGTTACAAAGTCAACAGGCAAACAGAATTTGTTTCTTGGAAATCCATCTTACTGTCAACTTTTAGGGAATGCGCCTAGTCAGTGAGGGATACCGATAGGAATGGACACAGAATCCAAATGACACTGATTTGTACAGTACTCATAGAAAAACTGAACTCTCTGATTGGCTAAAGACAGATTTTTGAAGACTTCCAAAAGAATCTGTCAATACAGTCATCACCTCTTGACTCTCTGTACTACTAGAGGAATGGCAGTTAGTGTGGATCATTTACCCCACATCCCCCCCCCCCAAAAAAATCATGCTTGTTTTGTTGGAACGATCACTTTTTAGTAAAAATAACTTTACATTTGGTTTAGATGACTATTAAAGTGAATCTGTACTTTCTGAGCACCCAATGATGGGAAATGCAATAGTAAGGGGATAAACTGGACTGGGATTTAAAAGATGCTGCCAATAATCCACAAAGCAGATTGAATACAAGATAGGGCAAAAGTTCAAGTAAAACAAAATTTGTAGAGAGCTAGACAGACTTATGTAGAGCATGACTGTTATCTTTAAATGACTAAAGCGTTGTCATGTGGAAAAGGGATTAGGTTTATTTTTATGGCTTCTCAGGGTAGAACTAGAACCTGCTAGAAGTTGCAAACAGGCCTATTTTGGATCAATATAAGGGAGAACTTCCTGACAATGATGGAGCTGTCCAACAATGGAACAGGCTGCCTTGGGAGCCTTCACACTCTCAGTCACTAGAAGTGTTTAAGAAGGGGCTGGATGATCACTTGTAATGGCCACTAGAAGAGACTCCTAAGCTCAGGAGAGAATTTGCCAAATGATCTCTAAGATCCCTTCCAAATCTAGGTTTATAAAGATTATATATATATTAAAAGGCAATATAGCAGATATAAGAGGATTATGTGCTGAGCTGGATATTTACATATTGTTCTAATATGGACAAAAATTCTGGACTTGTGACAATTTGGTTATGAAAAATGCACCTATGATTTCAGGTACCATGTGAAAATATGCTCCCTCAGAGATGATGCCTGCAACAGTCTCAGAGCAGCACTTTCCTATATAGTTTTCATGGATTTCACATGCCAGACAAAAAGTCCTTTAGAGCTTAAACTCAAACCTAGACAAAAGTCACATATTGAGTTTTTTCCTTCTTAGCTGATAAATTTATGTTTTGAAACGGTGATTAACCCAAATATTTTTTTAAATCATCAAATCACAAAACAAAGAAAAGATTTTCTTCTCTGGGCCTTTGTGGCTTTGAGGTCATAGTTACTAAATGTGACTTAGGCATCATTTCATCTGACTTCATTGGTTGGAGGGGAGGGGTGGCAGAGAATATGTGCCAGTCCATTATCTTCCATCATAACTAAGAATCTAAAGTTCTGAAAAACCAACTAAAATGGAAAAATAAATTTACTTTCCAATATTTTCTTATCCTTGTTTCCAGGGCAAATCAAATCCCTAGACTAAGTTACAGTAAATGACATTTTGCTTTGGCTTAAACTCAATACCCACTTATTACCTCCCAGATAATCTGAAGTCAATGCAATAACAAATGCCCAGGAAAATTCATACAACAAAAGGGTGTAAAGGAAGGATGGGAGCTGAGAGTGGTGAAGAGAAATCAACGGCTTCTTAAAGCTAATTTGGTGATTTTTCTAGTACCCATCTATGACTGTCCACCTGGGCAAGGATGGTCACAACAAAGGTTACTATGATACTTATCAGCATTTGAAAACATTCATGGCATCCTTGGAATTCATAGGTTCTTGTCACAATCTGACCATCCTCCACATTTTTGTGGCTTAGGAACAAAGCCCTTAAACGTTAAATACATGTGTTGAGTGATGAAGAATTATGAGGATTAGCTGGCATGTCAATCTTTTTGGCCTAAATAATGCAAAATGAAATTGTAAAATTAAACCACCTCAACTCTTTCAAAGCACTTCAGCTCTGCCCACAAGGACCACAGAACTGAAAGGACTGTCTACATATATGTGCACACATGTCCAAAGGTAACAGGCTTCAAGGGCAAGGCAGGATGGAGGCTAACCCATCTAGTAATATTTCTTTCCACACCAGGCATTAAGTCAACAGAACTGGGACTGAGAGATCAGAGGATCATGGTTTTACGGCTAAAAGGGATCTGAAACGCCAGCTAATCCAACTTCCCTCCTTTTGCAGAAAGGGACTCGCCTAATGTAATTTAACAGCTAGTAAGCAGAAGACCTGGGATTCCAGCCTAAGACCTCTGATTGCAAGTACAAAGCCCTTTTCTCACCTCCACAGTGAGATGCAAGCAAAGGGCTATATGTGAGTTGATTTTGTCCCAATTAGAGCTGAGTATTGAATATATCTAATAATCTAATAATAATTCAAACTCATTCTATCTCATTTTCCCATGATGATCTTACCTCTTAAAAGCATGTTGGGCAGAGGCTTGCAAAAGTCACAAAAAATGTTTATACCAATGTAAGAACCCATAATGTCCTGTCAGGTTAATTCAGGATATTGAGGCTAGCTACCCTACAACAGAGTAGTTTGGTTGTCACTGTTTTTGAAGTTTTCTGGTAGCAAAGACAAGAGTGAAAAGCAGTATGAACTGTCTTTTGTAGCTGCAAGAGCAGAAACCACCCCCCGCCCCAAACACTTGACTCTGTGAATTAGCACCTGCTTCACAGGTTACTACTTCAGGCATCTATCACGCCTGCACTTATGTTTTGGAGGAAATTATTTCACCCACTTGATATTCAAATCCATGGAAGCTGCACGGTGCCTGGAACACATGGCTTGTTCACTGACTGAGCTATTCCATGCTTCTAACAAACCCCAAAGACCTGTTCTTCCTTAAGGCTGTCTTATATTTACACAGTGTGTCTCTTCTGATGCCCTCAAAACTGTAACATGAGCTGAAAACTCAGTCAGTTGGAATTTGGGGTTCCAGTCCTCACTCTACCACTAACCAGCTAGGTATATGAACTGGAGCCAGTCACTTCTCAAACCTGGACCTTGGTCTCACCATTTATCAAATAAAGAGATTAGACTATATGAACTCTCCAAATATCTCTGATCCAGTGATCATTTCATTCACCCTTTCCACATCCCTGTGATGTATGGAAAAGACAGGAAATGTCCTCATCTTACAAATGGAAAAAAATCATGGCCCAGATAACTGAATGGCCTACACAAAGTCAGTATCAGAGAAGAGATTTGGGAATGTTCAAATTCTAATATTAACTGAAACCTGAGCTGGCCATTCTCAGATGAGTGAGAGGAACCTGGGTTTCATCCATAGGAAAGCAAAACCAAGACCTGAAGACAATGAACAAGTATCACATAATTATAATACATTTTGGAATCCAGACCAACCTTACAAGAGAGCCTAAAAAATGGAAGACCTCCATTATATAGCAGTATAAATGAAAAATCCGATACGCCACAGACAAAGCCATTCCCCTACCACGGTAAAACCTCACTCCAAAGCAACCTAGTTTGCAGCTCTTTATTCCATCCCCCCACCCCAACCGATGGTGTATTAAACCATTAAATATGGTTTTTCTCTATTTTGGAGAAGCCATGGTCAGAACTTACAAGATTAAAGTCTGTGCTGAGAAACTGAGAGGCAACAGCAGGAAGATAAAACACTGTTCAAGTTGTAGTTACTGTCAAATAAGTCTGACCCACAAAGCCCTATGATTTAAGATTCAGGCCCTATGATCAGCAAAGAGAAGACAATGACCCCCCCTCTATAAAGGACGGAGCTCAGGCAACTACTCCAGAGCTGCTCACAAAAGGTCATGTGAAATGGGCAATGGCTTTCTTTAGAACGTGAGCAACAAAAACAGAGTTGGATAGAGGTTGGACCTTTAAAAGATGTCCACTGGAACTGAAATGCCGCAGGGAACAAAAGTTCTCAATGAGAAACTCGCTTGTTCTAGCCAATGCACAGGTCAAAGGGGGAAAAAAAAATCAAGATTTATGTCAACGAGCAAGGTCACAGACGGCTCAAACTCCATGAAAACCAACCAAGAGTAAAGTAAGAAATTCAAATTCCAGTTTGATCCAAGAGGCCTTAGCCTCTGTTTTTACCCAGTTTTCTTCTTTATTCTTGTTTACCTATTTCAAAAATATAGGCTCATTCCTGTTCTCTGTTAGACCTAGATTCTACTCAACACCTAAAGAAGTATAGCTCCTACCTTCATTTCAAGGAAAAAACAACAAACAAACAAAGGACCCTCATTTCACCTGGTAAGAATGGAAGGTAGACCCCAACAGGGCCCTGCCCCAGTCTGACCACCACTGGCTTATTCAGGACACCAACAGTGACCTGAAAGGCAGGTTTGTGAGGCTACAAGCGGGAGGTCTGTGACATTAAACACAATAGGAGTGTCCAGAACAAAGAAACTCTGGATTCCTTACCATTTCTGACAAGGACCCCACCCAGAAGAAAGCTGGCCCTCTGACAAGAGGAAGTAAGTCCCTAATAAGTTAGGCGAAGGTGGCAACTATATTTGGTTAATACATATTGCTAATAACAACTCACATTAATTTAGCACCTGTGGGCTCAGGATGTCAAAAGACTATTTGTTTTCAATTATCCCCATGTTACAAGGGGGGAAACTGAGACACAGTGTTCAGTGTCACACAGCCAACCAGTGACACTAGTGCCCTGTAGCCTTCAACCCTAGCTCTTGTACTGTAATTCTTAGGCCATATTCTTTCCTGCCGGCATGCAGTATAACAACAGCTGACGGTCAGAGCCAGAAGCTGTCAAAGCAGCTAATTCAGCTGAGGTCTCAGGAAGGAAATGGGGTTTGACAGTTTCAATGAATGGGGTTGCTGGGGAACAAGACCACCAACCAACTGCCTTGGCATAGTTTGGGTGCAGGTGAATGGACTGTTGGTGGTCCCTTCCAGCCCCAGAAGGCCTAAGGCAATTCTTTCAGCAGAGATCTCTGGGAGGTTCAAGATCCCCTTTCCTAAAACTGACCCACCCCATGGAGCTGCCTAAAAGGTCAGAGAAAGCTCCAATGGGCTAGAGACACGTTAGACGTGGCACATACTTTAACAGTACTGAGATCCATGGGGTGTTTGATAATATCGTGATAATCATGGAGTTCCAAAGCCTCTGCGTCCACAGGCTTGTAAAACGGCCAGGCGTAGGCAGCATGTTTCTTAGACAGCATCTCTTTGAGGATGCTGTCACAGTACTTGAGGTGCTCAGAGAGTTTGCCCTTCTTTCCCGCATGCTGGGGGACCTCCCCATCTTCTAGATCTTTCTTTGGTGGTTTAATGGGTCGGCCTCCGCTCTCTCGTCGGGCGACCACCTTGGCCTGTTTAGGGTCTGACAGCGGGGTGGGTGATTCACTCCGGCTGGCGGTGATTGCTGAGGTTGTCGGTGTGGTCGTGTCTGCTTTTCTCTTTACTCCCTTTTTCTGAAACAAATAAGAGAGGGGAAGGACTTGTGAATTCAACAACAAATAATACAGGATCACAGATGGAAGGGATCTCAGGGGTTATCTAATATGTCTTGCTAATAACAATTCACATTAGCGTGGTACCTGTAGGTTTAGGGTGTCAAAGGGCTTTTTGTTCTCCTTCATCCTCATGTTATGAGGTAGGGGAGACTGAGACACAGCGTCCAGCATCAGGGTTCTTTAAAACTGTCAAATCCCATTTCTTCCTCAGCTGAATTAGCTATTTCAACAGTATCTTGCCCTGATTATCAGTAGTTATTAAACCTGAGTTAAAAATTATAATACAAAACTGAGGGTTCATGGATGCAGGGTGCTGTTAGGTTATCTAATCCAAACTCCTTATATTACAGACGTGAAAATTTAAACATAGTCTCTTCCTCCCAGTGCTGGGGGATTTGACTGCCACTGGTCTGCATGTCTGACATGCCTACTTAAATCACTTGGAGGAGCAGGCAGTCACTTGCCAACAATGCTTCCTGTGAGATCTGCTCTCCCACCAGGCTGTCAGACCCTAAACAGGCCAACTTAGTTGCCTGATGAGAGATCAGAGGCTGATCCAACAGCACATGGAGAAGAATGGCAAATTCTCCAAGTCCATCAAATAACATGATAGCATCCTCAAAGAGATGCTTTCTAAGAAGATGGGTCTTTCCATCCATCTTCCATCTATACCCTCTTATATGTCTTGTCTCTCTCAATTACAATGTGAGCTCCTTGAGAGCAGGGACTGTCCTGCTTTTCTGTTAGCATCCTCAGTGCTTAGCAAAGAATTTGATACACATAGTAAGGGCTTGATAAATGCTTTTTTATTCATTAAGAGGTTTACCCAAGGTCCCATAGGTACTAAAGGCAAAGCTGGGACTGGAATATGGGTCCCCTGACTCCAAATCCAGCACTTATTCTACTGTACCACTCTTTTTTTTCCACTGAGTTCAGCAGAAATGATCATGATCACTCACGAGGTAAAAAGCAATGCAGGATGTGGCATCACAAAAAATACAAGAAAACAGCCTATTTTGTAAAACCCCCATTGGAATCCCTAAAACTCTCCTAGGAAATAGGGCCCATGTCTGAACAACTATTGGGGGTTTACCAGGGTTCTCAGCTCCACCATGAACTACATGAGGGCAGGGTTCATCCTAATTGTTATAAGGACTACAAAGCTATCACGGATCTAAGGTACTGCGTAAAGCTTAACATTTAGTCATTTTTAGTTGTTTGATTCTTTGATACCCCATGGGAGATTTTCTTGGCAAAGACACTGAAGTGGTTTGCCATTTTCTTGTTCAGCTCAATTTACAAATTACAAACTGCAGCAAATAGGGGTAAGTGACTTGCCCAGGGTCACACATCTTGTAAGCATTTAAGGCCAGATCTGAACTCATGAAGACTTATCTTCCTGATTTCAAGCTTAGTGCTCTATCCACTGAATCATCTAGATACCCTGTAAACCTTACAGCACCATATAAAAGCTATTGTATAACTTAGCCTGGAGTCCTGATTCATAAAGACATGCTTCTTACATATCTTTTGAATGAATGATCACCTCCCACATGCAGAATATTGTGTTACAGATATAAAGAAACAGTTTCTGCCCTCAGAGAGTTTTTTGCTTAGTTGGGAAAATGAGATACCTATGTAAAAAGTGAAGTAGTATGTTTTAGAAGAACTGGGGGTCCAAGGACTTGGATGCCTGACTCTGCCACTTACCTGTGACTTCAGCCAGTCATTTAACCTCTCTGGGCCTCTGAGGCTATACAAGTGAGGGAAGTTGGACTAAATGACCTCTAATGTTCCCTCTAGCTCTAAACCTATGATACTATGGATCCAGAACTTGAGGTCCAGAGAGAACTATGTTGGAATCTCACCTCTAACAAGTACTAGGCATGTCATCCTTAAAAACTCACTTCCCTCCTTGGAGCCTCAGTTTCCTCATCTGTAAAATGGAGATAACAGCACTTGCAGTATCAACCTCACAGGGCTATTGTGACAAGACAATGTTGGTAAAATATCTTGTGAAACTTGGCACTACAGGAATGTCAACTCTTTCATATTATTATTGTTATAAAAGGATAAGAAATACAAGGTAGCCTATATTAAGTACCAAATGAGTGATACAGACACTTCCAAAGGACACTATCATAAGCACTGGCCTAACTGTGGAAAGCTTCAGGGAGGAGGCAGGATTTGAACTGAGAGTTCGATAGATGGGGAGGACTGAGGGAAATGGAATGGGATGGGTAATGGCCGGGGCAGGGACAGTGGGGGTATGCATGATGAGTATATAAAATGAACAGACTGGACTGTTTGGAGCGCAGGAATTATGGGAGGGAGCAGAAGGTAAGGAAGGACAATGTGGGAGGGACCAGATCATGGGAAGTCTTGGATAATGACAGCAATGAACAAGGAAGACAGTTCTCTTGTCTCAGGTTGGGAGCTTAGACAAGAGTCACCATGCAGTGGTTCTCCAAGGATGGTCTCTGGATGAGCTGAGGACTTCTAGACTCCTTAAGATGCTTCCAGGCTGGTCTCTTGTACTATGCAGATTCTCATATAATCATGTATATGGTACATTAATAATTTTCTTCTGATCTCTCTCGCTAGTTTCTCAACCCAAATTGTAAAAGTTAAATTAAAAGTCCTTATTCAATTGGATGAGGTGCTTTTGCAGTAAAAAGTATGAATAGGTGAAACTGAGAGCCTATGAGATCTGCTGTTCTGCCAAAGTGATCAACACTCACCAAATGTCGTAAATCGCTAAAAAAAACAGTACTTAAGATTTCAAGTGCTCTGAACACTATGAGCTGAAGTCTGCTAACTTCTTACTGAAGGTTGCCAGGGGAAAGCAGATAACCAAGCCTACTAAATTCCCAACATTTGCTCTACATGTAGGAAATAGGTGAATTTTAGCATATTGATTGTTACTGGCTAAAGGGTGGCTGCCTTCTCCTTCTACAGGATAAAGCATGACAATTATTTCCTTCGACCCTTAATAGGTTTGTGTTTACTTTGGAGTTCTGAGTGTTAGTGGGTAAAGGAGGCAGTTGGAAGGAAGATCATCATATAACCAAGTGTTGCCTAACCATGTCTCCAAGTAGCCTAAAAGTTCTATGGTAAGCATCTCTCTACTACCTCAGTAAGCTCCCCAAGGCCAATGATTTCCTTCGGCTTCTTTAGAGTCCCTATACCATTTGGCACTATGCCAGTACATTCATTTTGGCCTGAATCAGATAGTTTTATTAAGTTGTAAGCCAGGTACAACTAGGTGTTAATAAACAGGTGTTGAATTGAGTTGCATTATCAGTACAAGAAACAAAAATAATACTGATGCTGAGGAGATCTGTTTACCCTTCCATAGTGCCTTACAGCTTACAAGTTATTATCCTGTCAGAACCACCCCAGGAGGGAGGTAGAGCATGTAGTAGTATTATTATTGTTGTTAGCAAAATGGTGCAGGAGAGAATGACTGTTGGCTTTGGAGTCAGTAGCCATGGGCTTGAGTCCTGGTGCTCATATTTCATAGCAGAGTAGCTTTAAGCCAAGGCATTTCATTTCTGAGGCTCAGTTTCCTCATCTGTAAAAGGGGATACAATAATGCTTGCAGCTATGATCGTATGGTTAGAGAGTTAACCAAGAAGTAAAAAAAGACCTAGTTTCACTCCCAACTCCAAGCAATACTGGTTCTGTAATCCTGACAAAGGCATTTAACACTCTGGCCAATTCTATAAGAATTCTTTATGTTGTAAAAAAGGTACCAATATACCAAACATACATCACTGAAGGGAATTTCCTCACTAGGAGTTCCTTAAATAGATGAAATCACAGGTCCAGTTCAAAATAATTCTTCAGACTGTTGCTCCTCATCACCATTGATGTGGTATTCTATAACACTCAATAAGTGTGAGGGAATGGCTGGCAAACAGGTCCTGTGCCAGAAGAAATTTTATTGAGTTGATCTTATCTGGGAGTCTGAATTAATCAATCCTCCTATCCTGGCAGGAGATACTGATATCAATAGCACATTTTTTCAGGCAGAGAGAAAAAAACAGACAACATTAGCAACTCATGTGAGATCACCCAAGGCATTCAAGTTGGTAGCCAGATACTGAATGTGGTCATTCTTCCCTGCTGAGCCTGGTCACCCTCAGATGCCTACAAGGTACAGCACTATGGAATCTACTCAAGGTCTATTCACAATCTACTGCCTGGGGACATGGGAAGGAGTAGCTTTTGCTTACCTTCACTACGGGTGGTGTAGGTGGAACCACGGGCATGATGGGAGTGGCAGGAGGAGGTGGGGCCACAGTGGGAGGGACCGTGACAGATGGAACATTTGCAGTGATGGTTGGCACTGGAGTTGCTGCAATCACTGGCGTCTGGGAGACAGCAGGAGGGACATTCTGAAAGGGAGTCGGTGGGGAAACAGAGGACACGGCTGCCGCTTGCTGTGCTCCTTCAAAGTAAAATGAAGAAAGATCAATACACCTGATACCTGCTCTCTTCCCACAACCAAATCAAATCAGGGTCAAGCTGAACTTGCTCATTCAGAACCTGATGTCCTCCATGAAGTTTCCTGGATCACCCTAGCCAGAAGCCAACTGTGCCCTCCTCTGAATTTTTAGAACATTCTTGCCTGGACTGCTTACATGGCCTTTAGGCATTGCCTTCTATTGAAATGCTCTTGTTTCTTCCAACTCTTGTCAGCTCATAGAGAAAAGGAAAGAGTCTTATACTCCAACTAACACAGTGCCTTTCTTTGCATGCACAAGATGCTCAATAATGACATGCCAAGCAAATGAATGAACATGGAAGGAGTGAACTCTCTATGTATCTTTCAATGAAATCACTAGTTTATGCTCATCTTAAGCTGGTAAACCCTGCCATTACCTGGAGGACAGTCAAACTCTTACCAAACAGAGCTCTCTTCTCAGTGCCAATTCACTTGGTGGATATCTTGGTTCATAAATCACCCAGAGCCACCAGGGCTCACAACACTGCCCAAGGCTCATCTGGTTACCATAGCTTCTGCCCTTCCCTTCAACCTTGTTGGTTAATGGAGGAAGACTGAGGAGAGACAGTATCTTTCACTTCTAACACCAAATTAGGGATATAGGTTTTGGGGGTTTTTTAAGTGCTCTGAAGTTAGCAAAACCATTTGCATAAAATATGTCATTTGATCCTTCCAACAACTCTGTGAGGTGGGTTCTCTTATTATTCCTCTTTTCAGATGAAAAAAGTGAGGCTTAGAGAAACTAACTCGCCCATGATCCACACACACAGCTATCATATCACAGGACTCTTTCTAACTCCAAAGCCAGTATTCTTTCAACCCTATCAGCAGTTCTCCAAGTGTGGTCCTGGGGTTCTGGGGAGTCTCTGGGACCCTTTCAGAAGGTCTGCAAGGTCAAAACCATCTTCATGATAATACTAAGACACTGTAATTTCTAATACAATAAATACTGATAGATACAACCCACAAAAGCAAAAATTCTTGGGGGGATACTTAATTTTTAAATATAAAGGAATTCTAAAATTAACAAGTTTTAGAATCACTACACTGTGCCATGCTACTGCTCACATTTCCCTCTCTCTTCTCCCGCAAGGGCCCTGGGGGATGGTGTATTCCATTCATCAAAATACCTGTAAAAAAAGGAACATATTCCTATATGAGAGGGAAGCCTGAATCACTAAGACATTTTATGGAAATAAAATTCCTTTTCATTCACTATTTGCCAAGTATAGACAGGGCACTGTACTGAATGTCATGAGTTTTCGCTGAGGGTATGTATATAGGGTGTTTTGTTGTTCTGCAGCAGCCATGATCTATTCCATAAATAGATAGCATGAGATCAAAAAGAACATATTAAAAAAATTAGGACCACTGTCATCGTGAGGCTATTTCAGAAACAGCAGGATATGTTAATTTGTCTCAACCTTAAAAAAAAAATCCAAGTGTTATCAACTCCACATCCCATAGTTTACCTGCACTCTGTGCTCCCGCTGCTGGTTTTCGACCTTTGCCCTTAGGAGCTGGTGGTAATAATTCCACTTCCTCTTGGGGCATCTGGGCTACCTTCTGCAGAAAAATTTTCTCTAGGGCTTGGGCCATGAGGACTATATCATCTGTGGGCTGGAGAAACAGAACAAGGCCTGGCATCAGTGGCTGGAAGAAGGACCACTGCTAAGACACAACTATTTTTGAAAACTAGAATTTGGTGGGCTCAGATGAGTGGAAAAACTAGAGTAATAGTGTTAGAGAGGCACTGGAAAAACAAAATAGCAAAAGCCCAAGCAGACCAAGGGAAGGCATGCTCCAATTACAGCAAACAGAGCCATGGTGCATCCAGAGCGACTCTGAGAGGATGACTCTAAGGAGGTAATGACATTGGCTATTACCAGATCAAGTCCTGAAGAGCTAGAATTAAAGGGGTTATTCTCTGACCTGGGATCTGACTCACTAGCAACACTGGGATATATCATTTTACTCAAACATTTGCTCTTTCCACACCAAAAAAGCTTCAGACCAAGAAATTGGAGCAGAATAAAGCAATGTGGTTATTCCTAAGTGGTATTTCATGTCATTTCAAGAGGATACTTTGGAAGGATAAATTATCCCTCATCAATAGATAAAAACCAAAGGCTTGGTGTTCCTCACACAGTGCTGCCACTTAAAAAAAAAAGCCAGTCTTTTACCTTGTTATAAATATAGCAATTTGTAAACATTGTGTTGAAATCCTGCATACATTCACTCGCACTCCAATAATAATTGTTTTCCAGTCTCTTCTTAATAGTCCCCATGTCCATTGGATTTTTAATTATTTTATGATAATCCTGTGGGAGAGATTTTAAAGGTGTTAGTCCTTCGTAAAACCTTTAAACAACATAAAATCCATTGTGCTCTCTCTTTTGGCAGTTTACTGGTCTCCAACACAAGAAGGCATCCAAGAACTTTTGTGACTCTTATCACTAGGTAGATCAAGCCTAGATCAAGGCAGAAATTTTGAGTAAACTAATGGAAGGTGGAAACATCAGTCCACTTCTATCTCTAGCTACTATGCTAAAGAGGCCTAAAAAATCCTGACTTCAGGGAAAAGGTTTCATGCTCTTTTAATCCCTACACAGAAAGAAGAAACTTTCTTTGGTCACAGGTGAGACAAAGGCAGAGAACCTATTTAAAAAAAAAACATCAAGATTGGGGAGACAGTTGTACCTTTTCACAAAATGAACCTTAATTCATACAAGTGCCAAAAGAAGAAACATACCATGGTACCAGATAAAATCAGGAATAGTGTGAAGATTTGCAAATGCCACAATTGGGGATGTCCCTATCTAAGAGAGTCTTAGTGCATAGCTTTTCATAGATGCTAAGAGTTAAAGCCTCAGGAAGAGTTTGCTAATCAAAATGAATATAAAACAAAGCACCATCTATAAGACGATGAAGTCATATTACTTCAACATATCAAACATCTGGACTTTCTTTGGTGTGAATATTCCCTTCACTGATACAGATTGCAAACCTTCTATACACTTAGTATGTGGTCTTAAGAGTTTCTATGGCCCACAAAATTCTCTAGGACAGTTCTCAGGGGCACAGGCAAACTCTAAGGCCAGGTGTTTTCATTGCTAGAATCCTTTCTAACCTTACAGGACATACCAGAGCCTGCACAGCCACAAGTATGGCCCTTGGAAACCCAAGGTCACCTCCACACCACAGTGAGGCAATAGAAGGATTTAGGGGAGGGGGAATATTAACTGGCCTTTAAATTCAAGGTTTTATATCATTTCCTTATCTCATCTGATCCTCACAATAACCCTGTGAGACAGGTAGAGCAGGGATTATCATCCCCATTTTAAAGGTGAGGAAATGGGTAAGTGAGGTGACTTTCCCCTAGAATCACACATAGCTATTAAGAGTTGGGCCTTGAATCCATTTTTCCTGATTCCAGATCTAGTGACCCCTGAATAGCTATGCTGGCAATGGAGAATTCTGGAAGGGTGTAAGTGGCTAGGTATCGATATCAAAGCTCAAAGCATAAAGAAGCGCATACTCACAGGTAAATTCAATTTAATTGCATCTACTGGTTGATAGAAGGGCCAAGCGAACTGGTGCTTCCACAAAGTTTTCACCACAACATTCTGCATGTACTGCAGCTGGTTGGTCTTCCTCCCAGGTTTGTTGGGGTTGGTGACTTCTGGGGGGGGCGGATTCACAGGGCCCTGAGGAGCCGGAATCGCTGACGTTACCGTCGACATTTTCTGAAGTCTCTATCTCACTTACTGTCACAGCAGCAGCTAGGAGATTCTCTTTCTTTCTTTATGCTCCCCGAATAGGATTGACATCCCATTTCCAGGGCCCAACCATGCAACCTGTATCAACAGGAAGAAAGACAAAGAAATGAACTGAAGACCCTGAGTGCTAACATCTCTAAAGACTTTGGGAGGCTCTGCCACTATTCTCCATGTAACCTGGGAGTGGACAGTGAGCATATCCATTCATGGGCCTGGCTCTGTCAATTCACTCGTATGACAGGTTTGGGGGGGGGGAACCACACACAAAAAAATCCCAGCCTCCTGGCAACTTTGTTACCTTAGAGAACATTCCCGTCACCATTTGCCTGTAAAGTTTTTTGGTGTTCTTTTTTCAACCCTCATCTGTCATGTGGTGACCTCTCTCAAAAGATGGCTTAAAAAGAAAATTAGGAGTACAAAGAAATGCAAGTGTTTATGAAAGATAAAACATTCCTGGGTCACGTGGTCTCACTAATATTGAGAGAGAGACTGAAAATGCAACCGAATTAAGGTGATTAGGCAGCAGGTGGTAGAAAAGCATTCTGGGAGATATTGTTACCTGGTGCATTCTAACTAATGTTCACTTAGACACCAAGCTACCTACTTGTTGGAAGAGGATTGGTTTCCACTGAAATCTAAACCTTTCTTGATTGTAGCAATTTTTAAAAAATGTTTAGAGGTAGAAAATTAAAAAAAAAAATCGATCTACATAGTCACAGGCAGAGCCATAGTAGAAATATAAACATTCACAGTACTACACAGGCAACTGACTAGCTGAGCTTCAACTCCCTTATATACTGGGATTCTAATGTAACCACGAGAACCAAGGAGAAGGGGGGGTTTGTGATGAGAAAGAGATTGTGACATGAGTGATCACTCAGCCAATCAGACTTTAGGAAGGGAATCCACTCAGAGAGAGGCCTAGAGAAGGCAGACAGATGCCTGATGCCTAGTAATCCTGTCCGTTTCAGTTCCACATCTTTGGCACAATCAACAATTCATTTCTTAAATGGAAATTTGAACATCAAGGAACTATGAGCCCATGAATCTACATAGCCCCTGAATGTCTATAGTTCTATGAACAACGCCATCATATCCTGAAAATGTAGGATATGATAAAATCTTGATAAAGGCCAGGGTGCTCTTCCACAGGACAAAGCTGATTAATTCAAGTAGAATTTGAGAGAAAAACAAAACTAGAGAGCCAGTACCCCAATTGTTAGTTGCAGGGTTGGGAAACTGGCTCCCTGGAGGGCAAGGAATCTCAGAGCTTGCTTCTGGCCCAGAGCCTGGAGCCATCTCTATGGGGGGCTGGGAAAGAAATCAGGGCAGCTATTCCAAGGAGTCCCTCTGGACTGTCTTCACTCATGCGGCCAATGGACATGACTCTAAACTTAGACTCTGTCTCTCCACTGGTCCCATGCAAGTTCACCTACCCTGAGTCTCAACTTGAAGATTTCCCATCTCTTTTTTGAATGAATAACCATATTTTAAAAGGGGGTCATATGCCATTGTCCTATCTGCAAGTTCACTTTCTTCTCCCCACACTATCCAAAAGATCTTATGGGAAAAATACTGGACAAGACACATTTCTTCCATTTCTGGGAAATTCCCATCAAGAGAACCTGTTTCATTCACCATTCATCAACTTCCAAGCCGAAAGGCAGACTCATAAGTAATCTGCTCTATTACATGGACAGTCAGTAAACCAGGTTAAAATCTACCCAAAATAACCTTTTACCTCTTTCATCTTTTTCAAGGGACTTTCAATTCCAATCACTCCAAGAAAGTTTAGTAGAATTAGAATAAAATCTTCTCTGAGGCACACTCTTCATTTTTCTAAATCTTGAGATTCATTACACAACTTCTTCTAATCAAATAAATCTTCCCCTCTCCCCACCTCCAAAAGCACACATAAGGAAAAATGATATATGTGCATGTAAATATGTTAAGATAAGCAAGGACTAAGCTTTGGATTGCTATGTATAGAGTTTAGATAAATATTAAGCAACAGAAATGTTTTGTTGGTTCAATGTCCAGTGTGTCTGAGTTGGTTCCAGCGATCATAGATTGTTTTCATGACTATGTTGGGCCCTTGCTTCATTTCAAACAAAAGGCAGCTAGAAAGTCCCTCTGTTCCCAAATGAACTGAAACCAATGGGTCTTCCTGGCTCATTCACCCCCTAGTGGACTCCTACTTCTGGGCTGATGTAGCTTACTGCCCTCTGCCTGGTTTACTTCTTTAAAATTAAGAAAAGGTAAATCTTCACTCAGTATTTTTGTCATCTTTTGCACAGGCCCTGATCTTCTAAGCTTTGTATCAAATCTCTGGACCTCTAAACATCCCCTAATTCAAGGACTGGGAGGCAGACAAAAGGGAACTAAATTCTCCGCCTGATTACAAAGTCACCAGTGGGAAGAAGAAAACCACCTTATTATTCATTGTAATAATACCAACTCCTCACATATCCGTAGCAGTTTAGGTCCTGGGGTCTAGAACTGGAAGGAACTTTTAAAGGTCATCAAGTGGTAGCCTAAACCCCATCCCCTGACCGCTAGTCTTACAGATGAGGAAACACACATCCAGAAAGGTGAGGCATCTCGTCCACAGTCACATGGGGAGTAGGGAACAGGGTAAAGACTGAAACCCAGGTTTGACTCCCAAATCCAATACCACATTTACAAAGTATTTTCTTCACAGCAATCACAAATATTCTTATCCCCAAATGAGGAAAGTGAGGCTCTGAAAGGATTTTTTGGTTTGCTTTGTTTTGCCCGGTGTCACCCAATTTGTTAGTAACAATAGCAGGGCTTGGACCCAAAGCCAGGCCTCTTGACTCCAAGCCCAACATTTCTTCCCTGTCTACCATGTGCACATACGCTGCCTCACCTCAGCTCCTGTAAACCTTCTATCTCCACACCCTCCTGGCCAGTGTCTCCTACATTTTTTTTAAATAGGGTCAATTCAGACTGAAGAGAACACAGACTGGTCCACCTCCCAGTGGTTTACCTGATAGGGAATTATTGCCAGGGCTAGCCCTGAGTCTGCCATCACTAACTCCAGTCTTTCCTCCAGGCTGACAATAGCTAAGGATTTCGACAGATGCTTAGGATGACAGTTGGATACGGAGTCTCCTCCTATAGTCTTGGCTGTTCCAGGGAGTCAGCTTCCCTGGGCAACTTGCTGGTCGGAGGAGAGGTGTGAATACCTGTGGTCTCTTCCCTAGTCTTCAGGATAAAAGACTTGGAAAGTACAACCCCCAGGTAGGCTGATAAATCAAGAGAAAAGGGAGCAGCATCGAGATTTGCAGCTTGACTAAATGCCAGCCAAGGGTGGGGGAAGAGATGGATTGTGGGCGATAACCAGGAGTAAGCAACCCCAAGGGAAACAACCCACTGACTGGGGTGTCTGGAGGTTAAAGCAAGAGTGTCAAACTGGAAGGAGAAAGGAACAAGAGCAAGGAAGAGAAGAGAGAAAGTGAAAGTCCTCGAAGATGTTTTTTTCTGCAATCTGCAATCATTATTCATGGGGCTCTCCCCTCAAGCAAGGGAGACTTAAATAAGAACTGGGATCTTGTTGTAGAAACCTATTCAGTGAGAGAGGCCACAGCTTTCCAGAAAGGACAACTCTGGATCTTGGGAAACCAAAGGACTACCACGACCCAGACCTGCAGCTTTTTCTTTTCCTTTCTCCTGGTGTTCTACCTCTTTCCACCTCCAAATTAATAATTCTGGCCCTACTGATCAACACAGCCCAGATCTGCATTCTGCTCAGGCTACCATGTGGCCTCCAGAGTCTGATCTAGAAAGAGAAGACAGATGACTAGAAGCAGTCTAACTTGGTGTCCCCATCCTAAT
Source organism: Notamacropus eugenii (assembly GCF_028372415.1). Taxonomy (NCBI): domain Eukaryota; kingdom Metazoa; phylum Chordata; class Mammalia; order Diprotodontia; family Macropodidae; genus Notamacropus; species Notamacropus eugenii. Next base: position 486,705,033 of record NC_092872.1, read on the forward strand.
TCTCCATTCGTGATGCTGCCTTGGGTCAATCATTTAACATCCTCTAACATCAGCTTCTCCTTTCTCCTCTCCCCGCACCTCACAATGGCTCCAAAAGTGAAGTGCTTATCCTCACTGGGGCATGTGAATCATAGAACTGTTGGGTAAGACAGGGTCGTAAGCCATTTTGTCCACCCCTCATTCTCTAGGGACACACTTGTTACTTTGGGAGAGTGATGGGAGGAGGGGAGGCTGCTACATAGTCTACACCAGGCAGTCATGATTATCGACACCAGTACTCATGACTCATTAATGAAGCCTGAGGAGGAAACCCTGGCCCCCAAAATTAAGAGGTATCCTTGATTCCCACCAAAGAGCAGAGAAATTAAAGAGTAGCTGCTTCCCTTCATATGGGTTTGATTAAAGCTGTGTTGCAAATAGGACAAAGGGGAGAAAAAAGCCCTCTTTGACCTTTGCCAAACACAAACAAACAAAAACTACAACATACTTTCTATCAATGACACAAAAGAACAGATGTGTGCAAAGTAACTGAAGTCTGACTTCCTGTTAATCCAAGAAATTCAGGCCCCAGAGCAGAGCTGTGGGCTCAATGGGAGGCCAGAGGAGGGGGAGGGGCAGGGAGGGAGTGCAAGTCTCCCAACAGGAAGATGCAACTACCGACACACTCCACGCTGCTTGGCTGATTTTGCTGCCGAAGTTCAATCCGCCTTTGAAGCCTGGGAGATCAGTACTGTTCTAAGAAAAAAAATGCCAAGGACAGACAGAATGCATTGAAGCATTTCATTTTTGTACTGTACATTTGCCAGAAACGGACGCAACGCTAGCTAATACAAGTTAGTGTGTGTTTCAAAAATAATGTTTATCATGGAATTAACCCAACATCAACTCCTCTGGGACTATCCAGGGTCTTATTACATGTTCAGGACATGCTACGTTCAGGATATGCTCGTGAGGAGAGACTTGTAACAAAATCCACAAGTCAGACACAAAAGCCATCTTTGTCACTGGCATACACCTGCACTGCCAGGGACAGATGCCCAAGTGCCCAGATCCCCTCACTACCACCTTCCAGCCCCTCCCTGGTAAGATCTAATGGAAGAGAGCAGCTCTCTTAAGTATCCAAGCACTGAATACCCAAAATATATTTTTAAATCCTTTTGGCTTCTCCTATATTGCCAAAATGACCAAAGGAAACACTGAACAGTTTCACCAAGCCAAATGGAGGGAAATATTTGGAGGAGGAGAGGAAATGAGAGCAGGCTTTTGGGAGCAAGAGAAAAAATGCCTAGGAACAAAGGGAGAGGATTTTAGAGTTGAAAGGAACCTTAAAAGACATATAACTTAAACCCTTCATTTTGCTGAGGCCCAGAAAGGGGCAGTGACGTGCACAGTCAAGCAACACAGGTAGTTAAGTGGCAGACTTGGGATTCCAACTCGGGACTTTTGACTCCAAATTAAGTGCTCTTGCAACAAAGTCCAGAAGGTTTCCTGGGGCATGTGAATCTTTTGGATATTCACAAGACTTCATACCAATAAATCATAAAAGTATTAACATGGGGCATATCCAGAGGTGTGTTTAAACCCACTAAGCCTCTCCAGGGAAATAAAAATCAATTGCAATCCTTACCAGCTGAGTAAAGGGTTATAACAACCAACTATGTTCCAATTTATATTATATTTATCTGTGTGCATGCCTTAAACTCCCCCACTAGACTGTAATCCCTTCAAGATCAGGTACTTTATCTGTACTATCTCCTCTAGCCACCAGCACAGTGTATTCCATGTAGTAGGCACGTCACAAAAGTTAGCTGAAAAAAAATGAATCAATAGTCAGCTGGATCTGTGAACCCATTCATCAGAGGGTTAGTTATGGTGATAGTCTTAGAAACTGGGCATTTTTATACCAGACTGGTGAATGAGGGTGGGGCCAATTTAAAAACCAGAAACGCAAGGGCTATGGACAATGATGTTACCATTGTCCTGGCACACAACAGAGTCAGCTTTTCAAAAGATATAGATCCATCCAGGCTGAGGGGGTCTTTCCAATCAATGGGCAGATTCACACTTTCCCCTTCCCTTAGTTTAATGCTGACAAGTACTGACCCAATCAGCACATCCTGACCAGGTCAGGAACTGGCCATTTAAAAAAAAAAAAATCTAAGTTGTGCTCACTCTACACCAGAGGTTGGTTCCTTTGCTGGTAATCCCTTTGCAAGTAGAGTTCTTAGGAGAAAAAAGATTAATAATAATAAAACATATAAATCCACGTGCTGTTGAGTTAAATTGACACCAGGAAAGTTATTGCCTCCCAATACAGTGGCTGAGCAGGTCAGGAAAGAAAAACTGAATGAGTCACCCGCTGTAGATTCCTACAGCCTAATAAAAGTAATCTACCATGGGACAGAACCCCCAGTTGGACAACACCAGTCATTTGTCATCCGTATCTTCCACTGGTGAAATGGGGTGGGAGAGGGGAATGGACTCCTGAGTAGGCAGGAAAGAGGCAAACTGAAAGGAATCTGAAAATAGTATGGGTGCTTCCAAACAAAATTAAGATCTTAGTCACTTCAAACCACTTCCCACTTTCCTCCCTCAAGGACCATGGCACATTTAACAAGCACCTACTGGGTGACTCTGATCATTTCGTGACCTATCCAGGGACGCCTCTTAGCAATACAAATTAGAAGCTGGGGAAAAACCTCACTTAGAGTTGATTTGCAACATGACCGCAAAAGCAATGAACACATGAAATTCAAGCCTTGGCTACTTGTGGTCATTAAGATTATGCTGTGTTTTCTCATAAACTCAATGCTATTTTGCCAGAATGCCACTCAGCTTTACTTTGCTTCCCATCTGTTTCTGTGAACCAACCAAGCTGTGTCTGTTGCTACAGTCTTTTCCAAAGGTGACTCTGGTAGGCAACACAAAGTCGCTCACCTGTGTATGGAACATAGCTGGTGAAAACCACCAGTTATTCTAGAGTACCTTGCTCTATTATACTATGAGTTTGGACTCTTACAATAGCCTCCTAATTGGTTTCTTTGCCTCCAATCTCTCCTCTCTCTAATCTATCCCTCACACAACTTCCAAAACAATTTGCTAAAGCACAGGTCTGACCATGTCACTACCCTGCTCAAAAAACTCCAATGGCTCCCTCTTACATCTAGCATCAAACAAAACGTCCTCTGTTTTGCATTTAAAGTCCTTCACAACTTGGCTACTTCCTACCTTTCCAGACTTATTATATATTCCTTCCATTCAGGTACTCTATACACACAAACTGGCCTACTGGCTGTTCCTCACATACAAAATTCTATTTTCCTGTCTTCATGCCTTTGCATAGGCATCCCTGTTAACCTCCACCTCTTAAAATCCCTAGGTTCTTTCCAAGCACAGATCAAAAGCCACCTTCTATTTGAGGCCTCTCCTGATCTCCTCTGATTCCCATCTACCAGCTGTTGGTGTCTCCCTGCCTCACCCATCCACCTAAATATCTTCTATATATTGTGTTCATATTCTATGTCTAAATGTTATTTCTCCCTTGCAGTATATAAGCTCAGAGACTGTTTCATTTTTGTCTTTGCATCCCTGGGATAGTTGCCTGGCACATAGTAGGTGCTTAATAAATGCTTGATTATACTACTGAGCAGATTCCCATCCCACAATTACTTAGAAAGCCCACACACACTGTAGGTGTGATTCCAACACTCTCATAATAGCATCCTAATATGCAGAACATTCTCCTAAACTGTAAGGGGGAGATGATGGTAACCAGCCACATTCCTTTAGTACTTTAAGGTTTATAACGTGCTTTCCTCACAGGATCATAAACTGAAAGATGGAAAGGTTTTCTAATTTAATTTATTTTACAGGTAAAGAATGAGGCCTAAAGAAATAGTCATTGGTCCAAAGTGACAGAGATAGTTTTGAACTCATAGCTTTGACTCCAAATCCAACATTCCTCTTGGACCACTGCTCCTCCCTTGGGGCAGAAATATAATACAAGCACTATTTATTTCTATTTTACAGATGAGGAAACTGAGGATCCAAGAGGTTAAGCAATTTGCCTAGAGTCACACAGCTTCACAGAGCTGGGATTCTAGACTACATCCCCTGAATTCAAATTCAACACTTGTCAATGAATGGGGAAAGTTAGGAAAACTGTTCCAGATTGTATATCATCCTCAACCAGAAATAAGAGCCAGAAACACAAATTGCATAGATGTGGGATGCTTCCAAACTTCCTGGTATAGACTCAGAATTCCAAACTTCAGGGCCAGTTTCTCAGTTGGCATGACTTTGGGGAAAAACACTAGACTTAAAGTACATACAACTAGGCTCTGAGATTCCTAGACATGCTACTTATTACCTATGTGACAACAGACAAGTTTCTCAACAACTTGAGGACTCCATTTTCTCAAGAATAAATGTCTGAAATGAGGGATTTGGACTAGATGACATCTAAAGTCTTTCTAGCTCTAAATCCTGTGATTCAAGATCCTTTCCCAGTGAAGGATCTTCTCTTTGCTTCTCTTTCAAATAAGGAGGGAAACAAAGGGGGCTCCATAACAGCAGAATTCTTTTGGCTGACTCTGGAGGCAGGAGGAGCCCCTCTACTGTATCCAGTCACAACTATAGGAAGCTCCGTCTCCTAGAGACGCTCTCCTCTAAGAGTGGCTGTGTGGCACTGGGGGAGGGGCAGGAAGCCAGGCTAAGAGCTAGTATCTAAAGAAATCTGATGGGGGGGCGGGGCGGGGGAGAGTGCCTGTCCCTAGAGCTGCCAGGGCCCCCACCCTACAACCACTAGTAACAAAGCAACAAAAAAGGAATCCCCCAAATCAAGAGCTTATCCTCCAGTCACAAAACACCCTCAGTCACCTTTTCCCTTTACCCTCAAAGGAATCAGCCTCTTTTTGGTATCTCTGCTCTTTCCTTTCAGGCTTCACTATTTAGAGCAAGCCTAGGTGTGGAAAAAGAGGTTTTGAACTGGTTGCTCGGCATTTCCCATTCATTATAGTCAACACAGCAGTTTTAAGCCCATTAGGGCTGGAAACCATTTTCTAGGATGGGAGTCTAAAGGTTTTTTTTATATATATAATGTAGTACCAATTAATTTTCCTACTTAAACCTCTCATAGTAAAGAAGCGTTTAAAAATCTGTTGCCCAAGCTGTCAGCTGTATGGCATTCACCACACAACACACCCCAGCAACCACTTTATTCCAAAAGCTATTTATTGCAGAGACAAAAATCTTATTGAAATAAAATAGGACAAGCCTCCCATTCACTCATGAGGCTTTGTGTTCTGAATGTTTGTACAACAGCAGAGTAGTCTTACTCAGCAGATACTGCCCTTTCTAGTTCTGTTTGTAAAACTATCTAAATTGACCCCAAAAGCAGGTTTTAAAGTCTCTTCCCATTCAGAGCAATTCAGATATCCCTGGGACTTTACCACTTCCCTTAAACATGGTATATTTAAAAATTTGTATAAATAAATTAATCCTAATTTTAAAATGTGTGACTATATAACCTTAATGATCACTAACAAAAACAAATATGCAAAAAAAGGGAAAAAAATAGAACCTTATAGAAAATTCATACACTTTAACAGAACAGAAGCAAACAAATTAGTAGAAAACAAACAAGTGAGGAGCACATCTGCTCTGTACTCCTTTCCAAATCTGCCTCAGGTTCCTCTTCCTCAGATTTTGTTTTCCCTTTTAAAAAGTATAGAAGTAGTCAATGAAACACCGAATATGAATTTAGGCAAAAGAGGCCACATGAACAGGCCATGCATATCTGGGACAGGACAATCTGAAGATAGCTGAGAAAAAACTTTGAAACAAGCCACAAAGTATGAAGGAAAATCCACAAATTAGCTAACTTGTAACAGGATCTTGAGAAACTTGCAAGTTGTGAAGGTGGGTTCCAGGAACCAAATCATTGAGATAAGTATATATTGAGAAGTTAAAAAGTTCATTGATCCACAAACTACATAAAGAAGATGCCCCTACACTGTAAACTTGAGCAAACTCTGACAACCTAAAATGGTCTCCTTCCTGTTGGACGAATGTTGATTTTATCAGCTGAGCTCTGGAGTCTGGAGATGGAAGAGTTTCTGAAACCACAGGACAAGTTTCTTCCCTTAGGTGGAACTTCATCAGAGAATCTGACACAGGGTAGTGTGCAGTGGTAGTAAGAGCACTGTGCTGGGTATTAGGACACCCGGGCTCCATTTCTGGCACTATATCCAAATGAGTGACCCCAGGCCTCTGTTTCCTCATCTGTCAAATGAGAGTCAACTGACATACAGCCCCTTTCAACTATATGTTCTACTGTTTTTTATTATGTTCTACATTTTACAACCCTCCTAGTTTAAACTACACTATTAAACATATATGCTAAGATCCTTTCTCACTTTAACATTCTATGATTCAAGGAGCAATTTTTCTTGACCACTCAATAACTCTTTGGGAGTATGACAGGTACCCTGCACAAGGGAATGGGGATGGAGGAAATGGATTTCATTAAAGTGTCTTTCAACCTGCAAACCTGGGTATTTAACCACATGACAGACTCAAACATCATAAATGAAGTGTAACTCTTCTAAAAGCAGAAAAACAGTTGAAAGATGACTGACTTGGGGAAAATGAGAAATGGAAACTTAAGGGCTTGTGCATTTTTACCAGCATCAAAAAACATTGAGGCAAAAGCCCACCCTTTAGCTCATTTGGTTGCAAGGGGACGCACTGAAAATCAGAGCTTCATTTTTAGAGACAGATTCTGCCATTTGTAGAATTAGTGCCATACCACATCCTACTAAATAGCTCTACAACCCTTCATGCAATAAATTCTCCCAGGGAGCAAAGCAACATGGGATTAAAGGGTTCCCTCTCTTGCTATAGCTTATGGACAGATTCTTCCTACTACCGAGGATCAACACCAAACTCACGTGTAGCACTTCAGAGTTTACAAAAGGACTTTTAAATATATTACCTCACTCATGTCTACCACTCTCCACTCAGGAAGTAGAGCTGATATTATCATGCTTTTTTTTTCAGATAAGGACACTGAGGCTCAGCGAGAAGGAGTGATTCACTCAGCCAAGGTCAACACAGCTTATAAGTGGAAGAACCAGAACTTGGGGCCAGGTCTTTTGACTCCAAGGCCAGGGCTCTGCCCAATGTGATACCCTACTGTATGATACCACCACCGTTACAGGTCTACGTAGCTCTTTGTACTGTTCTAAGTTGTTCGTATAATCAGGGGTTAAGATTGCTACTTCCCATTTGAAAGGTGGGGAAACTAGGACCCAGGCATGCACTAAAGGACACTGAATTGAAATTATCTACAAGGGGGCAATGAGTTCAACAGCTATTTAATAATTTCTGAAAGCCCATGGTGTGCTAGGTGCAACCCAGCGCATACATAGAATACGTTCCTGTCTGCTAAGGAGCTGCCATTCTAAGTCACGTGAAACTGGATCCAAAGAAGGCAAATCCTTGTTCCTGGGAGAGTCTTGGTGCCTGGCCCCTGTGACTGACGGACTGAGACAACTGTTTCCTGAATGAAATAAACCAGTGCATTCCAATGGAATGCAGGCAATCATCATGCAATGAGATGCATCTGGGAGTAAAAGCCACTGGCCCAAGGCAGGCCCCAAGCACAAGCCCCCCCCTCCCCTCCTGCTCATTTCCCTCCCTTGGGGAACTTCTCTGCCAGAGCTCAGGCCTCTAAAATCTTGGCTCTTCCCAGTTCCCCTTCCTTGCAGCTTCAGCATACACAAAGTTAGCTAAGTGGAGTGAAGAGACTAACTTACCACAACACAAAGAGATCTTGGGGCATATAAAGTCTGGACAAAGGGAATTAGAAATCCAGTTAAAAATTTTTTGCCAAAGAAATCTCCTTTCTTTATTCCAACTTGGGGTAGGTTAACACATAAATTGGGCCCTTACAGTAAATCTCGAGGTCTGCTCCCAAATTCCCCTTTACTTTTAAGCCCAGTCTCAGTAAAGAGCTTCTCATAGCTCTTCAGTTCATGCAACAGTAACGCCATCATGGCAGATGCTTCTATAACACTTCATGTTATATATATTATTATTATATATATATATGTTATATGCAAGATAATTTGGGTACATTATTTCATTTGCTCCTCACAATAACCCTTCAGAGGTAAGCGGTGGAGAGATTATTATCCTCATTCTACAAATGAGGAAACTGAGGTTCAGAGAGTGTAAAATGCCTTAGTGGGCCATCCACGGTCATTCAACCGAAACAAGATTTGAACCCAAGTGTATCGAGATGAAAAATTCAGTCATCTTTACACTATACCACACTACTGCTACAAGAACTAAGATTTTTTTTTTCTTTTGGTTGAGCTCCAAGTTTATGATTGAGCTCCAGGTTAAAATCACCCTCCTTGCTGTTTTTGTCACACCATCCCACCCCCATCCTCCATACTCATTCAGGAATTTCTTTGAATTGTGCACAGAATTTCACTGAACCAGACTCCCAGTATCCTGGGCACCCAGATCCTGAGATGATGCTAATTTTAGCCCTTAATGGCCAAATGTTAACACTTACTCACTGACTCTTGCTTTGAAGTTTCCTCATGTTTTCTCAATCCGATTTTTCTAAAAGTTTCATGTTTCTTCAGAAACCCTTCACCTTCTATTCCTTGTTTTTTTCAAAACATTAGCATCACAGGAGTTTTGTCACAGCATTACATGTCCAGATCTACATAATGGTCACACTTCTGGTTTTTCTTTATTCCTCTCAACTCATTTCCTCTTCCTTTTAGAGAGACCCAGATTATTAGATTTTATTTACTTCCATTTCTATTTCTTCCCTTTGCAGGAAGGGAGAGATGGGGGGAAGGACAGGCTTCTACTGACCAACAATCTACACAAAGATAAAACAAGGTTAGAGGTATGCTAACCATGGGTGTTCTTCTTTAAGGATTTTACTTTTTTTTCTAAATGGAGAGAAGGGTTTTAAACTAAGCACTTCCATTTTTTTTTTCAAGTATGCACCATCCACCAGGTTCCTGAATAAAGAAATTTCATAGTTGGAAGGCATCTTAGAACACAGAATGATAGAACTAAATGTGATTTTAGAAAATAAAGGAAATTAGAGCACAGAGATTATTAAAGTGATCATGCACAAAAAAATTAATTGGCAAACAAGTCACCTGCATGCAGTCTTCTCCACCTCAGCCACAATCATCTACTTTATAAGAGGAAAAGACCTAGCTATCTTCTGTTAAAGACTTTCACAGGAGCAGCAAGCCTCACTCTGAACAATTACTTTGGTTTAAAAAAAACAAACAAGTATTTCTAAAAGTCTGCCAAACTCCATTCCAGGACAGTGGCAAAAGTGACTGTCAAAGAGATCTAACTCAAATAATTTATTTAGGGGTCTGAAAATAAAAATCTTCAAGTAGAATTATATAAAGAGGACCTGGAGAATGCCTAACATGTCTCCTTACTGATGAATGCAGTAATAATTTGGGAGAAAATTGTGGCTTATGGACTGATTACAAACCAAAAGCTCCCTGTGCCATAATTTACTTCAGACTCACAGAATCCAAGGTTCCTTGGTGATGATTGGTCTAACCCTTTTTCTGCAGACAGTGACAGAATGTAAGACCCTTGAGAATGGGGAGTGTTTCATCTTTTTGTCTTCATATCCTCAACACTTAGCACAGTACCTGGCAACTAGGAGATGCTTAACAAATGCTCAATGACTGATTGATTGATTACAGACAACGAACACAGGACCCATAGTGGGTAAGAGACTTGCTTTATAAAAATCTCATCGGCATTATGTTTCATTCAAGGGTATTTAACAATGGACATAATGAAGGAATCTTATCCTATAGCCCTCCCACTGCTCAGATACTAAGGAAGGCTCCCCTCTAAGTACCTTGATGAGGCCTCATTCCCCTATGTAGTAGTGTGCATGCTAGAAGTAGTGGGTAAAGAGCACTGGGTTTGGAGTCAAAGGAAGGACTTGAGTTTGAATTCCTGCTCTATTTACTACCTGTGTGACCTTGGGCAAGTCACTTAAGTTCTCTAGGCCTCAGTTTCCTCATCTGTAAAATGAGTCAGTTGGATTAGATGACCTCTAAGGTCCGTTCCAGCTCTAGAGCCTATGAAAATGTACGTTATCATCAGATCCAATAATGCAAGAAAGAGTGGAAAAAGCAACTTGCAAAAAGTGGTAAAAGTGACTTTCAAAGCACTAACTAATCCAGCTTATTGTGGAGTTGGAAAATCAGTTCCAAGCTCAAAGACACAAAAAAATTCCCTAATGGAATTATATACAGACAACCCATTCTATTTAGAATGAAATTGTCAACTCAAAAGCAACAGAGACCTAGCATGAGCCACACACATATTCACAACCACTATGATTGTGAAATGGGAACATTCCCCTGCTTGGGATGGGTAGTAAGTGGCAAAGCACCTCGAATCTAGAGCTTCCCCCAAAGAGACAACCTGTGCTTGGATCTCTCCTCCAGAATGCCACCCGACTTTGTTTTTTATCTCTTAGTTTCTCTGAAACAACCTCCCACCCCAAATGACAAGTTTTAATTCATGTCCTCCTTAAGACTCTGGTAACAACCAAAAAAGGATAAAACAACAACACTAGGCAACAGCAGAATATGTTGCATTTTAATCCAAGCCAGCCCCAGGAAATAGCCCCACACATTTCAGTCTGGAAAAACATATTTGCATTTTTTTAAAATGGCCATGGAAAGAGTCCAAATCCCAGCAGAAACACACAGAATAGAAACATTTGTGTATGTCAAGTACAGCTGAAGACAACAGCTCCAGCAAATATTTCCCTAACTCCTAATGGGATGACTGCATGAAATTTACATTACAGCTACTCTTTAAAGTAATAACTTGGGAGTGCTCATCAAATTGCAAAAAGTTTAGAAGCAGACGATTTGGATGGTTCAATTTCTCTCTCAATTGAGGCCCTTAAGAGATTCCACCATAGTTCCTCCCAACTAAACCACAGACTCTTTCTATTGGGAAACTTAAATGTGTCCATTTCCCATATAGTTACAGTGTCTCCTTTGCCTCCCTCCACCTGAAAAGCTGAGATTCCTAGACAGAAACTGGGTTTTGATGCAACAGATAATTTAGAACCATGAAACTAAACAACAAAATAGTCATAATGGTTGAGAAGTCAGGGCTTTGTGCCACTTTCTTAGAAGATTTCAAGATTTCTAGAGGGCTGTATGCCTTGCTAACTATGGAATATTGCTGCCACCTGATTACACAAGAGATGCACCTACCAGGCTAAATATCTTCCATGGTTTATTTAAATTTTGTATTATTAGTCCAAAAATTATAATGTTTCCACTTCCATGACTTTTCACTCTGGACTATGGGCTCCTGGCAGTAGCTGTGTTTTAGGACACCCCCAGCATTCTAAGCACAGGGCTGAATGTCCAGTAGGAACTCAAATTCATTTTCTTTGTAGATTTGTTCTTAGTTTTCTTTAATTTAATTTTAAAATAACTGTAAATTTTCTTTAATTTATTCAATTCTTGATGAGTTTACAAAGTAGTAAAGCTCTGATGTATTTTTGTGCTTTCTTAAAGAGTTACAATTTGCGGTTAGCTATGCCTCTAACATTTACAGATTATACTTAACAGTTTCTAAATACCCTACAAATGTTTCACCCCAGATTAGCATTAAAAGACAACATTAAAACCCCAAATAAACTCTGCTATGAAAAAAGTCCCTCCTCCCCCCATCATTCAATTTCATTCCAAGTTTTATGTTTTACCCAGTACTCAGGGAATCTGCCACTTACTGGATCTTCAACACACTTCATCAACTTCTGTCCACCAATATTTTCAGTGGCCTTCAAGGGGGCAAAAGGCATTCTCTGAGGTGCACTTTTTTCCTGGGTCTGACCCCATGTTATAGTTGAGCACTAAAAACAAAGTAAAGCAGAAAACCAAATCTAGAGGGCTGGTTGCTAAAAAAAAAAAAAAAAAAAAAAAAAAATGTTGGTTTTTCAATGATACAACAGACTAGAGACTAGTACCACAAGCTGAAGCAATAGACAACATGATTTCCACCCACTTACTCTTTTCCCCACCAAAGAACCTTTGCCTCTCAGGGTTATAACTTCGAGGGGCTGGCAGAATTAACAACAGGAACAAAAAATTTAAGAGTTTATACCATGTAAGTGAGGTTTTCCCACTCTCTCCACCCCATCCCATCCTTTATTCTTTCTGAAAGGAGACAACAGGAATATACATTCTACCCTGGTATGTCCTGGCATCCAGGGATGGATTTTAGAAAAATCAAATGGAAAGAGATGTTTAGGTCACTGTGTTTATTCTAGAGCTACTGTGGGTACAAGGGAGAAGCAAGATCACATTGTAGAATAGGGCATCAAACCAAATCAATTCTTCTTAGTAAAACTTGACCCAAATGCAAGAAACACAGGAATGTTGCTAGGATTCCCGTTTTATCTTTCTGTACTCAATGCTGCCTTGGCTGTGGAGGGGAGGCAGTCAAGAAACAATACAAGTGATCTTTAGGCCTGTCATATCAAGCCTCCCAAAGATAGGGTAGAGAAAAGCATCCATGAAAATAACCCACATATTTCTAGAGCACTCACCCTCTTAAGGTCCAGAAAATAAGTTTATCATTCATCCCACTCATTTTCAAGCAATCAACAAGTATTTATTAAATGCCTACCAGGCACTGTGCTAGGTTCTGGTGGGGCTGTAAGGACAAAGATTAAAACAATTCCTACTCACAAAGAGCTCACAATCTACTTTGGGGAACAAGCAAATATGTTAGTATATACAACATAAATATAAAGTGAACACAAATAAATACAAAGTAGTTAAATATAAGGTGATTTGGGCGGGAGATTACTAGTGGTAGTTTTAAAACTAAGTATTTTTTTTAAAGAATGGTTTTAGTGAGGATGGTTTAAAGGAGATCACCCTCTCCCCTTTGTGATTCCCACCTGACATACCCATAGAAGGCATATTCCTCCTTCTTTTCCCTGCTCTCTCCTAAAAAAAAATATTTCACCTAATGTACCATGGTTTTTCATGGTCTGGAATCTATATCAGGGTCAAGGTTTCTGACTTCATTATAATATATATTTAAGAATGAATAAAGATTGCACGTTTATAAGTCAAAGGGGCAGAAAGGTCTGGTACCCACTAACTAATCAATATGTAAGATTCAATCATTTTACACACTCTGGAAAGGATCAAATAGATAGTGACTATAATTTAGTTCACTGATTGTAACAGCTACATCTGTGAAGTTAGAGTCAGTATTCATATACACACACATATATAGACACATACACAAACATATACATATGTACATTTTATATAAATTTAAATAAATGTAAATTAACTGGGAACAGATCTTTGAAGTAGCGCAACTCTTTCCAATATGAACCTTGGCATACAAGTGATGTGACATAAAGCCAGATGTTTTCATTAGAATTAATCCAGTCATCACATTATCTTAATTTTTAAACCTGTACTTAATCAATAAGTACTTAGCTTAGCTTCCATAAACAAAGTAAATGAAACACCTAAGATCACAAACTGAAAATGTTATGCATCTTATTATGGGCCAACTATTTATTTTCACTGGACTCCTCCACTAACTGGCACTATGAGGAGGCATCCAGTGTCTTGGGTTACTACAGAATTTTCCTCACTGCTGAAGTGAGAGGGCTGAAACCATTTACTGAAAAGTTAGAGGGCATTCTAAGAGTCTAGGATGGTCAGTTTCACTTTTTTCTTTTCCTCTGGGAGTTTCACTTTCTGTTATTCAGACTTTAGTGGGTTTCAGGAAGAGAACAGAATGTTTACTAATACTGAAACTTATTTACAAGTTTGCTTCCTAAGCATGTGCAAACTGATTTCAAAGGAACTCAATACAGTAATATTCACATTTCAAAGGTTCCTTTTTAATACCTGAAAACCTTGAAATCTATACTCCATATCTAACACTGAGTATCACAACTTCAGCAAGACTTATTTTTTAAAATTACTTACAACCTAGAAAGACATTAAAAAAAGCCAACTATGCAAATGCAATTTGGTTTCAACATTACCAATAAGGTCAGAAAATGATCATGATGTCCCTATGACACTATGTACCCAATTATTTCACCATCTGGAATCATTGGGCCACTTCAGGTTCTGAAGGCAGCCTTGCTAATCAGTCACTTTATTTGCAAATATGATGCTTCGCTGCTCCAGTATCAACCAGGTCCCACAGGTCATACTTATGAGCTCAAGATGTAATGGTGTTAAGTACTAGGCAGATTTTGAATATATAATTGTTGATTGATTGAATGGGTGGGACCTACATTAAAAGGAAAACACAGGGGGGTTGGGGGAGAGAAGTATTCAAAGACAACAGTCCCAGACAGGCATTTTTCTTGGAGTATTCTTAAGAGGATGGGGAGATTGCTCTTCTCTGTTTAAATTTATCCTATGGAAATCCGTCATTCATTTTGGATATCTGGCCTATTCATCACCTGGCTCATTCACACATGAGTCACCCCCCCTCCCCATTCTAACTTTGCCAGCATGCTAGGGGGACTTGCATTTCAAATGCAGGTGGTGGTGATGACAGGTTAGGGCACTGTGAAACAGAAGGCTTTTAGCCAAAAATTTAGCGTCCCATTGAAATGATAAACTACAAAAGAAGCCTGTGTAACCCATTATTTAAAGGTCCCTAAAAGTGTGAGTTAACAAGATAGACTATTATAGCTGCTCTAGAGTAGCTATGGCCCATCAAATCAATGATCCATAGATTATGAGCATCCCATTCACTTTCAATGCCTTCAGCCTTCCAAATCAATGGTACCTAGGAGAAAGAGGCAAATCCCAGGCTGGGAGTCATCTCCTTGAAAACTTTACAAAGAGAAAGGAAATCATGCCTGCTGCTGGAGTCTCATTTCAATTTCTCGTGAACACAAGTAGGGGGAAAAAGAACAGTCTCCTTTGCCAAGTGGGAGCAAGAGGGGATTTTGAAATGAATATTCATTCCCATGTGAGTTGGGAGAATCACCCTTATATCCTCACTTTGGCACAATCCTGGAAGATGCCATCGTGAGCCAAAGTGGGGTGAGAAAGAAAAGAGAAACCCACAACAGCCCACAAGACCCGACTGCCCGAGACTTATATTTGTTCAAACACACTCTTCAGTCTGGGTTTAAATTTGAGCTTCAGCCCCTTTCTGGGGCCCAAAAATTCACTTCTCTCTCTCTCTGTATCTCCTTCTCCCGCTCCTGACTACAGAACTTTGGGAGAAAAGGCCAAAGAAACCGATCAGAAGGAAGCCCACCTGGAGCCCGCCTTGGGAGCGCCTCGAGGAGCGGGGAACCCAGGCCAGGACGAGCCACCCTCCCGCCCGCCTGGCTTGCCCCCGCCCCGGGGCCCCCTCCCCGGGCCTTAGTTCCCGGGCGTTTACCACACTTCCCCAGTGCCCCGGTTCCAGCCCCCTTTCCCCCAGCCACAACTCAAACTGGACGGAGCCGGGAGGGCCGGCCGAAGAGCGAGGAGAGAGGGAGGGAGGAGGCGAAGGAGGGAAAGGCGGAGGGTGGGGGCGGCTTTCTCCAGCCGGGAAACTCGCCGCGGATCGAAACTGAAGAGCCATTTGCTTGCAGGAGCCTCGGGAGAGCCGCCAAGGCAGTGTCCGGCTGGAGCGACCTCGCCTCTGGGGCAGCTGGGGAGGGCGCCTCGGCTCACCTTTCCCTTCTCCCCCTTATTTTCCCCCTTCAAAAGATGGCGGGCACAGGGAGGAAAAAAAAATTCCCTTCCGTGAGCAAGCGATGGACGAGGCTGGCTCTGTGCGGCCGGCTGGGGATCCCCGCGCTCAAGTCCCGCCAGCTCCCAGGTCGGGAGTGGGGGAGCCTGGGGTACAGAGAGGGCGACTGGCTGGGCGGGGGGGGGGGGGGCAGATCGAGGAGGGGGTAAGAAGGCGCCCCGGGAGGCGGCGGGGGAAGGGGAGGGGGCGACCAAGGAGGCGAGCGATCGCGATGCAGCCGTCCTCCGGGGCTCCTCCTTGGGCGCCCCGATCCGGAGGAGGAGAGGAGGGGAGGTGGAAAACACACACACACACACACAACATACACATACACACAAAGACACACACAGATACACAACCCCAGCCAGACGCAGGGTCCTCGGTTCCCCAAGCTGGCTTTGTTACATTGTTGCAATGCACAAAGGCTGCAGAACCCAGGGAGCGTTTTACTCTTTCCACCAGGCACTGGCCTTTCTGAACAGGCTTCTCCTTCGCCCCCACCTCGCCCCCCCCTTTAGCCCCCCAACACACACCCCGCCAGAAAAGACGGATTGGAGATAGCAACGCAACCGCAGCACCAAACGAATATAAGGGTAAGATTAAATAGATTACTTTGCCCCGGCAGCTTCAGCAACGTTTGCCTTATAGTCCCTCCGGTTGCTCTTCTTTTTATCCTCGGCAAGGCAGCATAATAGATGCGCTAGAGCTATGTAGGGCTCATGCGCTGCCGCGCATGGCCTGGCGGGAGTCGTAGTTTGGAGCCGGACCCCGCGCCGGGGCAGCTAAAGGGAGGCCGAGACCCGTCAAACTACATGTCCCAGCTGAGCCGGCGCCGCCTTTTTCTCTCCCCCGCCCTCCCCCCACCAACCCCCACCCCGCCCCCCCTTCCTCCGACCAGGGGGGAATAGGGGAACGGTAGGGGGGTTACCCCCAGGTCAGAGTGTGAGTCGGGCATTTAACCTGGCCCCTGGCCCTAGGCTCATGGCAAGTGGGCTAGGGCTCGGGGACTCGAGGGTGGGGTGCTGGAGGCAGCCGTGGCGGTGGGCCCTGGGGGAACCCACTAAAGGAGAGGATCGCGCCTTGAGAAAATCCCGGCTTCCCCTTGGTGTTCTCTCTTCCCTCCTTCTCCTAAGGTAAAATGAGCCTGGGACCCCTCTCAAAGTGTTAGTAGAAATCTCGAGCTGGGGAACTCGTCCCCATCCCGCCCAGCCCCTAAACCCCCCAACCTGGAGCCCTGTTCTTGTTCCTACAGACGCTGCTCGGAGGGGCTAGGGTGGAGAGAGAGGCGCCCAGCGGCCCTTTTTTGTTGCGTGAGTGAGTGAGTGAGGGAGAGAGGGAGAGAGAGTGTCTGTGCGTGTACGTGAGAGGGGAGAGAGAGAGAGCGTGTGTGCGTGTGTGTGTGTGTGTTGGTTCCAGGCATTTCCATTCCACTTTCAGGCCCCCTCTCTCTTGGATTCAGAGTCGAATCTACAAACTGGAAACCACATACCCAAAGACTCACATTTTTTCTCCCCTAAGTCGCCGAGACAACACGCCCCCTGGGCTGTGGGCAGCTGCGGTGAGCTGGCTGGGAAAGTTGGCGTTGTTTGTGAATTTCCTGCCACCGCGGTGAGGACTGAGAGGAAGCGCGGGAGGAGAGGAGGGGAGAAAACTGGGCGGCTGGGGCAGCTAGCGTAAGATCCCCCAGGACTGGAGCCAGTAACTATTGCCCCGCAGGTGAAGCCCAAATAACCCTTGAACTTCAGCATAAAACAGCTGGGTGAATCATTGAGGGATGCACATACCTGTAGAGGCCGCCAGTGTTTATAAACAAACATGTGTTCATTAACATATTAATTTGGTAACCTCGTAGGAGAGAAGAGGCTTCCCAAACCAAAGAATCCACCACTCACCTGTGAGTCCTCCTACCCCTGGAAATGTATCTGAAATGTATCCTACTCCATCCTCCATCCTTGGCACTGGGGGATGGGGAGTTAACACTAGATAATGTTTAACAGAGGATGCACTTTATCTGTCTAATGAAGGGGTTGGACTGGCTCTGACAGTGTATGTTCTAGCATTCCATATTCCAGATCTGATATTCTGTGTTCTGATTTTCCATGTTATAAAGCCCCTTTCAGTTCTAATAATCTAGAATTCTACATTATCTCTGATTTTAAGAGGTAGCTTTTTAACTAAAATGAATTTTTTCATATAAACTTATATTAGTCAGGACTCAGTGCCCTGGTTTGATTGATGAGGGAGGAGGAAGGTTTGTCCACCTTTCTATGCTTAGGGAAATTACATACTGTAAAAGAGCTGGAAGTCAGGTGTCCCTGCTCTGCCACAAAGCAGCAGTGTGACCACCAAACATCCTTGGACCTCAGTTTCTTCCACTAGAGCAGGGGTGGCCTTAAGGTGGAAGGTTCCCCACTCCTGCTCTAGAGAGTGACAGGGTTGGATTAGAAAGTCTCTAAGGTCCTTTCCCGCTATAATATTCTGTGTTCTTTTGGACTATTTTTAACCATCCTATCAGTGACTACTAGTCTTCAAGAGTTCCTTGAAAATGGAAACCCTTTCATATGAGTAATCCATAAAGGTCTTTCTGCAATGAGATGAAATAATGCATATTGTTACATAGGTAGGAAGAAGACACTAGAGCTAGGATTTGAACCCAGGTCCACTAAATTCCATATCCATCACTCTGTGCATGTCATGATCCCTTTCCTGACTACTTTTGTCTGACTTGACTGTAGCAAAATAATGTGGAGACAGTCAGTTACTAGCAGTATAGCTAGTCCACACTGCTGACAAATCATTTGCCATTGTAAAACTCATTCCTTGAAATTCAAACACTGCTGCATGGTCAATAGATCCCAAACAGAAGTAGCATTTCCCATAGAGGTTCTTGCCATACAATACACAAAACATGACACTTTCTAATAAATTATCTGAGGGTAACTATGGCTTCCAGAGCCAAAATCAGTAACAGGCAAGGTAGGCACCTAATGAAGGTACTGTGCACAAAGGAGCAAAATAAGGGATGCTCTTAAATTTGGCTTTTAATGTACATTTTTTTAATTTAAAAAAAAGCCTCCTCTCCCTGATAGGCATTTTGAGAAGTCATTTCACGTGATACAGTAAAAGCTAACACAAACAGCAACACAACGAGAGGTACTTCTCAAACCTTGCCTACAACATACAAGTTCCTTGTCTCAGCTCTGGTGACCTCAGTCCTATACAAAAGCTGGACCAACCCACAGAAAGAGGGTGCTTTAAAATAAGGAACATAAGTCTTCTCTTGCAACCTTCCTGTTCTATTCACTCCAAAAGTGCCCAACTGACCACCATTCTTAAGGTTAGATCTCAGTTCTAATCTTTCAATTCTTCATGCCTGGGGGAGTCTCTAGAGAACATATCTATATAATTAATGCAATGGAACATTTTTTTCAGGCAATATTTCTTGATTTCTCTTTGAAAAGTCCCAAAAAATAGAAAATAGGACTGTCCTAACATTGCCCAAATCATCATTCACAAAGATCATTAAAATGCACTGAAAGAGTGGAGAGAGCCCAGAGGTTGGGGTCAGAGCTAGGTTCAGATTCCAGGTGTAGTCACTTATTCTCTGAATGAACTTGGGAAGGTGGTGTGGTTAACAGTATAAATAGCACTGACTTTGGAGTGAGAGCACCTGGGTTCACCATGAATTACTGACCTCTCTGGGCCTCAGTTTCTTCATTTATAAAATGTGGATATCAGACTAGAAGGCCTCACAGGTTCCTTCCATTTTTAGATCTGTGGTCCAAGGATGATAACTTCATTTTTCTAAGTCTGTTTCCTCATATAAAATGAGGGAATTGGACTGGATGATCTTTCAGGTCTCCTCCAGCTCATGTAGGTAACATTCTATCATTTTTCTGAAATGTCACTACTTCTCAGCAGTTTAGATCATAAGATAGTTGAAAGTAGGGTCAATGTTCTTTCATTTCCATTTTATTCTATAGTACAATAACCTCTGTGTAAATGCTTATTAAGACAACCTAAAATTATCCCTCTGAAATCAATTCAATCATGTCCATCCAAACTTTCTACCAGTTGCTAATCAACCGACTCTTAGCTGATTGGCCTCTTTTGTCTTTCACAATCTCACCATACATATTCTGCTCCAATCAAGAAATCAACTTAACATCACACACATAACTACTGCTGTATCCCACTTCCATATTCAGTCTAGAGACTCTAGACAATTCTCCTATTTCTCTGTCATATTATCTTCAGTCCCTCTCTCCAAAACTCAGTTTAAGACTCACCTCCATGAAACCTTCCTAACTCTACCTGACTAATCACCCCCAATCATTCCTGTGCATTTTCCTTTATATTGGTTAACTTGAAAAAGTTTGGGAGACAAAGATCTGACCAAATAAATTCAGAGAGGAGGAGGAGAGAGGAAAGAGAAGGAAAGAAAGTAAAGAACCACAAAATAAAATGCATGTCGTAATTTAATAATTTCTCTTCTGCCTAATGCTCCTTACTCAAACTCCAAGTGACCCATGGTGTTCTTGGAGCTTGATTGGTTTTTAAAGATAAAGCTATCAGATCTTTCTTTCCCATACCTTTGATGAAGAGACGATTTCCTATTCTATCTTCCTCTTTCTCCTTTGTGTCCCCCCCAAAAATATCAAAGATTGAATTCTAGAGAATTTACTACTTAAACATTCCTCCAGATTCAGAATCCAAAAAAAAAAAAAAAAGAAAAGAAAAACCCAGACAACCCCTGTTTTGGCAATTCGTAACTGCCCGTCTCCCTCCTAAACAATTGGCTGTCTCCACTCTCTTACCCACAAGCCTGGACTTCCTGAAACTGATCAGCTCCATAAAGCAGAAGGCAGCTTTATTCCACCTTAGCAGGAAGTCACTTCTGAAAATCGAAAGCATGAAGTAGTCTGTGTGTGAAGGAAACATGGATTTTTACAAAGGCATTCTCTGTCCAGTAATTAGAGGCACTAATTTGGAATTTGTCATCATTGCAGTGTGGTCCAGGAATGAAATTTACCTATCAATCAAAAAGGAGGCCCCTTTAGCTAATTAATAAATATTAATAAAGTGCTAAGGGGGCTTGTTTAACCTAAGTGACTAAATTGTTGAAACCCTTTTAGGTGGAAACATACAATCTAACTTGTGCTGGATGTTGTAACTTAGTTTCCCTATATTATATTTGTATAATGTGCTTAATGGACCTAAACTAAAGCCCCAGGAAAATGGCCCAAGTTGAGCTGGGGTGTTGTCTTCTGGGGAAGGGCATGCTATTTCTTTCCTAGCAGAACTGGAAGGAGTGCCGGGGGTGGGGGGGAGGGGATGAGCTATAAGTCACTGAAGCCCATGTTCCTGTTTCATGGAAGGAACATTGCACTAGAGAAGAAAGGAGAACCCCAAAGAAAGTGAACGTGTCATTCTATGTAAGTAATAAAAAAAGCTCAACAAGTGGTTGGCCTCCTATAAAGGCCAAAATAGAGGCCTTCAAGCAAATACTATATAGTTATTTGTGAGGAATATTGCACTGGTCTTTCTCTTACAAATACGGGTTGGACTAGATGGTCTCTGCAGTCCTATCCAACTCAGAAATTCTAGAATCCTTGCCGTTCCACCTAGAGGAATGCAGAAAGAGTTCTTTAAGACAGACATACTGTCCCATCATGTTGGTAAAGTTGATAAAAAAAGAATAATGACAAATGTTGGAGGGGCTGTGCATTAATGCAGTATTGGTGGAGATATAAATCAATTCAGTCATTCTGGAAAGTATTTGGAACCACAGCCAAAAAGTTAAGAAACTGTATACCTTTTTAACCTGTCAATAGAACTATTCAGCCTATACCCCAAAGAGATCAAAGAAAGGAAAAAGGTCCATCTGTACAAAAATATTTATAACAGCTCATTTTGTAGCAGGAAACAAAGAATGCCTATCAGTTGGGTAATGGCTTAAAAAGTTATGGTATTTGAATACTATCCAAATGGAATACTATTATGACATAATAAATGATGAAAAGTACGGTTTCAGAGAAACCTGAGAAGACATGTAGAAGGGATATAGAACCAGGAACACAATCTTTATTAGAACAGCATTGTAAAGATAAAGAATTTTGAAAGACTTAGGAACTCTGATCGCTGCAGTAAATAATCATCATTCCAAGAGGACTGAAGAAGCACACTGCCCAGCTCCTGACAGAGATGTTGGGTGATATGCTCGACATGCAGAATGAGACATACATCTTTAGACATAGCTGGTGTGGGAATTTGTTTTCCTTGACCATGCATATAGGTTTCAAGAGTTTTTTTCTTTTCCTTTTTTTCCATTGCAGGGAGGTGGGAGGGAGAGAAAAATAAATGTTTGTTAATTTTAAAAAATAACATCACTATTCTCTGTGATATTTTGTATAAGGAGATCAGAGAATCAGTTGAGAAAGATGCCTAGAGGACATTGGAGAAACCAATGCCACTTGAGCTGCCATAGAGGACAGTATAGGAATGAGATCAGCAGGAAATGTCAGTGGAGACTAGCACAAAAGATCTCCTATATGAAGGACTGTAATTGGCCTTGAAGAAAAATATCATCCTAGGATCTTTTGAATCTTGTGGGGGGAGGGGATGTTCTGTAAGTTATTTGTGGATTTTTTTCCTCTTTTCCTTTGAGACAGTGGGATTATCATCCTTCCAGTTGGGAAACTAATGTCAGATGTCACTCTTCTGGGATATCCAACAGAGAGATAACCCCAGGTGGAAGCTGCAGCCAAATGAAGTGGGAAATTCTTCCCTCCCAACATAATTTAGGTTGTTCTTGCTATGGGTGGCCCCTTTGCAAGGAGCCAGTAACTATTGTATTAATTACAAATCATCTTTGTCAACTAGAAGGTCCAGCAGAACACTTATTAGTTAATACTTTGCCATTTGTTAATTCTCTTCCAAAATTAATGCTGACTTTGAACCTACTTAAATTCATAATTTGTTGTGATTGGAAAGAATCCTAGTGATCACTTAGAGATAATCAACAGTCTCATTTTACATGTGAGGAAAAGGAGCCCCAGACTGGCAGATTGACTTGCCCAAGGTCACAGAGTAACAGAACTCCAATATGATATAAACTTCCTAACAGTTAGAGTTGGCTCAATAGGCAATGAATTCTCCACCTCTGGAGGTAGATGATCATATGTTATGGATTATGAAGCAGATATTCCTCTCCAATGATGGATAAGATTAAATGAACCCTGTGGGCCTTCATAATGTTGAGATTTTCTGATTCTGTGTCAGTTGAAGTGTACAACTTGAATA
Source organism: Notamacropus eugenii (assembly GCF_028372415.1). Taxonomy (NCBI): domain Eukaryota; kingdom Metazoa; phylum Chordata; class Mammalia; order Diprotodontia; family Macropodidae; genus Notamacropus; species Notamacropus eugenii. The sequence continues at coordinate 486,728,163 of NC_092872.1, forward strand.
GTGTCAAAGGATGGGTACAATTGGAACCAAATGGAATTAATCTTGAAAGCAATAAAATGATTTATTTTAATTCTCTAAGTCATATATTGCTCATTTAAACTCTACTTTTTCCATATTGTTAAGGTTTGATTATAGTACCAAAAGGAATTTTTATGAGAAATAGTATTAAAGCAATATTGCTAGCATACTATTTAGAATTTCATTTGAAGAAGCCATTTTTATGATGTAGTAATACAAAAGTCATCTTTGCAAATAAGTGTTTATTGATTGACTAGACAATTAACTGAATGAATATTGGAGACTCTTGGGGAGCGAGCATTTTTGTGATTTTGCAGATGGAAAATATGACAAACTAATGGGCCAAAGATAAATGAATCAGCTGAGTAACAGACAAGGATTCTAGTAGTTCCAAACATCAAACCTTAGCATAAACTATTACCCTTAATTATGTTGGGCTAGAGGTATAAGTAGGAATTCTTTCATCTGGTATAAAAAGAGTTTGTGGTACGGAGAGATAAATGATAGAATTATGAAGGACATATTTACAAAGGTCAAGGGGATCTGGGGAGTGTTCCATAGTATCAGGAGATTGGGCAGCCTGTCTCCCCAAAAGTCTAACCCATGTCGCCACAGGGACTGGAGAAAAAGGAGGGTCCTGGGAGATGGACAACATGGCAGTGAGTCTTGAGTGGTAGTGGCCTGGCTCATGCCAGTTGGCACAATTCAGAAGACAACCATGAGGCATGGTGACCACTGCAAGGAGGAAGCATTCCAATCTCAAGGCAGAAAACACCTTCCACAGGTGTCTGAACTCTGGGGGAAAGCTTCAGCTTTTCTGTCCTACTTACTACTATGTGAGAAGCCAGTGCTCAGATGGGCCAAAATCTTAAAAGAACACTGTGTGTGTGTGTGTGTATATACATATATATGTGTGTATATGTATAAAATTTATTTAAGTATAAAAAGGCTAAATCCATTGCAGTGAATCATTCATGATGTTCCTTTATGTCCACCTTTAAATAAACATGTATGGGAATACACTGAACTTCCTTACACATCTATGCTGTTTTCTATCATGTTTTGAGCATCCTTGGCCAGACAAGCATGACCTAATGGAAGAAAAATGAACTCAGTGTCAGAATATTCATGTTTGAATTCTGGTCCTACCAAAATCCTAACTGCATTACTTTGGTAAGTCACTTACCTTGTCAGGCTTTTACTGTGAAAAAATAAGGGGGGGAGGGGGCAGTTAGACTCCCTGAGTTCATTCCATCTCTGACATTCTATAATTCCAAGATAATGTTTCAAGTTCTTTTGTTAAATTAGAATTTTGTTACATTGATTATCATTTGAAATAAAGAAATCGTTGAGTAGAACTTGGAAAATCTCTTTGCTACAATGATTTTCTTTTTAATGGTATTTGACTTGGAATTAAAAGTGTGTGGGCATATTGGGTATAGTAGCAAGCAGAATGCTCCTTTTCCTAATTGGCATAATGAGAAGGAATCAATGCAAATGAGTTTTTGCAAATCAAATCACATTTTAAATGCACTAAGGGAGCTCAAAGAAGAGAGGAAATATGTGGCAAATCTTTTGTAACGGGAGTAGCTGTGTGACCTTAGGGAAGTCACTCAACTTTTCTGTACTTGAGTTTCCTCATCTATAAAATCAGGGAGGTTGTGATGATTTCTAAGCTCCCTTCTAGCTCTAACCTTTTGTGTATTCTATTACTAATCACCTCGTAATATGTCTCTCCTATGTATTCCAGATTTCCCTGTAGCCTATGATTCTATGAGACAGTATGGTAGAGCAGAGAGAGACAAAGCTAGGTTCAGAGTCAGGAAGCCTGGGCTTCCTCCCACCTCTGACACATACTGGCTATGTGACCCTGGGCAAGTCACCACTCAGTGCCCTTAGCAACTCTCCTAGACTACTTAAATAGCACAGAAGGTGTTGACTTGCATTGGTAGAAGGAATGTCCTCATCTGAAAGTTCTCTAACCCAATAAAATTACAGGTCCAATATCCATACTTATGAATATATATGTATATATATGTGTGCATATATGTATATGTGTACACACACATACATATACACGTGTATAAAGATATCTGTCTGTCTGTCTATCTATCTATCTTTCTATCTTTCCTTCCTTCCCAATGGTTCCAAGAGCATTGCAGGTTTCCAGAAAATACTACAATTAACCTACAGGATTCATTACTAGTTTTGATGCGCTTATAGAAGGGAACTTCGTGATGAAAACAGATTATGTAGATTGCTGAAACTTTATTACACATTTGGTTCTAGTGTGAATGATTTAGGGATCAAAGGCAAGAACATGTAAGCAAGTACTAGGGTCAGAGATCTAGCATCTGCCCACTGCCTCCTTTTTCTACCCTCATGGTAAAATAGGCCAAAAATAGCCTGTATTGTAGGGGGCTTGGTAGCCATTTATTTTCCAGTCAGAGAAGGAGAAGGGGCCTCTTCCTGGAAATTATTGTCTAGGGTCCCAGAATTTCTCACTCTGCTACATAATTTTTGTTAGAGAGAAGGGCAATTCTTCACGTTGCCTTAAATCATTCAAAGTATTGGTATACCAGTAGACAAAAAAAAAGTAGGAATAGATCATGTACAAATACACAGTGAACACTTAGCTGTTAAGTTTGGTCTTGATATGCCTTTTGTTTTCCTTCTGTATTTTTATCCTCAGCATTGGTGTGTGTGTGTGTGTGTGTGTGTGTGTGTGTGTGTGTGTGTGTGTGTGTGTGTGTGTGTGTGTGTGTACACATGTATTATGTATATGTATGTGTCTATATATGCACATATATCATCTATGTGTATGTTTGTAGTGCATTTGCAATATACATGCATGTATTATTTATTTTTTGACATGTATGTTCATTCCAAACAGCCTAATTTATGACAATGTACCATTTCTAGAATGGAAAAAATAAGAGTGATTAATTGTAAAATTGTTTATTTTTAGACCTAGATGGTACCTTAGAAATCTTCTTATAAATCTCCCTTCAGATGCAGGAATACTTCAGTAGCCTCCCTGACAGATAGCAATTTCTGGAAAATTTTTGGTGAGTGATAGGGACAACACTCCTGAGGCAGCTCATTTCATTGTTGGACAGCTCTCACTTGTTGGGAATTTCCTCCTTATATTGAGCTAGAATCTGCTGCTCTGGAAATTCTGTCCCACTGGTCCTAGTGATACCCTCTTGGCCCACAAAGGCCTGTTCCTTCTTCCCAAGGAACTTATGAGGCTTCAACCAAATCAGATTACTTGCTTTTACCACCTCCCTACCTTGTCAAGACTGGTCATGATCCACAGTTCAAGAAACACAGAAGTGGTCACAAGTGAAAAACATTTCAAAAGCCCTTGGTAGGAATAGTCTTCCCTCACGTCTAAATGTTGCTGTCCCTCTCATGCTTCAAAGCCCAGCTCCAGTACCAATTCTTTTATGAAACCTTTCCTGACTCCTGCTTCCCACCCATCATGCTTCCATTCTCCCCTTCTCTAAACTGTCATAAGACTTTGTGTATCTCCAATGAACTAATATTTTATTTTCTATTCTATTTATTTATACATATCTCTTTTGTCTCCTACTAGACTGTAAGCCCCTTGGAGGCAGGGACCACATTTTATTTGTCCTTGAATCCATCTCAATACATTGCACACATTTAATTGTAGATATTTAATACAAATTTGTCTAATTAACAAATTGTCCGCATGACAACTATTTTGTGTTCCCTTTTCTCCTTTCTCCCTCCCCCCTTTCTCTTCTCCATGGGAAATATCTCTAGTTGTCCTTCAGTCATTCCAAATAGGATACCTTTTTTTCCTTTCAGATGCCTCATCATGTTTTAATTTGTCCCTTCTTGAGTTTGCATTGCTTATATTAAGTGGGAAATGACGTTCTCCTGTGATAATTTCTGTTTTAAGCCTTCCTGGTTCTCTTCAGCCTCTATGTCACCAAAATCTGAAGGGGCAATTTCAGTGGCAGCTCCATCAGTGGTATTCCACTGGAGACATTAGTCATTTCTCCACTTTGATATTTTTCCAGGATACTTGGGTTAATGTAGGGTACTCAGAGATCTTTAATTGAGAGAAAAATCTAGATTTAAAAATTTTAAGTCTTGTTTTTTTCTACTCTTGCCCAATGTAGAGTTAGAAAAAGGACCTTCAGATCTTATAATCATAGATGTAGATCAGCCCCCTCATTTTCAAGATGAAGAACTGAAACTTTAGGCATCTAAGTAACTTGTCCAAGGCCACACAGGAAATAAGTGCCAGAGGTAGGATTTGAACCCAGATTCTCAAAGCTCAGAACCAATGTTCTTCCCATCATAGCACACTGCTGCCTGTTGACTAAGGACATCCTGTTCAACACCAAGTAAGCATATCTCAGTTGTTGTCATGAGTGGATCCACTTCTACAAAGACCTGTGAGAACACATGGGATGAAAGGAGTTTTAGAGACCATGGCAACCTAAGGGGAGTTGGGGGGGAGGGGAGCATGTGTAGTTGAAGGCTAAGGGAAGTAGGCCAGGAAGTAGATTCAAGAATGAAATTGATTAGGAATTTGAAATACTCCCCAGAGTCAGAATCCTTTCCCTTTGGAGATGAGAAGATTAAAGAGTGTTTATGACAAAAGGAGAGGGAGTATTTTTACCAAGTATAGAAACTATGCCAAATGTATTCAGAGCTTCAAATCAAACATGAGCCTTTTTGGCATTTTTGACATTCCTTACTCCAGGGAAATGAAATTTCTCATTTCCAAGAAAAAAAGTGATGGGATGCTAGATCCATCAAGTACCAGGTGTGGATGTGGTCATTTTCACATTGTGTAAGACTTTGGTAGGGGCAAAGGGCAGGAAGAAGAAAAAGAGAAATGGTTAAATGAGTTCTTTTTAAAAATAACTAATAAATCTGACACTTGGTTTCAAAATGTACTATTCACAAGTAAAAGATGGGGTGGCATGGTTAGACTAATTTGCTTGAAAAAGATGGGAGTATTTCTATGGGTTGCAAGCTTAATAATGAGTTAATAGCGTGCTAGGAGAGCATTAAAAAAAAAACAAACACCCTGATGGGGTCTTAGGCTACTACACTAAGAGAAGCCCAGCTTCCAAGAAGAAAAGGGAGATAGCAATGCTACCCTCTGCCCTAGGCAGACGTCATCTACAACACTGGGTCCACTTCTGAGTGCTGCATTTTAGGAAGGATGTTGAGATGTAGGAGAGTTTCTGGAAGAGGCCAACCAGGATGGTGAAGGGCCTCAAGTTTATGCGTATGAAGATCAACTGGAAGAATTATAGATGGTTAGCCTGGAGAAGAGGAAACTAAAAGGAACATGATCATTATTTTTTAAAATATGCGAAGGGCTGTTTTGTAGAAGAGAAATTAATTTGTTCTGCTTGGTCTCAAAGGACAAACGTAGGAACATTGTGTAGACATTGCAAAGAGACTAATTGAGATTTAGAAACTTCTGGACAACCAGTGCTCTCAAAGTAGAGTGAACTGTCTTGGGACAGGGTGTATTCCCCCTGTGGGAAGTCTTTAAGCAAAGGTTGGAAGACTACTTGTTAGGTGAGGGTAGAGGGGGTACTTTTAAAGTATCAGTTGGACTGTATCATCCCTGAGGTCCTTTTCAACCCTACAATTTTTAGAAAGATATTTGAAAGTGCCAAAGTAGGTAGGAACAACTTGGTTCACTTGATTTCTCTTAAAGAGATACATTTTTAACAAAAAATACATTTCTAAATGCACAGTATAGCTAAAAAGAAAAATAAATTAAGCAAAACCATATCTGATTGTGTATACAATATTCTCTTTTCATAATGCATTATCCTACCTCTCCAAAGAAAGGGGAAAAGTGCTTTTTTATCTTTGAATGATTTTTCTGGTTCTGCTTACTCTGCATCAATTCATACAAATCTTCCCTTATTTTTCTGAACTCCCCAAATCCATCCTTTCCTACAACACAGTTTGTTGTTGTTCAGTCGTGCCAGTGAGTGATGTCTGACTCTTTGTGACCCTATTTGGTGTTTTCTTGTCAAAGATTTTGGAGTGGTTTGCCATTTCCTTCTCCAGCTCATTTTACAGATGAGAAAATGAGGCCAATAGGTAGGGTTAGGTGACTTGTCCAGGGTCACACAGCTAGTTAGTGTTCGAGGCCACATTTGAACTCAGGTCTTCCTGATATTAGGCCCGGTGCTCTACTTAGTGCACCACCTCGCTATCCCTTTTGTTTATGGTCATTTACCACATGTAATTTGTTCAACCATTCCCCAGTGGATGGCTTTCCTTCGTGCCTACCAGGCCCTTCTCACTTTGGATCATGGAATAAAGTAAACCTACCATTTATATCCTTGGCAGCAAGATCACAGCTAATGAATGAATAATTCCATTCATTACACGCACCAATAGGGCTGCTTTGCTAAACATTAAACAAAACTGTTAGTTTTAAAATGTGCAAAAATCCCAAGCAAGTAGATTCTGTGAATTCCAAAATAAGGGGACTCAGGGTTTAGCCTTATGCTAGGAAGAGAAGACATATGCCAAGCACCTTTGGCCAAGGAGTCTGCAGTGTATGTGGAAAAAACAGACTCAACAACTGGCTAAAAACCACTTACTATAACTAGACTTCAAAGTAGAACACGTCAAAAACCTACAGCAGGAACTTAGATCATACAGCCACATGGAAATCAGAGGGAACCTAAAATTAAGGCAAGTAGTCTTCAATATTATTGAACTTTAGAGTTATAAAGAACCTCAAAGATAAGTAACTAGTAACATGAACATTGGTGGTGCAATGAACAGAGTGTTGGACTTAGAATCTGAAAGATTGGGGTTCTAATCCTGCCACAGACATTGATTAACTGTGTGACTTGGGCAAGCCACTTCAGCATTCTCAGTCTCAGTTCCCTCATCTGTTAAAAGGGCATAATAAGAGCATCCACCTCCTAGGATTGTTGTGAAGATCAGATGAGATAACATATGTAAAGTGCTTTGCAAACCTTAAAGTAAATGCTAGCTATTATTATCATAACTCCCATTCCATAGCATTTTAACTTCATCCTGTGAGGTATTGTCCTTGACACCTAAGTGGCACAGTAGTTAGAGAACTGGGTCTGGAGTCAGGAAGATTTGAATTCAAAACCAACTTCAGACACTTACTAGCTATGTGTCCCTGGGCAAGTTGCTTAACTCCTGTTTGCCTCAGTTTCCTCAACTGAAAAGGGAAGACAGTAACACCCACCTCCCAAGGTTGTTGTGAGGATCAAATGAGATAATATTTGTATAGCAATTAGTATAATAGCTGGCATCTGGTAGGCACTAATAAATAAATGCTTGTTTCCTTCCCTTCCTGCCTGTATTCGGTCCTCCAGGATTATTTGTGGAAATTAATTGGAAGCTAGTGAATTCCAGAAACTGTTTTTGTGATGGTCAGATGAAGTAATAATTGTAAAGTGCTTAGCAGAGTGCCTGGCATGTAGGAGGTGCTATATAAATGGTAGTGATGATGATGATGATGATGATGATGATGATGATGATGATGATGATGATGATGTGGTAGTTGTAGACAGGCGTCATTATCCTCATTTTACTGTGGAAACTGTATCTCAAAGAGCTTAAATGGGTTTCCCATGGTTTCATAGCTAATGAGTAAAAAAGTACAACTATGAACTCTGGCATCTCTTGACTCCGTGTCTTGCCTTTTTTCCATAATATCACTATTATTCCTCTCCAGACAGAACTGCACTACAGACCATCTTCCTGTCTACTTGATACACATGAGGAAACTGAGAGGAGCGTTAAGGCCTTTTTCACGTTATCCAACTAGTCAGTACAGAGCCCACCCCAAGGATCCTCTTTCCCCCCATCCAGTGACCTTTCCCCTAGACTGCTGAAAAGCAGTAGGCTGCGCCAAGTAGAACATCAGTGTACTTCCAAAAACCTTCCTTCAGTTCCACTCACTGAGCCAACCCCTTAGAAAAAGGGAGAGAGGATCCATCACCAGCACAAATGGACTGTGAGCCTTACAAAGGTGAACAAACAAAGGTGAATTCCTTTCATCTATTCCCTCCCCAAGCAAAGGAAAAGATGGACACTGAAAGGTACTAAGTGTCAGATTGCATCTTCTGAAACAAAATAAAGAATACTTCTTGCCCAGAAATAGAGAGTCAAAAGCATGAGTATGTTTTTAGCAAGCTCTAGTTTTGAGGGCCAAAAATAAAGCTATACCATTATCTACAAGCCATTTGCCCAATCAGCCACCAAAGACCTCTGTAGCCTAGAGTGATGGCTTGAGGTCTAAAAACCATCTGACAAGGTCCCAAATGCCCCAACTGACTTCACCCTTCATCATACGACAACAGGCTTTGCCTGCAGGCATAATTTTTTCCTGAACCAGGAAGCTGAAAGCCTATGTCCCAGGTGCCTTTATCTAGTATCAGTTCCCTTCATGACTGATGAATCTGGCTTATTCCCCAGAGAAAGGAATAATATAAACAGATATTCCCAGCATAAGAGGTAAGAAAGAAGTAAGAAGAGGTAAGAAACATGACCTTTCAGTGTAACTGAAATTCTCATGTGCTTTTGGCTCAAATGTTCTAGTACCCCTTTATTCTCCCTACTAAATCCCACACTTATACCCATTTGTCTTACATTCAAAAAACTACTCTAAATCTATATGATTCCTTTTAACCAGGTGCCCATTTATCCAATTAATATCTCATTAATTAGAGGTGCCCATTTATCCAATTAATATCTTATTAATAATAATATCTTATTAATTAATTAATATCTTACCATGGCAGCCTCACATGGGAGAAAGAGATCCCACATCTAGGTCAGAATTACTTGAATTCAATCCCACCTCTGACATATATTGGTTATATGACCTTGGGTAATCATGTAACTGTGCAAGTTTCTTCCCTATGCCAGTGAAAATGAAGGTCCAGTCCAAAACATTTTTAAAAAATAACAAACCATTACTAGCTCATTTAGCACTGGTTTGCAGCCTGGCTCACCACGCAGTCTAGGAAACTAGATGGTATGGTGGATAGATCCTTGTGCCTGAATTCAGGAAGACCTGAGTTCAAATCCTGTCTCAGAAGTTTACTAGCTATATGAGCCTACGCACTTCATCTCTGTTGGCTTTGGTTTCCTCAATTGTAAAATTGGGATAATAAGAGCACCTACCTCCCAAGGTTGTTGTGAGGATCAAATGAGATATTTGTCAAGTGATTAGAGCAATGCCTAACACATACCAAGTACTTAATAAATCAATGCTTCTTTCCTTCCTGCCCATACTAGATACTCCTGGATTATTTGTGGAGCCACTGAATTCAGTAGACTGTTCCTCAATTCTATGCCTCTGCCATTGTAGAAAAGACTTAGGAGGAAAGTGAAGGAAAGTGGGTGGAAGACAAGTCATCACGGATTCTCCCACTCTAGACGGATCATCATATCTCAGATTTCTCTCATGACTTGGGCATTGGGGAAAAAAAATCTTAAATCTGAGACACAATTGGTTTTACATTAGTCTTTCTGCCTACATTTTTAAATTTTGGAAGTATTTTACCTGCATTATTGGTTTTAAATGCCAAGGGCAGTGAATATTAACTCACCTTTATAGATTGCCCTTGGCAGTCCTTAAACTCCTTTCATCACAGCTCTGTGAGGTCAGTAACCCCAGGATTGTTATTATTGTTATTATTTCCATTTTACAGATAAGGAGTTTAATATTTTGAGACAGAAGTGACTCTCCAGGGTCACACAGTTAGAGGGTCTCCTGGCCCTATCTCCAGTTCTCTGGGCATTGTAACATGCTACCTTTTTATATAAATGTATGCATCTGTATTATGAATTCTCTTGACTGAATTAATTACTGAGAATAAATCAATGACATCTTTAGTTTGGAGAAAAGAATTTCAGTCTAAATTTCCTAGAGGAAGGTAACCTTGGGTAAAATTTGGCATTGATGGAAAAGTCAAGGTTTTAATGGTAAATTTGATTTTATGATTGCCATTTAATTAGGAACTAGAACATGTATAGAAAGGCATGTAACCCACTTAAGACCTGCCTCAAAAGATGTTCCTTAGCCAAAGTGAAACTATAATCATGTTTGAAACCTGGTTATTGGAACTTACCATTTTTAGATGCTATGGGACTATTAACCGACTGTTCTTTTGAGCCTAACTCCAGGTATGGGTATCAGGAAAGGTGATCTGAGCCTCCAATATATGATGCCAGTAAGCTGATGAGATGCTGGTGTGAACTGCATAAGGTGATCTCAAGGGAAGGGTGGGAGAGCAGCTGTTCAGCATTCAATGAGGTGGGATTCTCCTGACTCAATTTCCCCACTGACACCTGGCAGACTTTAAGCCTGACTGAATGCAAGTGGATAATCTAATCCTGCCTGGAATTGATATGAAGTTGGGTGATATTGTATCCCTGCAATGTCTTTACTATTGGTGGCAATTTCCTATAGTCAAAAGGTTTGTAAGCTTAATACCAGATCTATTCAATTATAGATTATGGGTAGGGGAACATCCAAGGTTATCTAAAATTAAGCTATTAGGCATAAGACTTTAGACCAACAACAATAATTTAGGGTCCTTTAATTCTTAGTAATACTGTGGAGACAATTAGGTCAAGAACTTGTGAAGTTAGCAACATAAATATTATTTGTGTCTCAGTTGGTTAATGTTTAAAAAAAAAATTTCTTTTGTGGTCCATATTGTAAATGCTTTAAAAAGAAGTATTACCTGACCAAAAGTTGGAATTGCTTTATCTGTTATAAACTGTGTTAAAAATAAATAATAAAAAAATATAATAATGAATTGTCCCTCTATCTCTCTCTCACTCTCATATTCAATCTTTTGCCAAGGCCTGTCGATTTTCCCTTCATATCATTTTTCATTTATACTGCCTTCTGTTCTTTGTACCACTACCCTGGTACAGGCCCTCCTCACCACATGACTGGACTATTGCCATAGACTGCTTTCTGATCTCCCTTCCACAATTATCCTTCTCCTAATCATCCTCCACGCAGCTATCAAAGTGATCTTCCTAAAGCATATGTCTGATCATGTCAACCACCCCTCCCCCCACACACACACACTCAATAAACTCCAGTGGTTCCCTATTACTTCCAGGATTAAATATAAAATTCTCTAGCATTCAAAGTCCTTTACAACCTGACCCTCTCCTGCTTCCAGTGACCCCTCTCTCCTTGCTTTTCCTTGAAGAAGACACTCCATCTCCTGACTAGAAGTATTTTCACCAGGCTGACCCTCATGATTAGAATGTTTTCCCTGATTATCCTGGATCCTCTGGCTTCTTTCTAGAAGAAGCCTTTCCTGATCCCCTTTAATATTAGAGCCTTTTCACTGTTGATTATTTCCAATTTACCTTGTGTATGTTTTTTTGTATATAATGTTCACAGCCCTATTAGGCTGAGCGTCTTGAGAGCAGGGGCTGCCAAATAGTATTTTTTCTAATTGTATACAAAGACAAATTTTAACATTAATTTGAAAATTTTTAGTTCCAAATTTTTCCCCACTCTGTAAGATGCAATTTGATGTTATATATATATATATGTATATATATATATACATATGCGATCATATAAAACACAGTTCCCTATTAGCCATATTGTGAAAGAAGAAACAGACCAAAAGAAAAAAAATCCATGAAAAAAATAAAGTGAAAATGATTTGCTTCAACCTGCATTTAGACTCTTGTCAGTTCTTTCTCTGGATGTGAATAACAATTTTTCTCATGAGATCTTAAGAATTGTCTTGAATCATTGTTTTGCTAGGAATAGCTAAGTCATTCATAGCTGACCATTGTACAATGTTGTTGTTACTATGTACAGTGTTCTGGTTCTGCTCATTTCACTTTGCATCGGGTCATGTAAATCTTTCCAGTTTATTTTTTCTGAAATCTGCCTGCTCATAATTTCTTATAGCACAATAATATTCTATTACATTCATATACTTGTTCAGCCATTCCCCCATTGATGGACGTTCTCTCAATTTCCTGCTATAAATATTTTTGTACAAGTAGGTCCTTTTTCCCTTTTCCTTTGATCTTTTTGGCATACAGACCTAGAAGTAGTATTGCTGGATCAAAGGGTATGTACAATTTGATTGCCTTTTGGGCATGATTTCAAATTGTTCTCCAGAATGGTTGGATCAGTTCACAACTCCATCAATAATACATGAGGGCCCCAATTTTCCCACATCCCCTCCAACATTTGTCATTTTCCTTTTCTGTTATATTAGCCAATCTGATAGGTGTGAGATGGTCCCTCAAAATTGTTTTGATTAACATTTCTGTAATCAATAGTGATTTAGAGCATTTTTTCAAATAACTATAGATAGCCTTGATTTCATCTGGAAACTGCCTGTTCATATCTTTTGATCTTTTATCAACTGGGGAAGATTTGTATTCTTAAAAATTTGACTCAGTTCTCTATATATTTGAGAAATGAAACCTTTACCAGAGACATTTGCAATAAAAACTGTTTCCCAGCTTTCTTCTTTCCTTCTAATCTTGCTTGCACTGGTTTTGTGTAAAAACTTTTAAATTTGATAAAATCAAAATTATCCACTTTACATTTTGTAATTCTCTCTATCTCTTGCTTGGTCATAAATTCTTCCTTTATCCATAGATCTAACAGGTAAACTATACCTTGCTTTTCTAATTTGCTTATGGTGTCAGTTTTATGTCTAAATCATGTACCCATTTTGACCTTATTTTGGTATACAATGCATAGATATTGGTCTATACCAGTTTTTCCAGCAGTTTTTGTTAAATAGTGCCTTCTTATCCCTGAAGCTGGGATCTTTGGGTTTATCAAACAGTAGATTACTAGGTTATTTACTACTGTCTTGTATACCTAGTCTAGTCTACTGTTCCACCATTCTGTTTCTTAGACAGTATTAGATAGTTTTGATGGTTACCACTTTATAATATAGTTTGAGATCTGGTATGATTAGTCTTCCTTCACATTTTTTTTTTTACTAGTTTGCTTGAAATTCTTGACCTTTTGTTTTTCCAGATGAACTTTGTTACCATTTTTGTAGCTCTATAAAATAATTTTTGGTAGTTTGATTCATGGCATAGAATAAGTAAATTAATTTAGGGAGAATTGAAATTTTTATTATATTGACTCAGCCTATCCATGAGCAGTCCATATTTTTCTAATTGTTTAGATCTGATTTCATTTGTGTGAAAAGTGCTTTGTAATTGTATTCATATAGTTCCTGGATTTATCTTGGCAGGTAGACTCCCAAGTATTTTATATTGTTTCCAGTTATTTTAAATGGAATTTCTCTTTCTGTCCCTTCATGCTGGGCTGCGTTGGTTATATACAGAAATGCTGATTATTTATGTGGGTTTATTTTATATCCTGCAACTTTGCTAAAGTTGCTAATTATTTCAACTAGTTTTTTAAGTTAATTCTCTAGTATTCTCTAATTATACTATCATATCATCTGCGAAGAGTGATAGCTTTGTTTCCTCATTGCCAGTCCAGTTCCTTCAGTTTCCTTTTTCTTCTCATCACTATAGATAAGGTTTCTAGTACAATATTGAATAATTGTGGTGATAATGGGCATCCTTGCTTCACCTCTGATCTTACTGGGAAGGCTTCTAGTTTATGCCCATTGCTGATAGTTTTAGATAGATACTATTTATCATTTTAAGTAAAGTTCCATTTATTTCTATGCTCTCTAGTATTTTAAATAGAAATGGGTGCTCTATTCTATCAAAAATATTTTTTGCACCTGTTGAGACAATCATATGATTTTTATTGGTTTTGTTACTGATATGGTCAGTTATGCTGATAAGTTTTCCTAATATTGAATCAGCCCAAGCAGGGACTGTCTTCTACCTTTCTTTGTATCCATGGTGCCTGACACAAAATAGGCACTCAATAAATGCTTGTTGACTGACTAAGGCTCCAGGTTGGGATCATATAGTTCCACGGAACCCAGTTCAATTAAACGAATACTGTGTAGTAGTAGAGTGCTAACTTAGGAATCACAAAACCAAGGTTCAAATCCTAGGTCTGCTGATATTCATTTGTGACTTTGGACCATCATTTCACCTCTTTATGTATAAAATGAGGAAATTGAACTAGATAACTTCTAATGTACTTTTTTACTCTAAATCTCTGATGCTATGAGAAACCAAGAACAAAGAGAAAGCTATCAAGAGGCAATGATTAGGGAGGCAATCTTTTCTGGGCATACTGGAAAACTGAATCTTAATTATGATAACCAACCCATCATAGCCTTAAACTCTTTTCAGTGCCCATACTATAATGTTTGCATACTGCATTAGGAAGCCTAAATCCACGAGGCTGCTCTGAAGGCTGTATTGTTATCTCAGTCACTGCAGGTATAACTGCAGCTACACACAGGCTCATAGCTGTTCTCCAGCTGCTTAAACAAGCATCTCGTAATTGGCATGTGGTTTGCATAGGGAAAGTCTGTCCTTTACAAGGCATGAAATACTGAATCCCTTATAATCACAAAGAAAAGATTCCTTCATCCACAGACCTGGGTGTGCACTTCCCAACTATGATCTTCTTTATCTTTATTTAACATCCCCAGGAGGGTGAGAGGGGGGAAAAGTACATTGGTATTTTATTTACTGATGTTGGGAAAACTCAGAGTGGAGAAGTTAAATTCAGTGTTTAAGGGTTCTGAGTGAACCTGAGCTTATGACATGCAATCTAATGCTCTCTCCTCTGATCACGCTATCTCAGATTGTTTAGGGTTGTATGGCGGATTTGAAGTCACAGGATCCTAGAGCTACCTCAGCAAGAACCTCGTGAAGTGACTTGTTAGAAGTCACATAGTAATAAGTGGCTGAACCTGAATTTTGAACCCAGATCCTATGGTTCCAAATCCATAACCCTTTCCACTATACCATGATTTTGCTGCTTCTCATTCCCCAACAGCTAACCCCTGCTCAGAATCTCTATTCCAAAGAACCCTGGCCCTCCCTGCCCCTCTGGATTTGTAGGATGTCCTGCTCTAGATTGTCACTACTCCTGTTCCCTCTCCCTAATCATCTAGGAGAAAACTTAACTGAGACATGTCTTTACGCACACTTTCCTTGTAGAAGATATGTCACCTTTCCAATTAGTCTCTCTCATCTTGGATAAGCGGGGATGACTCAAGGCTGTCAGTGTCCTCCATCTTTTTGTCCATGCCTCCACCAAAAATTATGTGTGTGTACATATATATATATTTTTTTCCAGGTCATAGAAAATATTAAAAGGTGAAAAAAAGGTGAAAAAATTACCTCATCCTGTTGGGGAAGAGAATTGTGTCACTTACGTCAGAAGACCTGGATTCAAGGCAAGCTCTTAAATTTCCTATGTGTCTATGATTAAATCTCTTGATTTCTTTGAGTCTTAGTTCCTTCATCAATAAAATAGGGATAATAATAGCATAAATTTTATAATCCTTTAGAATTTACAAAGATATAGCATTTAAAAAAAATCAGACTCAAGTTTCATTAATGTAGGGAGCTCTGTGAGGAACTCCACTGTCAATCTGGATCAGTACCTTTCCTGTAGGTATCTTATAAAGGTATCTTTATAAGGTATCTTATAAAGTTGCTGGGGATACTGAGAAGTTAGATAATTTGCCTAGGATCACACAGCCAGTATGTGTCAGGGGTGAGATTGAACCCAGGTCTTCCTCAGAAGCTAGCTTTCCATTGACCATGCTATGATGCCTCTCATTACTCATATGCAGCAGGGCCATCTCCATGTGCTCTGGCCAGAGTACACTCAATTGAAACATTCCTAGAAGTGAGCTTATCACTTACCACAAGCACTTTCCCACTCCAGCCCTCAGTTCTGGGGATACGTACTCAATACAGAAAAATTTGGGGATGATAGGGCATCCCCAAAACAGAGTCAGGGAGAGGTCAAAGGGCATCAAAGAGAATTGGCACCAAGGGTGAAAAAGCAATCTACTCAATAGACCTTAAAAGGACCACCCTCTAGTGCTCTTTTTCTATCCCTTTGCTGTAGTGACAACTTTGCAGAGGCTCTCTTTTGGACCTCCCGTAGGAAGGAAAAGGATCTCTTCCCCCTGTAGTAATGGCAATTTCTTAAACCTGGCAGCAGGCATATGTACTGCCTAGGTGAACCTGAGCCTTGGCCTTGGGTCCCTGCTATCTCTTCTGCTTTAAGTTTCTTTTCTAACATGAGTGATCCTGAGATGATTATTTCCAGTCTTGATGGCAACCTAGTTTGTTTTCAGGAAGTTGTGAGCTCCTGGGTTCCTCAGACAGAGTTGAATGATGGTAGTAAAATTTTCTCCAACTTGGGGAAGATGACTGGCAAATGAGGCCAAGCCACAGCCTGGCTTACCAGAAGGGTAGTTTTTTTTTTCCTATTTATATAAAGCCTGTGTGATAAACCTGCAATTTTATTATATATCGTCACAAAGTATAAAACCTTTAGTACTATTGCACCATGACTTAGGACAAAGCCATCTGATATATAGTTAATTGCCCTGAAATATGTCACATGAGCAATTCTAAACAGCTGCACATCTGAGTTCACACAAGTCTGCAAACCTGGGGCCTCCATGGGCCTGAAGGTGGGCAGTGGAGTCTGCCATTCTGCCACTCATCAGCAGACTAAACCTGCTGGGATCCATGCTCACTCTGTGGCATGGCAGATCCTATTACCTGCAGCTGTGAGGGCAAGTCTCTACTTCATTATATCAATAAGTGGGAAGACAACTCAAGTAGAAAAGAAAATTAGCAAGGACTAATGTGTTAAATAGTTATTAGGAAATGAGGAGTGGCTGGGAATAGACAAGGTCCAGAAGGGCTCTGGGGTGATGTTTTCCAGGCTAAGACTGTTTGTAAAGGCTCCAAGCCAGTCTCCAGATACAGTCTTTTGTGTGTCTAATGTTTGTCAATAGCTGCACAGCCTTTGTTCTGACACCAGGTTCCTGCCAGTTGCTGGTTCTCCAGATGGAAAAGGGAAATCAAAAGTCCACCATGGGACCAGTGATACTAAGCTACCCACAGACCTTCAGTCAAAGAAGGTAAATCAATACTCAGTCACATAATTGTTACATTCTGCAGGTAATTTCTGCAGTATGTTCTATTAATTACCCATGAATTTCTGTTTTCAATGTTTTCAATACAAAAAGGAAATAAAGATGAAAAAGAGAGCAAAGCAAAATGAGGCAGGGGTGGGTGGGGAGCATATGAATATTCATAACCAACAGAGATTTCTCAACTCATCATGGTAATTTGAAATAGTAACCCTATTAAAATACGTTTGGAAAAGCCAGCAGCAAAGGAAGGTAGAAAAGATGATGCCCTCTGCTTGTTATACAGTTCCAGAGACCTGCTAGGGCAATAATTGTATCATTTTGACATTCTTAATTGTCTATTATAATTGTATTTATTGCTTAATGCCATATACAATTAAAGTCCTATTCTAACATGGGGACACAGAATGGTGTTCAGGGTAGGGAACTATGAATGTGACATACACATTGAAAGAAAGTTTAGCAAGTTGGATGTCATTTTTTTAAAGGGGGAATGTCTGTGTGTGTGACTTGGGGTGGAGAAGGGAATGAAATCTTTTTCAAATGATTCCAGTAACTGGCAAATACTGGCATCAGGCCCATTTTAGAGAGCCTGATTTTAGCTGCTGCTGTTACCTGTTAATTAAAGGCTTTCTCCTTCCCTGAAATCTCATATTCCCACTGGTGCTATGGTAACACTGACACCAGAACCCTAACATCAGTAGGAAAATCAGTGTCTGGGATCATAAATATCCTATGGTCAGAATCACTGACATCCTTTGAACCATGCAGTACATGTACTACAGGGGAAAAACCACATCTAGCTCCTCAAAATCCCCTCCATGAGGAAAGGATAGTCATGAAGGGACATCTTCATTTTTCACTACTGGCTCCTCTGCAATGTATGCCTTGATACATACAGATTCTTTTTCTCATGTTTACATTAACTTCGAAGTTTAAGTGATAGAAAATGGCAACATCTTTGCTTTGAGTTTCTGAATAGAGTATTTTGAAAATGAGCTTCACTTCACCTTTGTTACTAATTTGCTTTCCTAAGCAATAAGCCATACTCCACGACCAGAAGTCTGACAACTGTGGCTTTCTCTTGTTCCAATTTTGTCCTTCCCGGGCCTGACATGTCACAAAGCAGACAGCTGTGGAAAGAGCCTACCATAATTCTGAAGGACAGCTTTAGAAAATCTCTCCCACCTCTATTTCAAATGGTTCTCAGACCACGTGGAGGATGGAAGAGAGACAAAATATACACTGCACGGAAAAGATGAGATGAGGAAAATAAGAAGGGGCCTTAGTGGTTTCTTAGGGAAGATGAGAAGCAACACTTTAGAGCTAACCACAGAAATCTTTCTGGACTTTCGGTCTTTGTACTACAAGTCCAAAGAAAAATCCATACAGAAGAGGTCCCTCTGGGCTTTTATGTTTTAAATATTGTGCTTCTCATACAGGAAACATCCAGTGGATCTGTGGGGGCCCAGGTAAAGGCAGGCCCCGGGTCTAGTCTAGATATTGCCTTTTTAAGCTCATCCTCAATAAGGAGCCGGGAGAAGCACTTACACCCACACCCCTGATACCGCAGTAGTAGACCCACTCCAAGTTCCTTCCCAGTCTGCCTCCCCTCATTCTGAACTGTCTGGATGTTACAACCAGGGTTGAGATTTTCTCCAGCCCAACCACAGTAAGTAATCCGGGTATGAGTTAGACAGTGAACCGGCCTCTGAAATGAGATCTATGTGCCTGACAATGGAGACATAGGATTTCAGAGATGCGAAAGGCCTTGTAGAAAACCTAGGTCAAGTACTTTATTTTGTAGGTATGGAAACTGATGGGTAGCTAGGTGACTCAGTAGATAGGGGGCTAGTCCTGGAGTCAGGAAAACTTATCTTTTTGAGTTCAGATCTGGCTTCAGATATTTACTAGTTATATGACTCTGGGCAAGTCACTTGATTCTGTTTGTCTTAGTTTCCTCATCTGTCAAATGGGCTGGAGAAGGAAATGGCAAGTCACTTTAGTATCTTTGCCAAGAAAACCGCAATTGGGGTCATGAAGAGTTGGCCATGATTTTTTTTTTTTTTTACGCCAGATAGGCTGGGAATATTTATTTTCTTGAAACAAGATCATAAATGCCAAAGGAACGGAGGGCCCCAGATGCCTGACTGTGCAGTAGGACAGAGTGGTGTGGGGTGAGGAGCAGCACCTGAGATACAGAGTAGGCATGGCTTTGGGGACCTCCCCCCAGCACTAGGGTAACATGACAGCTCCCCTTGTGGTGGAGGGAGTGTGGAGGGGTCAGCTGTGCTGCTTCTGTGAAAGGAAACCCATGGAAGCTACTCAGGCTATGAAGAGGCGGATCTGGGAAAGACCAACACCCACTGTGCACCACACCGCAGCTCAGTGCTAACAACAAATGGGCTGAATCCTGGCAACTCCCTGGAGAGGATGCACTCATTCAAGCAAGGCCAGTCAGTGGCAGATAGGGTAGCTCTGGGGAGGCAGGAAAGCCAGCCAAGGGAAGCTGGTGGGTGATTTATAGCCCCCTCCAAGGAGGGAGTAATGTAAGATAGCCAGAGCTCAGTGTGTGGTATGGGCAGTTTGTTGAGAGGACAATACAGTCTTGCCTGCTCTGAATCTATCCAAGAGATAGGATAGTACAGTACCCATGGTATGGGTTATGTAGAAGGGGGGTGGTATAATGTGCTTCGATTGGGCTCTTTCTGGTTTCCCTGGAAGGCTCTGGTACATGCAACATCCTCTCTCCCTGATCCCATGTGCCTGAACCACATTGGGAATTGTGCCTAAGTCTGAGTTGCTGTCACCCCTGGGGCAGAAGCACATAACAGCCTCTAGAGTGTGCTGAAAGGATCAAACCATGGAGAAAATAATAACCTGATTGGTCATTTTATTTGAAGGAAAAAAGGTTCTTCATCCCTAAACATGGCTATGAAGTAATTTTCATGTATATTTTGGATGTCTAGGACTATGCCAAAGAAAAATTCCTTTCCATTACCCTTGTCCTTCCCATTGCCACCCCAAGAGTGGCAAAGAGAGTTCCCAGCACTGAATTAGGCCACAACCCTGTCCCCCCAAGAGAAAACTGGCAGGGCCCAGTTAGTCTCCCCAAGACTGAAAGCAAGGAGCTCACTTAGGGGCTTCAGACAAAGTGCTAAAAATGTGGCACCACCACCCTACAACTGGTCATTTTGGTTTTGAGAATATGGCCCCTTTTGGGAGGGGGTTTGTGGGGTGGGTTGGAATGGGTTAGGATGGGATGGGAAGGAGACAAGAAAGTTTTAGGGCTCAGAAGAAGTTTGGAATTGGGGAGATGGATGCACATCAAAGATCTTGAACAAAATGTTTTGTCAAGAATATATGTAGACGTTTTACATGTGTTGGGGACACTAGTTCTATCAATGAGCTGATGTCTCATGGCTGTACTGGGGACAAAGTGAGGAAGATACAGCTACATCACAGTGGCCTCTGGTGTGGTATATTTACAATGGATCTTGGTGCTGAAGGATGTCAGGACGCTAACAGCCAGGGAAGACACACTGAAATCCACTGATGGGCTCTGTAAACCTGTGACGAATCAAGAAAGTTACAACAGCTTCAGCTACCTTGTCAGGAGCATCTTCATGAACTGTATGGCCACACTGAGGAAGTACCTGCATCTGAAACTTTCCTTGCATCTGGCCAATTGTGAGATCTTTATCTAGCCTGTCAACACCTGCCAGAAGCAGTAGCTTAGGGATAGGGCAGCTAAGGAAGAGATTGGATAAGCCTCTGAACCAACCATCCCAATACTTTTCTGTTTTTGCCAGTTCAATTCTCCAGGTGTATGGATGGTCCTTCTTGGTCTCAGTATCATCCTCCTTCTTTCTTTTATTAACAGATTCACTTCCTTCTTCATCCTCCTCTTCTTCCTCTATGATCCCTTCCACCATGGTTTTAGAGACTTCAGGACTAAGAGTCCCTTCACATTGTTTGACTTGGAGAGTTGGCCATGATTGAAAATGACTGAACAACAACAAAAAAGGAAACTGAGATCCAGCACAAGGAAAGGATTGACCTAAGTTTACATAGTAGTCTCGGAGGCAGGTCAGGATCTGTAACTCAAGTATTTATTCTGACTGCAGTTCACTTCTCTTTTCACCATATCACAGGCCAGTCTCATTTCCTAGATAAAACTGCTTGCTAGTTAGTACCTGTCAGTAATGCATTTCATGTGATATAAGGAGATACCACCTGCTGCTTTGAGCAGCCAAAGTAACATAGAGTTGGAAGGGACCTTAGCAATTATCCAATACAATGCCCTCACTGGATGAAGAAACAGTGGCCCAGAGAGATGAAGCAAATTGCCTGAGATCATAGAGAAATTCAGTGACAGAACTAGGATATTTCAAAGTCAATCAATTCAGGACAGAAATTAATCTTGGGTCTTGCACAGAGGCAGAGAAGGAGAGGAAGAATAATTACAACAAAGATAATCTAGAGGAGATCAAGGCATAGGGTAGAAAGTAAGCCATCTTTTTCCCAGTGCTCATATATGCCAAAGAGAATGCTTAAAGAACCAGACTGCTGTTGCTTTGGTTGGCTTCCCCTGTGCAAAGGGAATGGACTGAAAAAAATCATGGTTCTAGGAAAAACATATGAAATAAGGTAGCAAAGGCTCTATTGGATCATTACATATGGCTCATCCTCATTTTCTTTTCTCTCAACTCTCCCTAGATAACTTCATCTGCTTCCATGGCTTCAAGCTTCAACTGTATATGAATATCTACCAGATTTATATACCCAACCCTAATATCTCTCCTAAAATCAAGTTCTTCATCATAAGTTTCCTGCTGCCCATGTATACCTGGTGGCCATTTCAAATTCAGTGAAATAAAAAAATGAAACTGATTACTTTCCCCTCCTAAACCCACTCCCCCTCCAAACTTCCCTGTTAGTGTCAGGAAGCCAGTCACCCAGGTTCATAATCTCAGGATCATCCTGGCCTTTTCCTTCTCCATAAGCCTCAGTCAGGTGTCAAATCTTGGATCTTGGATTTTCATAAAAACTCTACTATCCATTCACTTTCCTCCTTTCTCATGGCCTCCATGCAACTGCAGGCCGTTATCACTCATTTAAGGAGAACTGTAATAGCCTCCTAATTGATCTCCCTGCTTCTACTCTCTCCTCGCATCCAAATAAGCCTCTCTCTCTCTATATATATATGTATACATATATGAATTATATAGCAATACAATTTTCCTATAAGCCACAAGTCTAACTTTGTGACTTCCCCACTCAAAAATTCTAGTGGCTCCCTCTTGCCCAGGCAACTAGGTGATGCAGCTGGGCCTGGCATCAGGAAGACCTGAGTTCACCTTTGACCTCAGATACTGTGTGACCCTAGGCAAGTCAGTTAACTTCCGTTTGCCTCAGTTTCCTCCACTGTAAAATGAGCATAATAACAGCACCTATCTTATAAGAGACTGTCGTGAGGATCAAATGAGATAATATCTGTAAAGTGCTTACCACAGTGCCTGGTACAGAGTATGCATTCCATAAATGCTTCTCCCCTTCCTTCCTCTGTCCCTCCTAGGATAAAATACAAACTCCTTTTCCAAGCATTCAAGGCCTGTTACAGTTTGGTTCCTACCTGACTAGTCCTTCATATTACTCCCCTCCACACACACTTTATGTTCTGGTCCTTCTGGACTACTAATTGTTTCCCACACTTGACATTCAATCTCCCACCTTAGTGTGTTTTCTAGGCCATCTCTCATATCTGGAATAATAATGGTAATAACAGCAACATATATGTGATGAGGTGATATATATTATATATGATCAGAGAGACAGAGAGAGAGGAGGGGAAGGGAGGGAGAGAGAGAGAGAGCTTGGGTTTACAAAGCACTTTCTTCACAACAATGTGTGAGGCAGTTAGTGGAAATTATTTACTGCCATTATACTTGTGAGGAAACTGAGACACAAAGAGGTTAACTTACTTGCCCAGAGTTATACAGCTAATAAGTGCCAGAACAAGGAATGAAACTCTTCCCCTGACTCTGAGTTTGGTGCTCTACCCTCTTCCATGATATTTACTTTCTCTTCTCTGCTTCTCAAAAAGCCTTATCTTCTTTCAAGGCTCAGTTCAAGTGCTATGTCCCCCCTAAAATCCTTCTCTGATCCCCACAGCTGTTGGTGTTCTCTCTGTCTTTTCAAATTATCTTCTATATAATCATCTGGAAAGAGCAGAGTATAAGCTCCTCGAAGGCAGGAACTGGTGCCTCGGCATCCCCTGTACCTCCCTTACTGCTTCGTGCGTATTAGGCATTTCCTAAATGTTTGTTGAATTGAAGTTACTAAAGATTTAGTCAATTAGCAATTCCATATTTGGCACTGTCCCAGGCATCCTTTTCCTTTTGACATCATTTTGGAGGCTATATAGTAGGACCAACTCTGAGTCAAATACCATTTGGGCTATGTGGCCTCTTCCCACTGTGTGATTCATTAAAGTACTGTTTGGCACTTAATCTAATATACTGGCTCTGTTCATTTCTTCATGTGTAGGTCCTGTCTCCCCAACCGGATTATAAACTCTCAACAACTCCACAAGCATTTAGTAAACACTTACTATTTGCAAGACATTTTTAGATATGTTAGATGTTATGTTAGGTAGGGGATACAAAGACAAAATAGGGTAGGGGGAAAGGAAAAGGAAGTCTGTGCCATAGAGGAGTTCATTACCTATGAGGGGGGAGGAAGGATGGAGGATAGATAAATGCAAAATAATCTGAGGAATGGGAGAGCAATGACAACTACGTGGGTTTGAAAGGGCATCTCATAGGAGGTAAGCCTTAATGGACACTAATGCCTCTGAGGAAGGAATGCATTTGAAGTCTAGAGGACAGTCTGTAGAAAGCAGAAGATGAAACAACAAGTTCATGAAACAGTTTTACTGGAATATAGTATGTATGAAGGGCAATAATGCGAAGGAAATCTGAAAACGTTGCTGGAGCAAAACTGTAAAAGTTTTTTAAAAATTTAATTTAAAAAATAAATCTATATTGATTTTTTTTTGTATCACCTTAAACTCTCACTTTATTCCTCCCCCCACCCTCTCTCAAAGAGCTATCCCTTATAAGGGGAAAAAAGTACAGCAAAACTAGATAACTTATCAAAAAAGTTTGATGTTATATTCAATATTCTACATCTATAGTCTCCCACTTCTTCAAAGAAGAGAGCAACAGGGGAGATGTCTTCTTATATCTTTTCTTTAGATCAAATCTTAATTATTGTAAACATTGTGTATTTACTTTTAATGACTTTGTTGTTGATCCTTCCATTGCATCACAGAAAGCATTGAGAATATTGTTTTCCTGGTTCTGTTTACTTCACCGTGCATCACTTCATGTCCTTCCATTTTCTCTATATTCGTTGTGTTTTGTAGCACAGCTACATTTACATACTATAATATGTTTAATTGATGGGCATCTACTTTGTTTCCATTTTTTTGTTATAACGAAAAAATATTTTAGTGTGGATGGAACCTTTCTTTTTTGTCATTAATATCCTTGGGATATATGCCTAGCAGTGGAATCTCTGGGTCAAAGGGCAAGAACATTTTAGTCACTTTGGTATAATTCTCAATTTCTTTCCAAGAGTAGTTGGACCAATCCACAGGACTACCAAAAATGCTTTAGCTGTCCCCCTCTTTCCACAATCCCTCCAAAATTGGCTTTACTTATCTTTTGTCCTCTTAGTCAATTTGGGTATAAGGTAAAATGTCAATGTTGTTTGGACTTGCATTTCTTTTATTATGCATAATTTAGAGCTTTCATTTGACCAATAGTTTGCAATTTCAAGGGCTTTTCTTTTATACACAGGGCAAAAACTAGGGTGGAGACCTTTTAAGTGGAGAAAATGAGATAGGTACAGGAAATGTGGAGATGTAACTGATGTGTCTTAGCAACTAACTAAGTATCAGGATGAGAGAGAGAGAGGAGATAGAAATTGTGAATCTAGGAAACTGGATGGGAGAATAGTGGTGGCCTCAACAAAAACTGAGAATTTTCAAGGTGTGTGGGGAAATAATTAGTATTTACATTTCAATGTCCTTCAGTTTAAAAGATATTTACTGAATGCCTGGTAGGTATATGCCACAGCACTCCTCTCACAAGACTGTTGTGAAGATCAAATGAGATAATGTACATAAAGTGCTTTTCGAACCTCAAAGTATCCTATAAATATCAGTTATTATTATTATCATTATTATGTGTCAGGTCAATTAATCAATAAGCACTTATTAGATATATACCATATGCCAAGCTATGAGGTTACAAAGACTAAGCTGAAATAATCCTTGCCTTCACAACATGTGCACGTGTAAGTATATTCAAAATGAATCAATGTAATATTTTGGGTGGGAGGGGGCCATAAGACATTAGCCTCTGGGGGTATTAGGACAGGCCTCATGTAGAAGACACTACTTAAACGGAACTTTGAAAACAACTAAGGATTCTTTTTTTTGAAAAATTAATTAATTTATTTAACTTTTAACATTCATTTTAACAAAATTTTGGGTTCCAAATTTTCTCCCTTTTTGTCCCCTCCCCCCACCCCAAAACACCTAGCATTCTAATTGCCCCTATCACCAATCTGCTCTCTCTTCTATCATCCCTCTCTGCCCTTGTCCCCATCTTCTCTTTTGTCCTGTAGGGCCAGATAACTTTCTATACCCCTTTACCTGTATTTCTTATTTCCTAGTGGCGAGAACAGTACTCAACAGTTGTTCCTAACACTTTGAGTTCCAACTTCTTTTCCTCCCTCCCTCCCCACTCCTTCCCTCTGGAAGGCAAGCAATTCAATATAGGCCAAATCTGTGTAGTTTTGCAAATGACTTCCATAATGGTCGTGTTGTATAAGACTAACTATATTTCCCTCCATCCTATCCTGCCCCCCATTACTTCTGTTCTTTCTTTTGATCCTGTCCCTCCCCATGAGTGTTGACCTCAAATTGCTCCCTCCTCCCCATGCTCTCCCTTCTATCATCCCCCCCCCCCTGCTTATCCCCTTATCCCCCACTTTCCTGTATTGTAAGATAAGTTTTCATACCAAAATGAGTGTGCATTTTATTCCTTCCTGTAGTGGAATGTGATGAGAGTAAACTTCATGTTTTTCTCTCCCCTCCCCTCTTTATCCCTCCATTAATAAGTCTTTTGCTTGCCTCTTTTATGAGAGATAATTTGCCCCATTCCATTTCTCCCTTTCTCCTCCCAATATATTTCTCTCTCACTGCTTGATTTCATTTTTTTAAGATATAATCCCATCCTCTTCAATTCACTCTGTGCACTCTGTCTCTATGTGTGTGTGCGTGTCCATGTGCATGTGTGTGTATGTAATCCCACCCAGTAACCAGATACTGAATAGTTTCAAGAGTTACAAATATTGTCTTTCCATGTAGGAATGTAAACAGTTCAACTTTAGTAAGTCCCTTATGACTTCTCTTTGCTGTTTACCTTTTCATGCTTCTCTTCATTCTTGTGTTTGAAAGTCAAATTTTCTTTTCAGCTCTGGTCTTTTCATCAAGAATGCTTGAAAGTCCTCTATTTCATTGAAATACCAATTTTTCCCCCGAAGTATTATACTCAGTTTTGCTGGGTAGGTGATTCTTGGTTTTAGTCCTAGTTCCTTTGACTTCTGGAATATCCTATTCCACGCCCTTCGATCCCTTAATGTAGAAGCTGCTAGATCTTGTGTTATCCTGATTGTATTTCCACAATACTTAAATTGTTTCTTTCTAGCTGCTTGCAATATTTTCTCCTTGATCTGGGAACTCTGGAGTTTGGCCACAATGTTCCTAGGAGTTTCTCTTTTTGGATCTCTTTCAGGCGGTGATCTGTGGATTCCTTGAATACTTATTTTGCCCTCTGGTTCTAGAATCTCAGGGCAGTTTTCCTTAATAATTTCATGAAAGATGATATCTAGGCTCTTTTTTTGATCATGGCTTTTTTTATAGTAGTCCTATAATTTTTCAATTGTCTCTCCTGGATCTATTTTCCAGGTCAGTTGTTTTTCCAATGAGATATTTCACATTATCTTCCATTTTTTCATTGTTTTGGTTTTGTTTTGTGATTTCTTGGTTTCTCATAAAGTCATTAGCCTCCATCTGTTCCATTCTAATTTTGAAAGAACTATTTTCTTCAGTGAGCTTTTAAACCTCCTTTTCCATTTGGCTAATTCTGCTTTTTAAAGTATTCTTCTCCTCATTGGCTTTTTGAACCTCTTTTGCCAATTGAGTTAGCCTATTTTTCAGGGTGTTATTTTCTTCAGCATTTTTTTGGGTCTCCTTTAGCAGGGTGTTTAATTGTTTTTCATGCTTTGCTTGCATGTCTCTCATTGCTCTTCTCAGTTTTTCCTCCACCTCTCTAACTTGATTTTCAAAATCCTTTTTGAGTTCTTCCATGGCCTGAGCCCATTGGGTGGGCTGGGATACAGAAGCCTTGACTTCTGTGTCTTTCCCTGATGGTAAGCATTGTTCTTCCTCATCAGAAAGGAAGGGAGGAAATACCTGTTCACCAAGAAAGTAGCCTTCTATAGTCTTATTTTTTTTCCCTTTTCTGGGTATTTTCCCAGCCAGTGACTTGACTTCTGAGTATTCTCTTCACACCCACTTCGCCTCCAGATCCGCCCAACCAGCACTTGGGGTCTGAGATTCAAATGCTGCTTTCCAGCCTTAGGGCTTTGGGCAGGGGCAGGGCTGCTATTCAGTGTGAGATTAAATTCAGGTGCTCAGGTAGGGGCAGGGCCACCACACAGGGCTCAGTTCCCTCAGGGGGTTTATGCAGAGACCTTCAACAATGGATCCAGGCTCCTGCCTGCTTGGGGAGCCCTGGTCTGCTCCCGCCTCCACTGCTGCCTACTGAGGGGGCCTGAGTTATAGGGGTACCCCACTCCCCTCTTGGCAAGCCAGAGAGACCCTCTCGCCAACCTTTGGGGCCCGTGGGTGTAGGGACCCGCACGACTGCTAGCGATCCCGTCCCTGAAGCCTGCTTGGATACACTCCTCTCGGTGCCGCACAGCCAAGGCTCGGCTCTGGTCTGCAGCGTGACGGACCTTTTGCGAGAGGTTTTCAGGCTCTCTGGAACAGAAATCTTGTCTGCTCCGTTGTTCTGTGGCTTCTGCTTCTCCAGAATTTGTTGGTAGTTCTTTTTTACAGATATTTTATGGGCTGTGGGTTCGGAGCTAGCGTGTGTGTGTCTTTCTACTCCGCCATCTTGGCTCCGGCTCCCCCCCCCCATTTTCTATGATTATAACAACTAATCTGAGAGAAGGGAAGAAAACCAAATTCTCCTTGCTATATAAGAATGGAGGAGACTGAGTCTCCTATAACATTTCAAACTCATATTTCTCCCCAAACAATTCCTCTTCCAAACTTCTCTTTTACTTTTAAGGCACAATCATTCCTTTAATTCACCCAGGCTTGCAATCTTACAGTCATCCTCAACTCTGCAGTCTGCCTATTTATAGGCAAGTAGCAAGGAAGGGAGAGAGACAGAGAGACAGAGAGAGAGAGAGAGAGAGAGAGAGAGAGAGAGAGAGAGAGAGAGAGAGAGTCAGACAGAGACAGAGAGACAGAGAATAAATATTGGTAGGGACAATCTGATAGAGGAGATAGGAGGGAATGGGGTCAAGAGTTACACACAGGAGAAGGTAGGTGGCACAGGGGATAGAGCACTGGCCCTTGGCCCTCAAGTCAGGAAGACCTTAATTCAAATCTGGCCCACATTTTAGTTTGTGACTCCCAGCAAATCACTTAACCCTGATTACTTCCATCCACAAAACAAACAAAAATAGTTACACAGAAGAGTGGTTGTGTTGGGCCAAGTGTCATGAAGAAAGAACTTGACAGAGAATCAGAAAAGTAAAAGAACGTCTTGATATGGGTACCTAGTTGAGATTAAACATATAAATTTGTAGCAGACTCAGTCAGCAAGTTTACATGACTCATTCCAACACCATTTAGCAGTATGTGAATAGGAGAAAAAGGTAAGGCACTGGGAACAGTCTAGGGTTGGGGTTTGACAAGGCAGGAGTAGTGATAGGACAAAAGAACAAGGGATTTGAGAGTAGAGAATAATGTGGAAGTGATTCGGTACTAAAAGGTTGAGACTTGGAAGGGAGGAAAGTGATACCAAAGCAGAGGTGATGGTCTGAGAGAGCACTAGTGGAGGAACTGGGGGTCATGCTAAGGACAAAGAATAGATTTAGGAGGAGTGTAAGGCAGAGGAGAAGAGGGACTAAAAGGAGATTTTGGTCAGATAAAGGTATTTCAGAATGATCATTCCATGGTATGGTTGTAAACGATGGCAAGATCATGGGTGTGACTCTCCCTGTGTGTTGCTATGTTAAAGTAAAAAAACAAAGGACATCATAGATATTGAAGAGGTCCTTTTTTAGATATTGAAGGAGACTGGTGCCCAGTAGAGAGAGTTTTGGATTTAGAGTCAGAAGATCTGGGTTCAAAAATTCTGTCACTTACTGCCTGGGTAACCTTAGAATATTCACTTAACCTCACACAAGGCTTCAACTTTGTCTTTTATCTGTAAAATGTTGGATTCTGTGAGCTCAAAAGTCTTTAAATCCTATCCCAGTGCTTCTTAAACTATGGGTCACAACCCCATATGGGGTCATGGAATTGAATGTGAGGGTCATGAAAAATTTGGGAACAGTAAAAGGTTTCTGAATGCACAAAGACCAAAAATTAATTCAAAATCAAACACGTAATGAATCTAAGGTGTTTCTGGCAGTTCTTGGCCATGTTGCATTACACAACTTCATTGCAGTCTTGGTTCTGAACGCACAACATGTGCACTTTGTACTGCACATGCTGTCATGCCATGCAACACCAACAAATGCTTCCAGAGACACCTCATCTCAGATCTGAGACTATTGTATGTTATGAATTGCAGTGTTTTTACTGTACGCACAAAAATGTTAAATGAATTATGGCTTGGGATTAGGACAGAATTTTCAACAATTTCTGAAATGGCCCTAAATATATGTCTGCCATTTTGTACTATAGTGTTCTTACCATTGACAATGATAAAATCAAAATGTCAATCAACTCTGAAAAAATGTTGAAGATGCTCTGTATCTTGCAGTATCAAATATTCTGCCAAGATTTAATTCTTTTTGTAAAACTAAATAAGCACATTCATCTCATTAGTATGCAAATTTGCTTTTGTCTTTAATAAATGGTAAATTTATATGTATACCAAAGAATTATTTTAAAATAAATTTCTTTATGATTTGTTATCAGTAAATGTTTGATTTGTATATCTATTTTATATACCTATATACCCATGGTCACACAGAAATTTCTTGGGTGAAAAGCGGTTTCAGGTGGAAAAAATTTTAGAAGCCTTGTCCTGTACAGTTCAAGATAGACTATAAGTGTACCTAAGAAGTATAAATTGGGCAGGTAGGTGACACATTGCATAGCATGCCAGGCATAAAGTCAAGACAATTCCTCTTCCTGAGTTCAGCTCCAGTCTCAGACACTTACTAGCTGTGTGACCCTGGGCAAATCACTTAAACCTGTTTGCCTCAGTTTCCTCATCTGTAAAATGAGCTGGAGAAGGAAAGGACAAACTACTCCAGTATCTCTGCCAAGAAAGCCCTAAACAGGGTCATGAAGAACTGGACGCAACTGAAAAGCTAAAGACTAAACAACAAGAAAAAGAAGTATAAAGTCCTATGAACACTCCAAGGAGTAGGGAATTGTTTCCAGCTGGGGGCACTGGGGTAAGATATGGGAAGGCTCCATGTTTTAGATGCATGCATATGCCCAACACAGGGAACAGTGGCCTGTTCACAGTGATGGTGATATGTTCTTATGCTGCTCTCAACGACATGACAAAACAGTTGTGAAAACAGGACCAGAACACATTAAATAGTGAACAATAGACAGCTATGAAGAATATGAGTGTTAAATTGCAAATGAGAGAAATGATTATTAAATTGCTAATTATTGAGAAGATCTAGGGTTTTTTCCTCCTCACTTCCTCATTCTCCACTAGGTTAAATCAACATCTGAAGGACCTTGCTGGTAATGAGATTAAATTCATTTTCTCCTCAATCTTGTTCAGATCTTACCCAAGTGGGGAAGCTCATTCTGTTCCACTCAGGTTTGGGTGGGTGGGTAGAGTTCTTGGGCTGGGGGTGGTCTGGTAATAAAAGTGGCATAATCAAAGTCGTGTCTGGCAGCCCTGATTAGACTCATTAAAAGTGAGTCCACCTCTAATTATAATATTCATTCTTCTCATTAACTGTTAACCAAACAATTAATTGCAGCCTGTCTCTAATACTCATTCTTCCAAGGGCATATAAGCATCAATAAGCCACCATGATCAGTCTTTGGCATTTGAGACTGACCCCTTTTATTAAATGCCCACTGGTAATAATTAATAAAATGATTAATTACCCAAAAATATGTCTCTTGAACTTTTTATATGTCACACATAGTACCACAGGGATTCACAAAAGAGATAAATGAGGATTGGACTGGTCAAAGAAGACTTCATGGAGGAGGTGCCCTTGAAGGATGAATAGGATTTGATTAAATAGAGGAAGAGGAAGGTATTTGAGGGAGAGAGGTATGATGACATGAATGAAAGTCATGAGCTAGAAAAGAGAATAGTACATAAGGAGTCTGGCCTACCAGGACAGATGTTTGATGTTCGATGTTTAAATAAGAAGTTAAATACATAGGGCATGATCAGGATTACTAAGAATGACACTGACAAATCCAGCCATATCATGGGAAAACCATTAGTACTGCAGTTAAAGAACCAGAGTTCAAATCCTGCTGCTAATACTTATTACCTATGTGACTTTAGGCAAGTGATTATTGTCCCTGGGACTCAGTTTTCTTATCCGTAAAATGACAGGACTCTACTAGTGGACCTCTAACATCCCTTCCACCTCTAGACTTGTGATTCTGTCCAGTTCCTTTAATTAAAAAGGAGGGCTCCTTTTTTTTCTCATGAAATATAGCCCCTCTGCAGCCCCTTTGTGTAGCATAAAAACTGCAAAATCTATTCAATACCTCCTTAGCTTTTTTGGGTCACCATTTTCCAGTCAGACCTGATGAAACCAAGATGATGTAACAAGAGTAAAGAGTTATTATAGATGTCAGAACCACTTTCTATTTTAAATGGAGATCCGAAGCTGGTCACCCCCAATGGACTGAACTGTCATCTGCAGAGCACATTGACAGTGCAGGAATCTAATTTATCACTAAGAGTGAATCAACATATCTGAGATTACTGGCTCAGAAATTCTACCCAGTGTTTGGCACTTCAAGCTGCTGCTTTCTTCGCTGCTAGTGGCCACAATTCAGAAAAAGACTTCTTGCCCAACTACTGTACCTTCCAAATTTTTAAGTGATCATGCACTCACAGCACCACCTAGGAGTAAAACTGTAAAATACACAAGATTAGGGACTTAATTGGTCTCTGCAGTAAGAGCAAGACTTGGGGGACCCAGGGGAAAAAACAGGAAAAAGGAAGACCAAAAGAAAAATGTTTTTCCATGGAGAGACCACAGGGCAGAGGAGTTCAGACTGGTGTGTGAGAAAGGGAGATAAAGGTATGGGAGACAGGAACAGTAAAGGAAAGTGTATCTGAGATGAAAAAATAGCCAGAAAGTAAGAATGGGGACCAAAAAGAAGGGGAAAAAAAGAAACATTTTAAGAAAAGAGTTTAAAAGAGAGGGAAGAGAATCCAATTTGGCTTTAAGTTAGGGAGGCAGAAATCTGTGGTTTTAGAGAGAAAAGCAATAATCCAGGTACTAAAGAGTAGATAACCTATTCAGTGAGTGTCCAGCATGTTGCAAGCATGCAACTGAAGTGAATTTAAGTGAACTACAATGAGTTTAGCACACATTGCCCACTGTGGGTCATTGTTGGTGGGGGGGAAATTTGTTGTTTCGACATAATCGGTGACTGGCTTTGGGGAAAGAAAAGAGAGGAGTTACTGAAATGAAGAGCAGGGCAGAAATCTTATCTGGCAGGGTACTATTTCCTAATTATGGAGGCTTGACACAAAAGCAGACTGACCTGGAACTTTGTGAGTCTCTGGATGTCTTTAACAGCTATCCCAGAACCAATGCCCATGGAGTAGAGCTCCAATTCCCCTAACAGTAAGGAGAGAGCTCCTGGCAAATCCTCTGTTCCTGGGGCTACACTAAGCAGCCATAGATACACAGTCCTCCCTAACTGCCATTAGAATCTGCTATCCTCCAAAGCTCTGGACCTGATTGTTAAAGGGATAGTGCTCCTGGCAGGGTGCCTTTGGGGTGTCTGACCTAAAACTACCATAGGGAGAAATGCTTTGTTTGATACTTCAAAGGATCGGTGTGGTGACTCCCTCCACCAATGTATATTGTAACCCCTTCACAATGTAGTAAAAGGTCTTAAGGCAGGAAGATTGTTATGCTGCAGCCAAGTTGATAATACAATCACAAATTTAGAGATGGAAGTCCTCAGAGGTCTTCCAGTTCAACCTCCCAGTTTTACAGATGAGGAAATAGAGGCACAGGGAAGTTAAGTAACTTCCCAAGGTCAGAAAGGTAGTGTCAGAGATGGGTCTTCTAACTAGAGGCAGGGAGGACTCTTCCAGATGTACCATGCTCTTTGCTCTTAGTTGAGCCAATCCTTAGCAAACAAATCCAAAGCATGTCTAATTTGGTTGGACGTAGCAGAGTTCTTGAGTCTTTGAGAACCCAGTGTCATCTCTATCCATCTCTATCTCCTCTATCTAGAGGAGAACTTGAATGGGGAGAACTAGGTGACTCAGTAGATAGAGTGCTTGACCTGGAATCAGAACGACCTAAGTTCAAATGTGTCCCTAAGATATTTACTTGCTATGTGACACTGAGCAAATCACTTAACCTCTCTTTGCCTTAATCCATTGAAAAGGGAAACAGCAAACCACTCCAGTATCTCTGCCAAGAAATGGACAGAATGATCCCCAGGGTCATGAAGAATCGGACGTGACTAAACAACAATCATAACAATAGTATAATAACTTAACAACGTTATAGATCCCTCTTCCCATTGCCTCCTCCCCCAAGGGGAATTCAAAGCATTTAACAAGTTTGATATTCTACCCTTCGGTGGAATATTTACTGCCAAAGCACAATATACAAATGTACTTAAAGAAAAGGCAAAAGTGTTATGGAAATGTAAGATGCTGTTGTCTTCCAAGTCTACTTCTGTGAAACTGTTCTTGACGAGTCCATGCTATCCCATCTCTTAACTCATGTAGGAATTTATAATTAATACACTTATGTCAGAAGAGACCATGTGTCACAAAGGGTCAGGGGACATTTGAGAAACCACTTCCTTTGTAGCTGCTGACCCTGCTCAGGTGGAACCAAGAAATAGCAGTATCCTTCACTGCTGTGACATATCCACCATCTACCCCTTACACATATTCACTCATAAGGTTCAAAAGTAAAGAAGGAAACAAGCAGATATTAAACTCTCACAGTGTGCTAAGTACTTTACAAGTATCATCCCATTTGATCCTCACAACAAGTCTGGGATTTATATACTACTACTGTTATTATTTGTGTGCTATTTTTATCCCTATTTTACAGTTGGGGAAACTGAAGCAGGTACCAGTTAAGTGACTTATCCAAGGTCACCAGCTAGTAAGTATGAGAGGCTGGATACAAACTCAGATTTTCCTGACTCCAGGCCCAGCACTTTATCCACTGTATTATTTAATTACCACTTTCAAAACAGAAAATTTTTCACTTATTAATTACAGGAAGGTCCCAGAGAATAGATTATGAAATAGATCTGGCTTCTCATCACAGAGTGATTAGGGGCTGAGGGGTGGCGGGGAAGGTGCTGCCAGGACAGTATACACTGTGAGATGTGCTCACTAGATCAGATATCTTTATGTTTAATAGTTTTTTTCTTTTCACAACTGATGGATCAACAAGCGTTACTAAGCACTAGATGTTGTAGCTCTACGTGCTGGGGACCCTCCCCGCAAGTAGCTTGCATACTAATAAGAGAAAACAATGTATACACATACAGGCTTTACTGGATACGTACAAGATGAACACAAAGTAGCTTTTGGAGGGTGTGCATCAGCACCTGGAGGACCAGGAAAGGCCTATAGAGAAAGTGGCTCGTGAGTCCTGAAGGAAGCTAACAGGCAGCAGTGAGGAGGGTGGGCATTCCAGGCATGGGTGCAAAGGCATAGAAACAGCAGACTGAGTGTCATGTGTATGGAAGAAAGTAGGGAAGGGAATATGTATGCATATGTGTGTATGAATATATATATATTATATATACACACAGATACATACACATGTACACACACATATGGCTTACTATGTGCCAGGCATTGTGCTAAGGGCTTTACAAATAATGTATCATTTGATCCTCACAAGCTGTTAGGATTCCCATTTTGCAGATGAAGAAACTGAGACGGAGAGTAAATAATAGCCGCGTTTGAACTCAGGTATTCCTGGCTCTAGCGCCAGTGCTTTCTAAATGTGCTACCACAGGCTAAGTAGACTAATATAAGTGACTTTTAGCATACAAGAAGAGGGAGAGGAGATAGGAAGGGCCCAGGTTATGAAGAGCTTTAAAAGTTAAATAGGACAGTTTATATTTGATCCTTCAGGTAAGAGGGAGTCACTAGATTTTTGCTGAGTAAGGGAGTGATGTGATCAGGCCTGCCTTTTATGAAAGGGAGCTGTATGGAGTGGAATAGGGAGAGACCTTAGGAAAGGAGACAGAATGAGAGGCTGCTGTAGGTGAGAGGAGAAGGAAGCTTAAACTAGGCTTAAATTATACATGAGCGTTGAAGACAAGACGTAGGTGACATATTTGCTGGAGACAGAATGGACAAAGTTTGGCAATTGATTGGATATTTAGGGTGAGTGATAGTAAGGAGGGTGAAGACAGCTCCTAGATCTTGAACACGGATAACTTGAAGGATAATGATGTCCTTCAGAGTAATAGGGAAGTTTGGAAGAGGTATGAGTTGGGGTGAAAAGACAGTGTAATGGTATCCTCATTCTGTCACAAGCTATCCATTCCTGTGCATCCTGCACAACTCACTCTCTCTCACCAAAATGAAAATCAAGGAATCGGGTCTCTCATTCACCAGACACTGCCCCACTCATGAATCACTGTCCTGGAGCACAGAACCAACTCTCTCAGGATGCTTGCCAAAGTTACTTCGTGTGCTCTGGGAGACAAGGGGTTGGTATGATTGGGGGAAGGGCTAGATTTTTCTACTGGCATCTGCACAGCTGTGGGTGCAGTGGGTGCCTGGGTAACAATTAGGTTAAAATTGGCTTGTGGGGCTAATGCTCTGCCCCCAAGGAGGGAAACTGGGAGCTCATGCAGGAGGGAAGAGTTAGAGTGGGAAAGTATTGAGGACAAGGATAAGTATGGTTGTGTTGGGGACAATTCAGGAGGGTGGGATGCAACCCATCTTCCCAACCACCTTTCAGATTGATCACATACTCTTTGGGGGCAGATCATATCCCCCACTTTGTAGACAACTTCTCACCCCCACCTCACATTCTTTATACCCAGGTCATCTTCTCACCATCTCTTGCCTCTAACACCTTGTCCTCCCTCCCCTCCCCTCCTTCTCCATTCTAGTTCTGAATCAAAATGAATACTGCCAATGCTACTGGAAAGGGTTCATCATTCTAACCCCCAATGATGCTATTCATCATCCCCACAATTTTTCAACCATAAAAATCCCTTTCTGGCCTCTACCCCCCTTCATGTGTTGTCTCCTATTAGAATGTAAACTCCTTGAACGCAGGAATTCTTGTATTTGTGTTCCCAGTGTTTAGCCCAGCACAGGGAAATCATGAACATTTAATAAATGCTTTTTAACTCTTTCATTAAACTACTTATTTCACAAGGTTGTAAAAGAAATGTGAAAGTACTTTGAAATGGTGGAGCATTATTTAAATATAAGACATTATTTTAAGGTCTCCAGTCTAACTAATTTCATATGCTTTGAACCTGAATGAGATTATTCAAGTAATATGTGGCTGTGCTGCTCTTGCTTATCAAGTTGTCAACTGAATCTCACATTCCAACTACATAGGAAAGTGTCACAAATTCTCCCTATGGATTGAGTAAAAATAGATGTGGAGGACTGAAGATATGTTATTAAGTGGGAATCCCAAAGGAGTCCATGCTTGCTTAGTAATATACCCCATATTGAGAAAGGGTATTTCTCAACATGGGGTATGTTCCAACTAACAGCCTAAGGATGTTGTGAGAGGGCTAAAATCTGTAGAAATACTACAGAGGAAGTAAGAGCTGGGAGGGGCCTTGAATTCCATCTAGTCCAATCCCCTTATTGTACAGAATAAATATATAAACTGGGGCATACATAAAGTGATGATATAAATTAAGCGACAAAGCCAGGATCAAAATCCACATTCCCAGCTGTGTTTTTTCCACTCTGCCATACTGCCTTTCCTAATTTAAATTTCAAATAATAACTTGGGAGAATATAAATTTCCAGAAATGCTCAGGAATACTCATTTGATGCTGTGATCAGAAGGGTTGTGTGGTTACCTAAAGTCAAATTCAACGTATCCAAAATAAAACTGATTATCTTTTCCCCTATCGCTAAATTTTGCCCCTCCTCCAAATTTCCATCTTCTTCTGAGGGTTCCACCATCTTTCCAGTCACCCAGATTTGTAATTTGAAGCAATAACTGACTCTTCCTTCTCTTTCATTCCCAACCCTTTAATATACAACCAGTTCCCAAGACTTGTAGATTCTACATCCATTAATGTCTCTCATATGCATCCTCTTCAATCTGGCACCGCACCTTAATTCAGGCCTCTTGATTAGAGTATTATAATAGCCTAATTGATCTCACTATATCCAGTCTCTCATGGTACAGTAGAAATAACTTTTTTGGGAAATCAGCCATATATTTAACTTGTTCCACCTTAGCCAAGTCATTTTACTTCTCTGGACCTCAGTTTCTTTATCTGAAAAATGAACAGGTAGATTAGATGATCTCTGAGGTTTCTCCTAGCTATAAACCTATGGTCTTTTCTAATCTATTGACCACATACCTACCAATCTAAACTTGCTAAGATACAGGTATGATGATGTCATTTCTCCACTCAAAAACTTTTAGTGGCTCCCCATTTTTTAAAGAGGACTATTCACTAAATGAGTGTTACCTTATTCTAAGTGAGTACCTGAAAAAGCCTTAGCCTAAAGAGGCCAAGGTCTCCCATTGCATCCTGGGTGGTCTCCAGTCATCCTGATGAATATCTGGTCACTGGATTCAGATGGCTATGGAGGAGAAGTGAGGCTGGTGACCTGCACAGCCCTCCCTCCCTCAAATCAAAGTCAAGTGCAAGTCATGTCATCATTCCCTTGATGCCATGGTCCTCTTTGAAAATGAAAGACAAACATAATAACCACCCCAGGATAAGATATGAACTGCTCAGACTGGTAATCAATGCCTTCTACAATCTGGCTCCCATCTACTTGTCCTGCTTTATTTCTTATTCCGTAATAAACTCTATGTTCTAGTCAAACTACCTAATCTCTGAACTTGGCATTTTATTTCTGACCTCAATGCCTTCTGACAGGCCAGTTCTTTTCTTCTCCCTTCCCACACCTCACAGTTGCAATAATAGTTATAATGATAGTATATATACATATGTATATAAATCCATTAATTTTTCCAAAGCAATTTCTTCACATCAACCCTATAAGTAGGAAGCATTATTACCCTAATTTTACAGATGAGGAAACTGAGGCACAGGAATTGTCTTGCCCAGGGTTTCAGAGCTGGAAACTTAAATTATCACCTCATTCCTAGTACAATGTTTTCTCCACTATATTATGAAGTTCACCCGTCCCTTATTTCTATTTTTCAGAAGATACATATATAGACGTACTTATACAAACAAATGTGTATGTATATATGCGTGCATATGTGTATGTGTATATATGTTCTAAATTTTTTACATTATTAACATTTAAAACTGCACTAAGACTCTTGGGATATTCTGAAAAAATGCACAAGTATATGAAATCACACATAACATACCTGTATATACGTGCCATTATGTATCTAATGTATAGGAAATTACAGACGTAGCTGTGCATTGTGAAAATGTATAGGAAATAGGCACAGAAAATTAAACATGTATGTGTATGTATATAATTCTACACCTAGATATTGTTGACCTGAAAACTTGGTTAAAGAAAAGGCAACAGGCTAAATGCATACATTTTATGATTTAATTAATTAATTAATCAATTCCCTATTAAAGACAACAGTAACATAATGCATTATGGAGCCAGAAATGTTCTGGCTACCTAGTGCAGAAATCTTCTGGCTTATATACATTTTGCTGTGAGAAAGGAACTCTCCTAGTTGAACAAATTATAAATTTAGTAAGACAAGACAATTAACAAAGTAATGTTGGTCAGGCCTTGTGATTCCAGGCTGGGTAAACATATGTCCCGGTGACAAGGAAGGAAATCCTACCACTAGTGAGTGGCAGGCTTCCTGCCCTAAACAGATAACTGACATAGGAAAGGGTAAACAAAGTTTAATAGAAATTACGACCTAAGATGTCTATATTTTCTTTACCATTAATATGCCATAACATAGTGTATGTCTATAGATAATAAGATATAAAGGAAAGTCCCATTATTCAAGATAGTGTCTTAGGTTAAAGGTCTCCTAAGGAATGTAGAGTCAGCCTTGGCTGGCTTTGTTGACATAGGAAGAGGCACCCTCTGAGTTTGCTTCAGAGAGAACAAAGAGATTATTCCAAAATTTTATATTAAACATTATCAATATACACACTCATATGTGTATACACACACACACACACAAATACAATTTCCCATGCTGTGTGTGTTTGTTGGGTCTCCTAAAAGTCTTAGTGAAGTTTTAAGGTTTCAGAATGTTGTGTGTGTTCGTCCTTCCTTGCTGGAGAAGACCATGCCACCAGAGACATGATGACATGACTTGCCCTTGACTTGTGTTGAGTGAGGGAGGGAGGGCTGTGAGGTCACCAGCCTCACCTCTCCTCCAGAGCCATGTGGATCCAGTGACAGATATTCCTCAGGAGGACTGGAGATGGCCCGGGATGCCCTGGGAGACCTGGGCCTATGCAGGCACTCACTTAGAGTGAAGGAATGCCCATTCAGTGAACAGGCCTCTTTAAGAAGGAATCAGGGCACGGCCCCTTTAATGAGGCAAAGAAAAAGAAGTACATCAGCTGGGAGGGAAACGGCAACAGTTACCACTGATAATCACTCTTAAGGCGGGAGGGTCTGGAAAACAGCCCTTATGGGGAGCCTGGGCCGGGGCCTGCTGGGTGCGATCTATGGGCGTCTGAGGGAAAGGAAAGAGAAGGTTTAGCTATGTAAACACTCTGGAAGGACCCAACTCTCGCTCCTCCCGCCCTCTGCCTCCTGGCCCCCTCCCCCCGCTCCCCAGGCCGTCCGTCCGTCTGTCTTTTTCTCGGTCTCTCTTTTCGCCCTTCCCCCTCTCTCGTCTGTGTCTCGGTGTCTCCGTCTCTCGTGGGTCCCTCTGTTCTCCCTCTCTGTCTGTCTGTCTCATCAGTCGCGTACCCCTCCTGCCCAGAGGATCTCTAAGGTCCCAACAAGTCCCTTCTCTCCGAACTTCGTTTTGCTCATCTGTAAAAGGAGGGGTTTGGATTAGGGGACGTCTTCCCCACTCTGCCATAAAGGGGCAGCGAGAAACGCCAGTAAATCCTTTAAGGAGTTTGAGTTACTGACAATTTCGGCCTTCGCGGCTTGCCGTAGCCCATCTCGGAAACAGCCTGGTATTGTGTCCTTACCCCCTCCTCCTCCCTCTCTCGGTCCTTCGCTCCGCCCCTGCGCTCGCCCCCGCCCTGTCGCCGCGCATGCGCCCGGGGAGCTGCCACTCCACATTACCCGCCTGGCGCCGGGAGGAGGAGCCTGCGCTGCCGCTGCCACCTCCACTTGGTCCCGGCGGGCGCCTGGTCGTCCGTCCTCGCCCGGGTCGGGCCGCGCTGCGCTCCTCATGAGCGGTGGCGGCTGTTGAGGCTTCGCCCCGAGCGGAGGTGAGGTAAGCGGGCGGAGGGCGGCGTCCGTCTGCGTGTCCGACCCCGGCCTGGAGCTGGGCCTGCGAGCCGGGAGGAACGGCCGCGCCCGGACCCCGGACCCCGGTCGCTTGCCAGAGCGCGGGGGACGGGCCTGCGCCGCCAGGGCCGCCTGCTCGCCAGCCCGGGGTGCGCCCCCTTTCTCCGAGGAGAATCTGGCCCCCTCCGGGCCCCCAGTGCCCCTCACCCGCATGCAGCCTGCGGGGCCCCCTCGCCCTGGTGTCCGCGTTCTCCTCACCTCCCCCCCTCCGGCTAACCACCGACGCTCTCTCCGTTTCCCCCACCCCATCATTCCTAAGCGTGGACCTCGTTTGTTCCCCATTCCTCCTCCCCAGAAGGACAGGCCCCAGTTCTACCCTGCCCTTCTTCAGCTGTCCCCCAGTCTTCCCAAAAATACCTTGGCAGCGACCAAGGCGGTGCCCCCCATTCCTCAGACTCCTTCCCCGTGCCTTCTTCAGGCTGGCCAAGCCCCAAAGCTGCAGTAGTTGCCTCTGCTCTTCCTCCCCTACTCCTCCAACACCTTTAGGAATAGCTTTCCATGAATTGGGAGTGTACCTCCAGTTACCTCCTTCCCCATTTCTCATAGCTGCACTAGCTCCTCGGGACTGCACTCAGCATCCACCTGCACCCCTTTTTCCAGGTCAGTAGGGACAGATCACTTTCACCTAATAATACAGTCACACTGTCCCCTACTCCTCTAAAAAGCCCAAAAAACTCCCCTTTGAAACACCTGGATTTGGATTCAGGATGCTTCATTATAC
Organism: Notamacropus eugenii; assembly: GCF_028372415.1. Classification (NCBI taxonomy): domain Eukaryota; kingdom Metazoa; phylum Chordata; class Mammalia; order Diprotodontia; family Macropodidae; genus Notamacropus; species Notamacropus eugenii. The sequence continues at coordinate 486,770,219 of NC_092872.1, forward strand.
AGTGAAATCCCCGTTTTTACCCTTTCTTTACCCCATCTAGAAACATCTGGGCTTGGACTCAGAAGGAATGCACTAGCTCTGTTACCTGTTTTATCTCTAGTGCACCCTAACCTCTAAGCAGCCAAACCCCAAGTGTTTTCCCTCATATCCCCTTATCACATATAAGAAAAATGGATCCTGAAACGACCAGGTGACGCTTAAGAGGGTGGCATTCCCTTTTTTTTCAATAACTACCCTTTCAGTTGTTCCTTTTCCCCCATTCCACTCTTTTACTCACACAGCCTGGCCTTAGCCTAACTCATTCTGCTTCCTCTCCCCTAAAAACTCTGAACCATTAGTTGTGAATAGAGAACAGGATTTCCTTTTCTTCAGTGATCCCCTCATGGTATCAGCCATGGCCCACTTCCCTGCCCCTCATCCCCTGACTCAAAACCCTTAATTTTGAGTCAGACTGTAGGATGGGCTTCTCCTATTTTCAGGGATCTCCGCCTTTCTAATTGCACATTTTCCTTGTCCAGCCAATCACACTTTTCTCTTAGCCACATCCTCGGAATGACCCCTTCTCTCCCTGGGGCTGGGGCTATATCTTTCACTGAAGGAGGTAGGTTTTTGTCTTTACCCAGAGCCTTTCACCTGAGCTTAGCTCATGCATTTGGGGGCAGAGGGAGAGCTCTTCTCATTTCTTCAGCCAGTAGTCCTCTGGTGTGTTCCTGGTCAGAGTTCCTGGCTTGGTCTTCTCCCTACTCAAATATTTCACTATTTTTTTGAAGTGGTTAGGCCATCTACTAAATGTTATTTTCTTGCTTTTCATTTCTTTGATGCCATTCTCTTTTCCTTTCCTTCTGATTTCAAAAGACTTAAACTTTGCCGGGTCCTGACCACCAGATCCCCTAAACCTTTCCTAGATATATACTAGGGGTTAGGGTTGCTAATTAAAACCTGGGATTTGTATGAGGGAAAAAAAACAGGCCTGATACCTGTGTGTTTTTTGGTCTGCCAGAAGACTTGTAAAGTGAGTGCTTATGATGTAATCCCTCTCTCCCACCTCCATCCTTCTCTTTTCAATGATTCTTTGGCCAATGTTAGTATTATTTATAATGACTTGTTTCCCCTTAGAGCAACCAGAAGTTCTGGTAAGACATTTTAAATTAAATTAGAATTCTCCCTAAATTAAATGAAGAAATTACAATGTCTAGTCTAGTGATTTTTAAGGTTTTCTGATGGAAAAAATAGGAAGTTTCAAAAATAGACATTTACCTCTTCTCATTCAACTGGTACGTGCTTGATGTAAGGCAAGTAATGGAAGTTAGTGTTGAGGCTACATCCAGAACTACTGATCTAAGAGGCAGGTGAAATAATTACTTACAGTACAGATTTTCAATACTTCCCATTGTCAAGCTGAAATCTAATTGAGCTGCAGTAGAGATTTTTTTTCATCTGCAGTATGAGTCTTGGTTGCAGAGTATCAGTGCAGCATTTCAAGCTTTGCTACAGAAGGCAAGGCAGTTGAAATTCCAACACAAAGCTGACTTTGGCTTGCACTTTTCGGCTCTGTTTCCTGGTTGTCTCATAAGCAAATGAGCTTCTCAGCTCACTAGGGAAACAGAAAACATCCTTATGCCTATAGTATGGAAACTGTAGCAGTCCATAACAACCATAAGGCTTCAAAAGTACCCTGGGCTTGTATTTTAGTGTATCTGCTTAATGTGTTCCACATGATTTGTGTCTTGGAATCTGGGTAACTTCTGAAACTGCTGTATCCTGCTGGGATTTAGTTTTCCTGTCAGTCTTATGAATTTAAAAACAAAACAAAAAATTCTTTAAAAATAATCTTTAAAGAAATAACTAGATCTTGGCTATTCCCAACAGCATTTTTAGGATTTTGAATAACAATGGAAAATGCCTCCATAATTTGGAATATTACTGTATATGGAATGCAAAGATAGTTCAAAGGTAGCTTGGTTATGAACAATAAACTAAAAGGTAGGAACCGGAAGTTTAGGATTACTATATTCTTTCTCTAAATTTATTTCAGTTATAAATTTATCCTCAACCTGAGAAGTTTTTGTGTGATAGGCTTCAGTATTATGGCTAAATGTTTATTATTAACTTTTTCTGGATATTGCTATGTTAAATGAGATATCCTTTTAATAATGGTTGTCCCTCTACTTCCTGTTCCCCTTACAGGTTCAAATTACTGAACACAGGTTTTCTTTTCATTATTGAAGCATTCTGGTTGATCATCCCTTCAAGCACCCTCAATCTGACTTGCTAGTTTCAGAACCATGGCAACTGAAGAAAAGAAACCAGAGGCAGAAGCCACCAAAACACAATCTACACCTTCCTCATCAACCAATCAGAGCAAGGTGTGTTCTAAAAGATCTGATGTCCTTTTAGGTGAAATTAAGCATGTAAAGACTTATATTGAAGTAAGGTTAATCCAAAGGTGGGTGTGTTAGAGCTAAACTCTGAGCAGCTGAGCCAACTGCTACATTTTCATGTGAGCGTTTATACCTTGGAAATCTGGTTAATGCTATAAATCTGGGCTTACTGTAATTGTTTTGTTGATTATATAGACAAAGTGATAGGGAAAATGTTAATAATAGAGACTAAACTTAAAAGTGTGTCATGTACACATTTTTTTCTCAGAGAGCAGGTTATTAAACATTTACCAGCACAGTGGGGTTGATCTCTTGGCCCCTTACTATATTGTTGAAAATTGTTGTTTCTCTTTTTCCACCTAAGTAAAATGCTATCAATAATACTTTTTCACCCATTCTAACTTTGTAAAGATCTGAGTAGGATGACTGTGATCACTTTCTGATATTTAATTTTATTCTTTCTAGCCCGCACCTGTAAAGCCAAACTACGCATTAAAGTTCACACTAGCAGGACACACTAAAGCTGTATCTTCGGTAAAATTTAGTCCAAATGGAGAATGGTTAGCAAGTTCTTGTAAGTAATCTCAAATATGTAATGTCACTACCTAATTTGGTTGTTGAGAAAATTGAGGCTGGGGTTTCAGTCCTTGAGATACTGCTGATTTAGCAACCCTTCCATATTAAATTGTTCTTGTCAGTATTGCTGACAGTTGAGTTGAAGGAACCTCAGGTTAATTTGACCTACTCATATCTGAATAGGAACTCTATAAAATAGCTATAGTTATTGTTCATCTAGCTCCCATTTAAAATAACCTTTGTGAGGGAGAATCCACTTTGTTCTGAGAAAATTCTCTCCTCTTTTGGCTAGCTCCAGTTGTTAGGAAATTTGTTCTTTATATAGAGAGTAAGTTTGTTTTTCTGAAACTCTGAACTCTTGTCTCTAGTTCTACCCTATGGAACCAAAGAGAACAAGTTTTGATCTCTTTCATATGATAATTCTTAAATCATCTTAGGATACTATATCTGGAGCTTTCCAGGGATCTTGTAGGCCATATAATCCAAGTCCTTATGGGACAGAGACTTGTACAAGGTCATAAGTAATGTCAAAGTTATACATCACCCTCCAGGTCTTAAGTTGAGCATCTTAAGTTGAATTCAGTTACTCCAGTGACATAATTTAAGGTGCATTTAAGAAAAAATGTATACAGATGTGGATACAGAGCTTCATATAGAGTCTTCTTATGTTTTACTTCTGGTTTCTTCCTTTGTTTTATGCATTAAAGCAGCGTAGTGTCCAGGCTAAGATGGCATTCTAAATTTAGACCCAGGTAATGCTTCAGTATGTGAAAGTAACTGTCTTCTTGAAACTATCAGAAGAGCTTACACTTTGGCAGGCCTGACCCAGTTAGTTGGGAAAATTTTAAATATAGTCCTTAAGGCCTATCTGAGAATCAACTTAGCTAAGGCCAGAAGGCTGACCACTAGGTGATTTAGCCATAGCAACTCATGAGTACCATCCAGTAAAGCAAAGAATGATTTCTGTTTGCCTTGGATCAGTGCCCAGATCAACGAAATTTTAGCTCCCCAAAGTAAGATTGAATTAACCTTTTTCAATTGCTATATTTTACTGGCTCATGTAAGTAAAACTTAGTCCCCCCAAAATTCCCCTATCTCTGAAATGAATTTTTGCATAGCCATATCTTCATCCTTTAGTTTTGTAGTTCTGTTTTTTTTTTCACTCAAGTATACAACTAATTACAATTAAATTTAACTTTAATAGATTTAGACAGTTCTATTTTGTCAGATCTTTTTGCAGCCTGAATCTGTCGTTCAGTATATTAACTATCACTCCCAGCCTCAAACCCTTGACAGGCATGTCATCCTCATTCATTGATAAAAATGTTGAACAGTGCACTGGGGAATTCCATTTAGAGATCTCCCTCCAGGTTTACTTTAACCTAGTAAGAGCAACTCTTTTAAGTTTGGTTGTTCTTGACTCCTCTTGTTAACTAGATCACTCTGGTTAACAAGGGTGTTTTTAAAGTTACCCCTAAAAAAAATCATCAAATTAAGTCTTAGTTACATAAGGCAATGGAGACAGATAGGCATTTAAGTCCTTTTTGATTCATTTCATACTGGAGGTGTAAAGCAAAAGCTTTCTTCACATTGTGTGAAATGAAGAACTAAATCAGAGCATTGTATCCATCAGTTTTCCCCACAGTCTGTAGTCAGAAAACTCCCAGGGACACACCTACCTCATGACGTGGTATTATGTATTCACACTGAGAAATGCCACAGTTTTGTTCTTAACCTTGGTACTTCAGGTGCAGTTAGAAAAGGTCTCCTCAGTCTAATAAAGGGATAAATGTAATGACAAAGCAAACTTTTTGCTGTAGTCAGATCTTTTATCCTACTTGAGTATGGACTTTTCACCAGAAGTTGGAGGTGGGGAGAATAACCAATTGCTTACCTCACAAGGTAGTTCTTAGCATCAAATAGAGACCATGTGAAAGCCGAAGTTATTACCCATCTCTAATAGACTAACAATGAATTTTTGTCTTTTAGCTGCAGATAAACTCATTAAAATTTGGGGAGCATATGATGGAAAATTTGAGAAAACAATATCTGGGCACAAACTGGTAGGCCTTTTAAAAAAAATACCTCTTTGGAGTTTATTATAAAATATAAATTAATGTTGTATAGTGGAAGCTGAGGGGATAAGAGCATTTTAAAGGTGTGGCTCATTGGCTTCAGATTTGGGAATAAACTAAGGCATTGCTGTACTTTTTGTTTGTCATTTCTTGCAAATGGCAGGTCATTTCATGCCTGTTTCATCAGTAGTTGCTAACTTTCAACAAAGCAGCTAAATTGGGTGTCTTGGCAGTGCTTCATATTTCTAAGAATATAACTTCTTATGTATTATTAATGCATTAGCTAAGCCTTTTTCTGGCAATTAAGTGGCTAGTGCTTTTTTTTTTTTTTTTTAATATCTCTTGCCTGTTTCACCTGGGAATTAATCTACTTTTTTCCTTCCTTTTCTTTTTTTAAAGGGAATCTCAGATGTTGCCTGGTCCTCAGATTCCAATCTTCTTGTATCAGCTTCTGACGATAAAACGCTTAAGATATGGGATGTTAGCTCTGTAAGTAGTCAGATTCCCCCTTCACCCCAGACATTTATTGACTATGTATAATTGAGAGATGGACAAAGGATTTAATATTTGTAAACAGCATGCTTTAGGGCACATTCCTTCTCTCTTTTTGGCTAAATTAAATGAGAAATTTCCAAAGGGACCTTAGGTCAATTAGTTCAGTTCTGTGATGCTGTGTGAATATTTTATATAACCTGCATGTAGGATGAAGTGTGAATTTCAAGAGATTCTAGAATATGGTGTTTTTTTGACCTTCTGATAAGTTTAGTTTGAATAGTAATTTTTTTTTAGGTAAATGGTACTATTTTGGGGAAAAAAATAACCTTGATACTTTTATTTTTTTAGGGGAAGTGTCTTAAAACACTGAAGGGTCACAGTAATTATGTCTTTTGCTGCAACTTCAATCCCCAGTCCAACCTCATCGTTTCAGGATCTGTAAGTTTTTAATTGTGGCAGCTAACTTGTATATTGAACGTGTGTTAAAGATAATAGGGAGAAACAGGGTATCTTCAGGGAATTAGTGTTGCCTTTTGCTGTCTAAGGCATTCAAGAGGTTGCCAATATTGCAGAAATCTCCATCTTGACTGTTTAATGTTTGTTTTTCTTCTACAGTTTGATGAAAGTGTAAGGATATGGGATGTGAAAACAGGAAAGTGCCTCAAGACTTTACCTGCTCATTCTGACCCAGTTTCAGCTGTAAGTTCCCTTACATGCATTTCAAGTTTAAGTTATTACACCACATTACATATGGCATAATGGATAGAAAGTTGACCCTAAAAGCAGGAAGACCTGGATTCAGATACTATCTTTTTTATATCATATTGCCTTTGTGAACCTGGACAAAACAATTCGCCTCTCAGTTTCCTAAGAACTTTCTAAAACTGTAGTTATAAGCTACTCATCTTCATTGGCAATAGGGAGTTTCCTCATTGAGAGTTCCTTATGTGGATGAAATCATAGGTTTGTTTTTTTTTTAAAATGAGAAGAAAGGTAATTTATGAACTCAATAGGCAAATAATTTTTATTTACTTGAAGATAAAATCAGGATCAGCTAAGTAGTATAGTGGGTAGAGCATAGGAAAACTCATCTTCAGAAATTCAAATGCAGTCTCAGATACTTATTAGCATTGTAATCCTGGGCAAGTCACTTAACTCTGTTTGCCTCAGTTCCCTCACCTGTAAAATAAGCTGGAGGAAGAACATGCAAACCACTGCAGGGTCTTTGCTAAGAAAACCTCAAGTGGGGTCATGAAGAGCTGGATGCAGCTGAAAAACAGCTAAACAGCTATAATAATAAAGACGAAACCCACAAAACTAAGAACTGAACATTAAACTGTGTAATTCAAATTTATTTATGTGAGCATTGACCAGTTCTTTTATGCCTTGGTTTGCCTGTCTACAAAATAGGAACAACCAGAACTCCATTTACAGCATTTGGAGAAAGTGAAATATCAGCATGGGCAGGAAAGCATCTAGACCACAAGGGGTTCTTAACTTTGCTTGTGTCATGGACCCTTTTTAACAGTCTGATGAAACTTACAGATCTTTTTTCAGAGTTTTTTAAACATAAAACCCATAGGGTTACTAAGGAAACCTATTATACTCAATTACATTGAAATACAATTATCAAAATGTTAAAAAAAAAAAAATTTCCAAACTAGATTAAGAACCCCTGGCCTAGGTAATTAGTAAATTTTCAAAGTGCTTTGAAATATAAGAGAGTAGGTTGTGTTATTAGCTAGTCAGTACGCTAGGGTGATGTAGGAAGGACTTCAGAACATAATGGAATTTTATCTAGATCTGACAAGTGTAAGCTTCGTAGAGAGAAGGACATGAGCACAGCATGGTGTTGGGAATAATGTCCACTTTGGGTGGGATACATAAACCTAGGTGAGTGCCAAAAAATTTTGCCTAAGGAGCCTTAGCAATGCTCTTGGACCTCAGGGATATACGCTCTTGATATCTGTGACATGAGACCTAGTTATCTTTGACAAAGTACTAGGTTTTTAATTTCCAAAGAGAAGTACAAATCAATTTCAGTGCCTTAAAATGGAGAGACTAAAGCAAAAACAAGCATTCTTTTTTTTCTTTAAATTCCAAATTGAATGGGTAATCAGATGGTTTGGTCTAGTCCTTCAGAACACCCCTGAATAGTCTTACTCTGATGTGACTAGCACCCCACTGGGAAAATATCAAATGGGAGGGTGATGTAATAGAGTTATTTGTATACATATCTGTCTTCCCTGGTAGATGATAAGAGTTGGGACTGCCTTTAGATTTCCTCAGTAAATATTTACTAAATCCTAGACTGAATTAGGTATATCAATAAATGATTCTGTTATATTTGTTTATCAATGTGTGCTATCCATCCTGAAACATAACAGGCATACTATCTGTTTATGCATGAAGTTAAATTCAGTTAACAAACACTAACAACTGTGTGTAAAGACACTGACAATACAAAGACAAAGTTAACAGTCTCTATTTATAAGGAAGAAGCTTAAATTCTACTAAAGGCAGCATGTTTCAAAGTAAATTAATACAAAAATGATATCAAGGGGACAAGAGCATTAATAACTGGTGAGGGGAAAGAGGAGGGCAGGATTATAATTGAGGCAGCTAGGTGGTACAGTGGATAGAATGCTGGGCATGAAGTCCTGAATTCAAATCCAGCCTCAGACATTTACTAGCTGTGTGATTATGGGCAAGTCACTTAACCTCTGTTTGCCTCGAAATGGGGATCATAAAAGCACCAACCTTCTAAGGTTGTTGTTAAGGATCAAAATAATATTTTAAAAGTGCTTAGCTAGTATCTAGCACTGCTACTATTATTATTATTAGGAAATGCTTCATGTAAGAGGTGGCACCTGAACTGTGCATTGAAGGAATCTTGGGATTCTTTGACTTGGAGAAGAGGAAAGTGCATTTCATGCATGGGGAACCTACTTACGCAAAATCACAGAGAAGGGAGATGGAATATGTGGGAAGGGGAGTAATATGAAATAAATCTGGAAAGGTAGGTGAGAGCTAGGTTATAGAGAGCTTTGAATACTAGTCTATGGACTTGTATTTTATTTTAGAGGAAGTAGAGGGCTGTTGGAGGCTTTTGGAATAGGGGAAGGTAGGGCTAGATCTCTTAGCAGTATTAACTTGTAGCTATGTGGAGGGTAGATGAAGAGACTAGATACAGGAAGATGAATTAGGTTGTTAAGTAGTTCAGGTAAGAGCTTTGATGCCCTGAACTAGGGTGAAGGCTCCCAGTCCACAAGAGGGGATGATAGACACTCCATGTAGAGTTAGGGTCAAATGACTTGGCAACTAAATAAATATGAAGATTGAAGAAGAGTATAGACTTGAAGATGACCAAGGCTGTAAATCTTGGTGACTAGAAAGATGGTGGTGTTAGAACAAAAGTAGAAGAATGGAAGACTTTGGGTTGGGACTGGGGAGAACGGGTTAAGTTTTGGCCATGAGTTTGAGTTTCCTGTTGGTTCTCTAGGTGAAAATATCCTTTAAGGAGTTATGTGATAGTAGAGTTCAAGAGATGGAGACTGGATGTATAAATGTAGGAGTCATCTGCCTAAAGATGATAGTTGAATTCATGGTAGCTGATAAGGTTTAACAAGAAAGTGAAGCGAAAGAACCTTGTGGGACATCTTGAGAAGGCCTGAGGAGAAGGATGATTTAGCAGAGGAGACCAAAGAGGACTAGTCTAAAAAAGAACCAGAAGTTAAGAGAGACAACTGTCTTGAAAGCTAAGGGAGGAAAAAGCATCTGGAAGGGACCCAGGGCTGGTTTTTTGACAGCATGTTCTTCAGCAGTATCCAGAACTGTGGAAAAATTGGAAAGGTTAGGCAATGAGTAATATTCATTGGATTTAGCAGTTGATCTGGAGAACTATACAGTAAAATAAATCATGAGGCCATGATTTCTATTTTTAAAACTATTACCTGAATTAGGGTTCTAATCTCACTTTGCACATAAGTGTTGTTCAGGTATCTGAGAATTATAACCCTTAAGAACTCTTTTGTTATTCAATTGTCCATAAATGGATGGATTTGTTTTTAAGTGTTTGTTGTTTCTCTTCCTCAATGATAGGTTCATTTTAATCGTGATGGATCCTTGATAGTGTCAAGTAGTTATGATGGTCTCTGGTGAGTGTACACTTTTTATTAGCCTCCGCCTTAACACAGTTTCTTTGCACAAATCAATAGGTGGTACTTAAAATGGCATTGAAAAATACAGGTTTGACAAGTGACATCCTACTTCTTGTATGACCTTGGGCAAGTCATTCACCTCCCTGACTCTTGATTTCCTCATCTATGAGAGAAAGTTGCATTATACTTCTGAGATCCCTTCAAAGTCTTAAATCCACGATTGAGAATACAATAGACTGTTAAATATGAGAATAAAAAAATTCCCCCAGTGACCAATTATAAGAGGATAAAAGTATTTAAAGGTGGAAATGTAAGCTGTTAACAAATAATTACTCAAATTCCTTAGTAACCAGTGGAAAGCAAATCAAGACAACCTTAAGATATCCCCTAACAACCACCACAAAAAATGACCCCAAAGTGAAACCAGTTTTATGACAAGTGCTCTACATTTGTGGGATTTTTTGATTAATGCTAACATTAAATGGGACAAGTCATAATGAATACATTTCAACACCATGAATTCTGTCATGTAGCACTTCTTCCTTAAAATCTTATAAAATTGACAATGACAATAAACAGAGCAACAATCCATGTGAGGAGTCACTCTGATTGGGGAGCTGTGCATTGTTCTAAACACTCTGAGAAATAATTTGGAGTCAAATGAGAAAAAGAAACTAAATGGGTCCTATCTTTTATTCCAGCAGACTCACTATTGAGCATGTACTCCATGAAGGCAAATGATAGATCCTGGATTTAATAAAGTATTTGTCGCATTCTCTATGATAGCAAGAAAATAGCCAGGGTTGACTGAACACATAGTAATATGTGAATATAATACTATAAACAATGATAAATGAATTCAGGGAAACTTTGGAACACTTGTACAAAGTGATAGAGAGTAAAGAAAAAAAACTAAGAAGAGAATTTACAAAATTGCTACGATACTGAAACAAATTAATGAATCCAAGCAGAATAGGTGAGGAGAGCATTCTTTCCACTGAGGGGCACTGTGGAGAATCCATTGCTAGATAGGATTTCTGTGTTAATTGACTTTGACCAAGTGTTTTTTCTTTTGCTGGGGGCAGCTCGGTTGGTGTACTGGTTAGAGTGCTGGACCTGCATGTAGTCAGGCAGATCTGAGTTCAGATGCAGCTTGAGTCACAAGCAGTGTAAATGTGATCTGGAGCAAGTCAGTTAACATCAGCCTCACTTTTCTCATCTGTAAAATGGGGGTAAGAGTAGCATCTACCACCAGGGGTGGTTGTGAGAATAAAGTGAGTTATTTGTAAAGCTCTTTGCAAATCTTAAATTGCTTTATAAATGCTAGCTATTATTGTTCTAATAAAATTCGATTGCAGGAGGGTGGGGAGTTAAGAATTGACAAGTGTATAAAACAAGGCAACAAGCAAGGGGAAAAGGATTTTTATGAAAATGTTGACAGCTGCAGTATTTGTAACGGCAGAAAAATAGAATCAGACTGTTCAATAAAAATCAAGAATGGCTGATTACGTTAGATTGTATCACAAAACAGGTTAGAGCAATTTTAAAAATAAAGCATTTGAAAAAAAAAGATTTTTGTAAAGAGATCAGCCAGAACCGCATGTATGCATACTTATTAAATAATTGTCAAAGCCAAACATGGCAGGACTTCATAACGAAAAAGGAACAGAGCAAATTTTATATTTGATTACTTGTTTTTTAATAGTTATTCATTTAATGCACTAAAAACAAATAATTTAGGGTTTGTGGGTTTTTTTGGCTTGTATTTTAATCCTTAAAATTAAAAAACATATCAGTTTTTTAACTTATATTAACACACTGGTTGTTCATTTTTTTCTAAAAAGCCGAATCTGGGATACAGCATCAGGTCAATGTTTAAAAACACTTATTGGTAAGTAAACAAAGTTTACTTTTGATGATTCGTGATTCTCTGTGAAATTTTTTCTTGTCCTAGTCTACCTCTTCATTACACTTCTCTTCTAAAGGATTAAGTTAGTTAAAGAAATCTTAAGGTAATAACTATTCTTGGCATAGCGGCTTGAATGCGAATAGAGAACTTGATTTTGACTTCTCAACTCTTCCTAACTCTTCCTTCACTGATGTTTCTTGGATCTTGATTTTGATGGATCTCTCTTCTAAATCAAGTCAGATTTAAAATTGGTGTTGTTTTTTTTTTTGGTATCTTCACTCTACTTTCCCATTCCTTTCCCTAGGGATTAATTGGATCTTTAGGTTAAAGAAAAGAAAATTAATTTTTATTTCAAATTATCCCAATTTCTTACTGTGTTACCTGAGAAAGTTCTCATTAGTTTCTCTCTCTAGCAGCCATCCTTCTGACCACCGTATCTTGAACATAGCTTATAGTTCATCAAATGACATTTATGTGCAAATGCTCTGCTAGGGTCAAGGGATACAAAGGTGAGAGACCCTCTGAGACCTGGCAGGGCCATAGAATCTGTCCTTGAGCTTCTTCCCTCTTCTCTTGAGTCCCTGTACATCTCTGACCTTGATGTGTTGCATTAACAATTCTGACTGTGCCACTGACATCTCGCTTACCTTTTGAAAGGCAGTTTTTATTCTTCACTTATTTTTCCTAATAGATTAGTATGTTTTCTGAGATCACTAGCTCTTACCTCTTTTCTGAACTTAATGGTCTCTTCTCCCCCTTACCCTTTGTTACTCCTTAATCCTGCTTACCTGTGATGCCGTGATAACACTGTTCTTGTTGCCTTTGTTCTTCTCTTTTCCTCTTCCCATACCATTAATTGTTAGTAGTTCCTGGGGCTATTCTAACATTGCTTGTTTTCTGGTATCATCTGTATATCTTCCTAAGTCTCAGTCCTGACTTAATCTTTCCTTTTCTTTGCCTTTACATTTGTGTAAAAACTGATCTTGAAAAATGAAAATACACATTTGAAATTGAGCAGACCATATCCTTTTGAAGTCTCCTCTCTCTTTCCACTTAGCCAGCCTTAACAAAACGTTGTTTATCCTTTTTCCATATTGAATTCTTTATTAAATATTTTGGTCCATTCTTGGATGAGCACCCACTCAGTGCTCTATGTCAGTCCCTTAATCTCTATTTTCCCACTCTTCTCTCCTCCATACTTATTATAATAATGATCATTAATAGTTTCATGTAGTTCCTTTATGAAAAAAGAATAACAAAACATACATTGATGCACTATATTACCTATTGCCTAAAATCCCTTTCAAGGCTTCTGTAGTATTCATTCTGTTTCTTTCTCCCTCTCCCTATCCCAACTCTATTAAAGTCTTTGTCAGCTAATACCTTTGGTAGGATGTTAAGAGTTGGGATAAGGGAGAGCTGAAAGAAACTGCCTACTGCAATAATTTCACATGAGCTTGGTTTCAGGGGATTACAAAAACAAAAGGATTCTGAAAAGCCCTACTGAACTAGGGTTCAGAGGTCTGGAATGCAGTCTTTCTGTGAATAAACTTGATGATTGAGTAAATGTAGTCATTCTAAGTCCTGTGTCTCGTTCCTAGGTAGAAAATGGGAGCCAGGTTCTACCTTACTTAGCTCCTGATGCAGTTCTACGTGCTAGTCATTATTCTTTTATTAAATTAATTCACCTTTATCTTTGTTAATTTTTTAACTGTTAACTTTTATAAAGTTAACTAACTTGAATTGAAACATCAAGTGCTGTGCCATATGGAAACCTCATAAATCTTGACTGGAGAATTTGGACATTTGGGGTGGGGAAGAAGAGAAACTTGCATTATTGTTTTGTGAACTGTTGCTGTTGGGCAGGTGGGTCTCAAAGGATGTTTTGGTAGATATTCTCTTATGTGAATCCCAGATGATATCATTAACATAACAGTTAAAATGCTTTTTACTATCTCAGACTCTTTGGCGAATCTGGCTTCCTCAGCTTAGTCCTGGTGTTTTGATTTGTTCAGGTTTCAGTAAAGATCTGTTTTAACATTTTTATAGTCAAAGATTTAAATTTCATTTTTTAAAAATTATCAAGCGTTTTTTTCTTCCCTTCTGTCTCATTTATCTTCCTTCCCCTCGAAATACAAAACTTTGCACCAAATAACTATATTTAAGCAAACAAATCCCCATGTTGGTCACATCCCAGAATATATCTTTTTCCATATATTAGTCCATCATTTCTTTACCAGGAAGTCGATAACATTCCTCATCATTCTTCTGAAATTATGATTAATCATTGTGTTGATCACTTTCTAAGTCTTTCTAAATTGTTTGTACAGTGCTGATATTATGATTTTTAAATTGTTCTCCTGGGTCTCATTTCATTCTGCATCAGTTCATCTAAGTCTTCCCAAGTTTCTTCTGAAACTTTCTCTTCATTTCTTACAACACAATACTATTCCATTACACTTATCTACCATAATTTCTTCGGTCATTCATCAGTTGATGAATGAATGAAAACTCCTTCAGTTTCTAGCCCTTTGCCATTACAAAAAGAATTGCTATAAATGTTTTTCTACATATTTGACCTTTTCCTCTTTCTTTGATTTCTTTGGGATATAGACCTAGTAGAAATATTGCTGGATCATGTAGTAACTTTTTGGACTCAGGTCCAGATTACTTTCTGTGATGGCCATGCTAATTTATATCTCTACCATTGTGCTGGTTTTACTACAGTCCCTCCAGTATTGGTCATTTTAGGCTCCTAGTGGCTTGTGAGCCACCTAGTTGTGAATAGATTATTGGATTTGGTGTCAGGAAAATTTGAGTTCAAATCCAGCTTCATTCACATAGCTATGTGACCTTAGGCAAGTCATTTAACCTCTCTTTGCTGTCTGTAAAATGGGGATGACAGCACCTCCCTCATAGGATGGTTGGGAGGTTCCAGTTAGCTAAATAAAATGCTTTGCAAACCTTTGAGTACTGCGTAAATATTAGTTCCTGTTATATTTTTGGTTTTTTAAGTTAACTTTGCAAATCCAGGTATGAGATAAAACCTTATAATTGCTTTAATTTGCATTTCTCTAATTATTTGTGATTTGGAACATTTTTCCACATGGCTATAGATAGCTTGAGTTTCTTCCTTTGAGAAGTGCCTGTAAAAGAAAATCTTTTTATAGTACTGATTTTCATAGGTGAAATAGATAGGCCCTATTGACAGTTGAACATGGATTTGAAAAATCATTAAAACCAAGTCTAGCCTTTAATCTTTCTTATGTATTTTGTTGTTGGATTTGAAAGTTTCTGAAGAATTAGATATATTTTGTTCTTGTTCTTAGCTCCAGTTGTAGAAATTTTACTGTAATTTTACTAATTTACTATAATTGACATTTGTGCTGAGCAATATGAAATAGAATAAAAAGGATTAAATGAACATCTTTCATAGGGCACGTATTTGAATTCTTCACACCTTTTACAGTGTATCCCTCAGTTCTGAAGATTGATTAGCATGTTAAACCTACCAGAAAATTGGGTAAAAAAAAATGTTTCACTGTTTTTTGAGGGTGAGCATTTATGGTACGTGAGCAGTCTGGGAAAACTTTCTCACTTTCAAATTAGATTGTAAGTGAAAGGGTAAAATTAGTCATCAACTATGAGAGTTAGGGGTCTGATGATCGAATATTGAATACAGTAGGGTCTAGATCCCAGTTTTCATGAGGAAAAAACTTGAATGTTTCAGTTCAGAGAATTAGAGGATTAAATAATATTGTGACATTTGGATCATACAGAAAATCAGGATGATGAAGCAGCAAGAAGGTCACTTGGAAGTCAGAAACATTTTTCAAATCCTACCTCTGACATGTATTAGCTGTGTGGTGGTGGGCAAATCGTTGAAACTCTGAAAGGCAAATGTGACTGAAGTTGTTAATCTCTTATAGAGGGAATTCGCCTTGGAAGTTTGCCTCAACAGTAGAATCACAGGTCTTAACCATCGCTCTTTCATTCCCACCAAAACAAAAACAAAAAAACTCTAATATTTAAAGATCAACCATTTCTTAATTAACAGTTTTTTGCTATTTGAGCATATAAGGCAATACTTGTATCCTTCCCTCAGGATCATTTTAGAGGTGGACCTTAAGAGGATATTGAGTGAGAGAGAGAGAGAGAGAGAGAGAGAGAGAGAGAGAGAGAGAGAGAGAGAGAGAGAGAGAGAGTGTGTGTGTGTGTGTGTGTGTGTGTGTGTGTGTGTGTGTGTGTGTGTGTGTGTGTGTGTGTGTGTTGTGTGTGGTGTGTGTGTCTGTGTCTGTCTGTCTGTTTGTTTGTCTGTCCATCCGTCCGTCCCTCCCTCTCCCTCTTCACTCCCTCCTTCCTTGCCTCCCTCCCCCCAGTTTTGGAGACTGGAATTAAGGGTGCCAGGGTCACATAATAAGAGTCAGAGGTTGAATTTACTGAGGTCTTCCTAACCTATCCATTGTCCCCATACTGCTTCAGTCATTTGGTGGTAAAGTGTTCAGTACACCCAGAATATTTGAGACAAAGATGGGGTAATTTGGATTTAATACCCAATAGGAAAATGATCTACAGAACTTGAGTGAAAAGTTACTATTTTCCCCCAAGCATCAGCTCCTTCTTACTTAGCTATAAAAAGTATTCAGCTTGAGTTTGGTCCATCATCTTACAGGCTGCAGTAAAGCAGAATGCAGGGAGGAGGAGGTGAATATTTGAAATAGGCTTCTGATCAGTATCTTAAGCTTTTGCACTTTTGAAATTAAAATGTTTCCAGAAGAATCTATAAATAATAATTTGTTCTAAGACAAATAGGATTAGTTTCTAAAGGAATATATAAGTAGGAAACTTGAGGACTATTTTTTCTGCTCATGATAAATGGCTTATCTAATGGATTGAGGAAATAACTGAAATAAATATAACCTTTCCCCATTTTTTTGTATTCCTAGGCAAAGTAAGTTCAAACTCTCTTTTTGAAAAGAGCCACAAAACCATAAGGTTCAATACTAGTAGTGACATCTTGTACAAAATTTCTTGTTTTATTTAGATAGTGGCATAATTTAATAGAAATTGGACCAAACATTTGAACTGTATCTTAAGATTTTCATTTTTAATACAGATGATGATAATCCTCCTGTGTCTTTTGTGAAATTCTCTCCAAATGGTAAATATATTCTTGCTGCAACTTTGGACAAGTGAGTATCTTATGCATTTTTTTTGTTTATAAGAAAAATTTACAAAAAGAACTTCCTTTCCACCAGTATTAAGATTCTTACAGTAGACATATTAATCAGACATATAGATGAGAATAAATTATTTCAAAATGAGTGTAAGCACTTACAATCTAGGATATCAGAGTTAGGAGAAACCTTAGCACTAGTTCAGCACCTTCATTTTACAGATTGGGAAGACTGACTGTAAAAAGTCACTTTAATCTTTGAAATAGCTTTTAGCATTTGTAATTTCTCAATTACACTTGAATGAGTAGGATAAGGTAAAGAGTATAGCAGAATCACATTGACTGGGAGTTGAAAGTTGGCCAGTACTTCTAAGGTAGGAATTTTATTTTGTTCTGTGTCCTGCTACAGGGCAGGCTTGATTAGGGTCTGTAATAAGTTTGCTATGAAATGTGTTCTCTGGCAACTTGAATTTTTTTCCCCACGTTTCTAGAATCACTGAGGCTGTGTGCAGAATGGTAATCATGATTATGGGAAGTTACTTTCTTCATAATATCAGGAAACTCCTCTGAGATAGCTAATTCACTATCTAAGCCCTTTAGCATAAGTGTTTATTTTTAAGTTTGGGGGCAGGTTTGAGTTACTCATTTTGACAAAAATGGGTTATATGATCAAAACAGGTTCTCCACCCTTGTTTGTAATTGTAGAGTTCCAATTATAAAGCAAAATGTAAAACTCATATGTAAGTACTATTATTTTAGTGGAAAGTCTTCTTTTGAATAGGCCTGCACAAGAAGCCAATTTAATGGAGAAACAAATCAAAATTGATTTATTACTTTCTCTTAATCTCTAGCACTCTTAAACTATGGGACTACAGCAAAGGGAAGGTAAGCAGTTGTTTAAACTGGATGAATTATAAAGACATAATAAACTATCATTCCATCAGGTTTCCTACTTTGGGTGTTATATGGTAGTAATTGCCACAAGGTTAGAAGGAGAAATCTTAGGGAGAGCTAGGTACCTCGTAGAGTTAGTGACATTGCCACAAATTTTAATTTCACAGATTGACACTTAAATATAAAAGTTGTGAGAGATAACAAACATATCTACACAATAAAATATTTCAAGGATCTGTAGTTTCGTTTGTGTGAGTATTCTCCACAATTGTTTATTGGAACCCTTCTGACTTAGATGATTTTTGATAGTTGCTCTGGCTAAAAAATTTGCCATCTTGTGGATAACCTGGTGATGAGCTTTTCTGATTTTAGGACTTATCTTAAATAAGATAATCTGTCATCTTTCCAGTGTTCAAAGTCTTGTTAATTTGTGCACTATCTGGCATAACTTTTAAGAACTAAAGGTCATCTCTTACATCTGAGGATTTTGGTGGAGTATACATTTACATGGTAATTCAATAAAAAGTCTCAGGGTTAGGAGTAAGTAGTAAAAAAGTTGATGCATATCTATGCTTACAGAAGGCTTGGCTGTTGAAACTTTACTAGGACTAGGCTAATTGAGTGGTCCATTAGAGCAGGATAAAACTAGGCATGAAGAATGCACCAGGAGATGCAAAATGACTTGAATTGGTTCCAGTCACATCAGTGCAATACTGACCAAAGTTTAAATGCCCACAAAGATGAAGAATTACCCAGCTCTGTTTTTCTGCCTGTAGTTTTCTCACTTCCCCACCCCTCATCCCTCTCCCTCTCCCTTTCTCTTTCTCTCTTTTCCCCCCTCCCCTCCCCCCTCCCTCAGCTGCTGTTATTTTTAAGAAGCCTTTCTGAAGGTTAGGGATAGCAGATGTCCTCCTGTCAGTTCATCACATGAAGACAGACTCCTCAGGTGTCTGTCTCCAGCACTTAGCCCAATTCCTGCCATGTAGTAGGCACTTGATAAATGTTTGTTGACTTTAATAGGTGATTCACATAGGAAAGAAGAGAAGTCCATTAACATGGATAGACTGTCTGACATAGCTTGGATCCTGCGGAATTAACTGGAACATCAAGAAATCGCTAAGATAAACCAGACGGCCTGATTCTTTTAGACAGATGAAACTATGGTGATGATTAATGATCATTGCCTTTGTACTCTGTGTCCGGGATTGACCAATCCAAATGAAATTTAGAATAAAATGATAGACTTAAGTAGTTTCTGGGGCAAATTACTACTTTTTCCTTAAGTCTAAGGTAAACCTTAGAATAACTTGCTTTTATTTCAGTGCCTGAAGACATACACTGGTCACAAGAATGAAAAATACTGCATTTTTGCTAATTTTTCAGTCACTGGTGGAAAGGTATGTTTTATGTGGCTATTTTTATGATCTTGGGTGTTTGAAAGGTGATTGAGAGATAAAAAAATGTAAGTGATGGTATAAAGTTTAGATGACAGTGGATACCTTTCTTGGTAAGACGTACAACTCCGTTTATGCAAGATACCTGTTCTGTAGCAGATGAAGTGCTGCGGACCTGGCCCCAGACAGACAAAAACAAACAAAAAAATCCTTGCTTTCAAGGAGCTTACTCTAGTAGGAGATATGTACACATATAAGCATATGAAAATGAAAGGGGAAACTATTTTCTCCTGTATAAGAACTGAATAATGTAGAAGAAGGCATATATATCTAAAGTCTGCCCAGAGAGTTTTGAATTTAGCAGTAACTGTCAGTTAATTATACACCGTAAGTCTGATAGAAGAATCCAATTTTCGGACTTGATATATTGCAAATAACATGAAATGAGTCTTCACAGATGGGCTTAATAATTTACTACTTAAATTTGGGGAAATGTAACTTCTCTCCACCTTAATCTTTCTACCCCTACATCCTAACACAGTGGATAGTGTCTGGGTCAGAAGATAACCTGGTTTACATTTGGAACCTTCAGACAAAAGAGATCGTACAGAAATTACAAGGCCATACAGGTGAGAACAAAGCTCTTTTTTTTTAAGCCAATGAAAGTTTCCTAAACTATCTAATCTGCATTTTGTTTACTTGTTTCAAACTGTGTGACAGCTGTGCACCCACCTTGTTAAACAACTGATGCTTTCTTGTCCATCGTTTCCCTTTTTGCTCTTTCTGCACCCTTCAAGGCATCAAACAAGCATTTTCCGCCCTCTGGCTTTGGCCAGGCCATTTTCAGTGTTCTCAAGTTTGTGTGTGTGTATAAAAATCTATTCTGGACTAAAATTAGCTTAATGCTTCATCTCACAATATCTCTATCTCTTGAGTCAATCCTTTCATAGACTTTGTTCTTTGTCTCAGTTATAATATTCCCTTCTCCGTCAGATATCTTTCTCTTTCATCTTTCTGTAAAGTCGAATTCCACTCCCGCAAATAACATTCTCTGACCACTCTAGCCCATGCCAATTTCTTCTCTCAGTTCCTTCTATACCCTGTTATTATCACACAGTTGTATCACACACCTGATTCTTTCTGGTATATGTTTTTGTCTCTGTTGAAACTGTTTACTCTGTAAGGAATCATGTCTTCTTTGTATTCCACTACCGATAGCATAGTTTACTCAGTTTACTCAATTAATTGACAGGCAAGTTTAAGTTCACAAAACAAGTTGGGATTCAGGTTCAGGACTTAGAAAGCTTACTGCTTTTATCTTTGATATTCAGTTGGTAATTACTCATCTGACCATTATATTTAAGTTTTTGATATTTTATTCCTTCATCCTTCATCCTTCATGGCCTTTATTTACAGAGGCCATGTAACTGATTGCTTTCCTCATGTCCTGACAACTCACATGATGTGTTCATTTCTTGTATTTATGGAGAGACTGGAACAAAAAGATTTACTTTGAAATAGGTCTTGATTTCTTTTAAGCATAGGGAAATAATAGCTAAACCCCTTCTAAAAAAATTTTTTTAAACTCTTTGATTTGACTGAAAAAATTGCTGACTTATAAGATCAAAATGAATATGTCATTGTCCACTTTTAACTTTACTTAGAATATAATGCTCTTGAAATGAGGATAGTATTTGGTTCAAGTGACTGCTTATGTCTTCCCTTTCTCTTCTGCTCTCTCCACCCCCTCCAGTCTTCTCTCAAAAATCAGATAATTTCATTAGGGCCAAAGTACCAAAGATCTGAGTGCCAGCTTTTAAAAAGTGTATCCTTTGGTTCTGAGGGAGAATGGAACAAGAGTGTAGACTAAAGGGTACAGGCCCCCATCAATTGCTAGGGGACAACTTAGAGACATCTGCCAGTTGAGGACCGTATATGAATAGCTTGCACACAATGGGGTTGTCTTTTTTTTTTTTTTCCAGATGTTGTGATTTCAACAGCTTGTCACCCTACAGAAAACATCATTGCATCAGCTGCATTAGAAAATGACAAAACAATTAAACTCTGGAAGAGTGACTGTTAAGGCCTTTTAATATCATGTTAGAGACTATATCAAGAAGTAGATCCTGTGAGGCAAGAAACTAAGATATTTGAAAATGGTTTCTTTGCCTAAAGGGAAATCCCCTTTTTTCTTCCCTGGAATGGATAGCCTGGTGAGAAGAGGCAGCATCTGCCTTATTTGACAAATGGATCCTTTTCTTATTTTTTTGTTTTAAGGGGAAAAAATTTGCTTATATTATTAGAAGGTCCCAAAAGATTTTGGTGATGCTTCTTGCCAACTCTCCTGATGCTGTCAAAGGAAGAGTTTCAATCTATATTGTGTATAAATCGAGCAAAAACCTGAATTTTTAATTTTTTATTACAGGGGGATAGATTTCATTTCATTATGAGTTTTTCCTCCCCTCAATGTTCTGTAATTTTTTAAAAGATATCACCCACTTCTAACTCTGTGACCAAATACAACCATGTAAGTTTTTGGCTTTCTTCCCCAGTTTCACTGATCTTGTAGTGAAATATCTTTTAATCTTCTGTATAGTTTTACCTCTTGCTATGTATGTTTAATAGATATTATTATATCACAAGTTGTCTACTTTTTCCTCCCAAACCATTAATTCCTGCTTGTATAGAAGTTCACAGCACATTTTGAAGTCTTTCTGGGGAAAACAAAACAAAATTCACAACATTGTAAAGTTTTTCGATGTAAAGACAATTTTGTATCTTTAAAGTTCATAATACAAAACTGTTAATGGCATGACTGTATACTTCAGCCTCAATATTTTCCCGTTTGTCACACTCTTGTTTACACATCTGACAGTACCATGTGCTGTAATAAAAAGGTGGGATTTTGTGTACATGCGTGGCAGCTGTCTTCTGATATGCAGTGTTTGTGTCTATTTAGTTCCTTACATTCACAGGTGGCAGAAAAAAACTCTTGACAAAACCTAATTTCCCTAGTGGTTTATTCAGTCTTCCTTATCACTTTGCATTTAAGTGACACGTAGCCATAAACTTGTCTCCAAAGGGTATGTTTCAAGCTATATTTTGTACTTGTAAAATAATAAACACCATACTACATCTCAGTGGAATAGACAGGAAAAGAAGCCACACCTCAAATGTGAGAAGCAACAGCATATTAATTGCTGAAATGGCTCCCACTGAAGGTCAAATTAGTGGTCAGATGTGGAGTTGAGGGTGACAGGCACAGCTACAATTAAATGCATTGCCTGTCCTGTCACACTCAATTAACCTATCAGTATACCTTTCCTAATTTAAAAAAAAGCTTAAATGAAGGTCTTGGTAGGTCCACTAATTTATCTTGAAGAGATAATATACTTTTCAATCTGAAGTGCCCAGTTTTCCTTGTTTGGGCACTTCTCTAGCATTCACTTTGTTCAGTGATGAGACAAACTTTCAGGAAGGTGCAAAGTATCAGACCTAGACTTCTCATTTCTGTGATAGGAACATGCAGTTGGAACTCTGAATAATGTGGCTATTTAATGAGCTTTTATAGCCCAAGTTGGATTTTAACTTCTTTTACCTTTGTGAGTCTGGAAATCTTTCTAAGTCATTATCTGTTGAACTTCAGAACTAGTTAATGATTCCTGTGGGGGAGAGAATCTGAAGTGGTTACTTAGGAGAAACTAAGGTAGAGGGAACACATTTTAAGAATTGGATTTTGTAGCACTTGTAACAAACTACTGACAATCTTCCTGTTGTTCATTCAAATTTTTTTTGAATCCTAAGGGGAGGGTGGGATGGGCAGGGAGTGAGAACCTTTTAGAACTAGATGAGTAGATGAGGTTTTTTAGTCAGTGTCTTGCTTTCCACCTTGTTTGAAACCTGAATGAGATGTATTACTCCCATGGAATGCCACAAGCCATTTTATTGATATGCACCTCTGTAGACAGTGTTAGTGTGATTGCATGCTGCTGAAGAGACTGATCCTTGTCTCCTTTGGGAAAAGTCAACGTTCTGTTTCTGTTAAAACTGCCAGAACGACACCGTAAGCTCGTTTGGAATTGGTGCTAAGACTACAAGCTGTGACTTGATTGGATGAAGCAGTTGTAGCCTCTCCTGTGGAGGCTTTCTGAATGTAGTGCTCGCTGATAACTGAGCAACAGGATCGACTGTAAACTACAACAGTTTTCTAAAACATCTTCCAATAGTTGGCTGCAGTTACAGAGTAGAACAGTCATGTAAGGCACTTGGAAATAAGCTTCTGACAGTTTTCTTTCCATTTCTGACTCGTGTGTCCATGTTCTATGGGTACTGCTAACAGCACACGTGTATTAGGTTGGCTTATTCATAAAGACTTCTCCAGCTTGAGAGTTAGAAAAAAAATTGTATATAAATTTAATACAGATAATTGAAATGCAAAAAAAAAGTCTCAATGTTTGTGAGTCACCTTTAACTTGAACCAAAACTATGTCAGGTTTGGTTTTCATAGGTGTATCTGGATATTTTTTTCAAGTGTGCTCTCCTGCCATAAGTTACTCCTTGCAGGAATGAGGTGAGCTGTTTACAAAGCTCCTGCCATTGCGTATAGTTTATTTTTTCTACATTTGGATTATTCTTTGTAGATTTATGTAAAAGCACATGCCTTTTTTTTTTTAAAGAATAAAGATTTCCATGTCTACAATGTGTCACAAATTGATCCATTTCTTATCGTATTTGACATTCCCAGTTGTACTTGGTCTGTTTATATTTGTAACAGTGCATTTCTCCTGTTTTCTACTTGTGTCCTGGCTGAAACCTTCTGCAATTCAAAACTCACCAGAGGTGAAAGAACTTTTGAGAGGAATTAAATGGAAGTCAGTCAGCATTTATTAAGTACTTACTGTGTACCAGGCACTGTGCTAAGCATTAAGAATACAAAGAAGGACAAAAGACAATCCTTATCTTAAGGAACGTATGTAGAACTCTTTGCACCATTAAGACAGCTTTGCTTTACAGCTTGTTGGAGATGGGAATTAAGTCAAAGGCCTGAATTTGATTACTGGATCTGGTATTAGTTACAACTTCTGAACCTCCATTTACCCCTCTACTATGGGGCTAAAGTGACTTGCACTTCCACTGCTTTTAAAAAAGCTCATTTTACTGTTTTACTCTTGAGAGAAAGTGGTATGGGACAACCTATCTTTTTTTGCTCAGTATAATCAAATAGCATATAGAGATGCTTCAATAGGAAAATCTATTTGGGTTTAGAAAAACTTGACGGGTTTCATAGAGTGTCTTACCTTCAAAATGAAATGCATTTACAAGTAACATTTGTAATCCTTTCTTAGATTGCGTTTATTTTGTTCTAACCTTGACTCTTTAAAGCCCAGGTCAAATGCCACTTCCAGTAACCATTTCCTTATTTTCTTCTACTCTCTCTCCTTTCCTTCCCACTCCTGGCTGATAAGTAATAGGTCCCTCCTGTCAACTTCCTCAGATATCTTTTGCCATATCTTATATTTAGCTTCGTATTAGTTTGTGTCAGTGGCTCATTTTTCTTAAGCCGACTGAGCTCCTTGTATTATGCTAGGTAATAGTCAATTGAATTTGAATTTAATGAAGATTAAGTGAGGAAGTTCTTCTTGAGTTCAAATCTGGCCTCAGACACTTCAGACACTTACTAACTTTGTGACCCAGGCACATTATTTAACCCTGTTTACCTCCGTTTCCTCATCTGTAAAATGAGCTGGAGAAGGAAATGGCAAACTACTTCTGTGTCTTTGTCAAGAAAACCCCAGATGGGGTCATAAAAAGTCAGACAACTGAAATGACTGAACAACGGACTTTGCTTACTGTTTGCTAGGTTCTGGGGAAGTTACAAAGCTAGAATATGATAATCCCTGTTCTTAAGGAATTGGCAGTACTTGGGATGGGCATTGGGGAATAATACACATGGTTTGAATTTAGGTGAATGTGAACTTTCAGACAGTGCCTTTATGGTTCATCAAGTGGTGATCATTTCTACTCTGGGAGGATTGACAAAGACTTCTCAGAAGATGTTTAATTTTATTTAAGTGTTAGGCATTGGAAGAGCCTGGATGCTTAGGTGAAGGAGATGCAGGCAAGGGGGCCAGAAGTAATGAACACACAGTTTGACTATGACATAGAGTCTGCAAAATCAGTGGGTGAGTGGCAAGTAACGAAGGAGCGTAATGTAACTTAGGTAGGCTTCATTAATAGAGTCATGGAAGGACGAAGCGGTGGGTATCAGGAAAGCTGAATGCACAGTTTGGTGTAGAAATATATTCAGTTCATCCAGGATACAGATAGGAACAGGAAGAGGGGAAAAGGGAATATAAAGGAGACTGCATTCAGGGAGAGATTAGTCATAAGCAAAACAAACCCTAAACTTGGAAAGGAGATAGTGAAGAAAAGAGTAAATAACTTGAAGTAAATGGAGTATGGAAAAGAAAAAGTCTAAGAGAATAGAATGGAAAGAAATAATGATACTAACTGAATGGGATTAATTTATTCATCAAAGAGAAGAGGCTACTAATAGAATCCATTACAAAATCCCCAACAATATGGTGTTTACAACAAACACACTTGAAACGTTAAGCCTAGAGTTCACCTGAGTAAGACAAACAAACAATATTTTGCCTCAGATGAATGTAAAAAAACGGGTAGTCATGATTTCAGATGAGACAGCAAAAATTGACTTAGTTAAAAGAGATAAATTACGTTTTGCTGAAAGGTAACAGTGATTTGTTATCAGTACTTAACATATACACTCAGTTACGTAGCTTGTATGTTTTTAAAGAGCAAACCTGAATTAGTTACAAGAAATAAACTAATAGTGGGAAGACCTCAGTTTATCCCTATAAGCCAAAAAATAAGCAAGTTAAGGAACTGAAGAGACATTTAGAAAAATTAGAACAGACTTCTAACAATCATTGAATGGAAATAAGAAAAGTGTGTACAAAAGACAAAATCCTCACAAATCCAGAAAAGCAGAAGTATCGTACAAATCTTTTATTGATTACAGTGTGATAGAAATTATATCAAATGCTTACTGAAAAAAGTCCTAAAAATCAACCAGAAACTAACAAAGAGCACATCATAGAATTGATAATTTCTTTAAAGATACTGACATACTGACAAC
Organism: Notamacropus eugenii; assembly: GCF_028372415.1. Classification (NCBI taxonomy): domain Eukaryota; kingdom Metazoa; phylum Chordata; class Mammalia; order Diprotodontia; family Macropodidae; genus Notamacropus; species Notamacropus eugenii. Next base: position 486,796,438 of record NC_092872.1, read on the forward strand.
AACAAAACTAAAGCAATTCCACATACCTAAAGCAATTCCTAGGGGGCGTTTTGATTGATAGGAAAACATCTCTAAACACTTTTATTAATAATAATTTTTAAAAAATGTAATAAATTGAGAATACAACTAAAATACCAAAAAAACCAAAAAAAATTTTAAATCCCAGTTAAGCACCAAAATTAGAAATCCTGAAAATTAAAGTAGAAATTAACAAAACTGGAAAAAAAAATCTCATTGAGTTAATAAAAGTAGTAGCTTCTTGGAGAGGGGACAACAATAAAATGGATAAACCATTAGTTAATTGGATTAAAAAGCAGAAAGAGAAAAACCAAGTTACCAGTATCAAAAAAAATTCAAAACAAATGAAGAAAAAAAGAATGTTAGATCTATTTTGCCCAACTACATGCCACACACAAAATGTTTACAAAAATATGAAATACTCAAATTAACAGAATGAGAAATAGAGAATTTACACAATCTAAGGAAAAAATTGAGCAGGCTGTAAATGAACTTCCAAAGAAAAAGATGGCAGAAAAAACTGACAAAATACAACCATTTCTACTTTAAAAAACAAAACAGGAATAAATGAATCTTTTCCTTAAAATGATAAACAGGCTGTATCTAAAATTGAGAGCTATCATTTTATGTAATGGAGATAAAATAGAATCCTTTTCAATAAATTCACAGGAGAAACAAAAATGTCCATTGTTACCACTTTTACTTGATAATACTAGGAATGCAAAGACATGAAAAAGAAATTTAGAGAGTAATTGTAACTAAGTAAAATTACCTTTTTTATCGCAGATTTTATGGTGTACTTACCCCTAAAGAGTCAACTAAAAAATTAATTGAAATAACTTCAGTAAACATCCAATACATAAAATAAACCCACGCACATCATTAGCATGTCTTTATATTAACAGTATTGTCAAGGAGGTAGAGTTAGAGAAATTCCATTTAAAATTCTACAGAATGTATTAAATACATGAGCATTTCCCTTCCAGGATACACACGTGCACTATATAAATACTACTACAAATAACTGTTTACAGAAATACAGATTAGAATACTAGAAAAACATTAATTGCTCATCGTTGGGTGAGCCAATGTAATAAAATAACAATACTACCTAAATTAGTTTATTCAATGTCATAGCAATCAAAATTACCAAAAGATTACTTTCTTGGACAAGAAAAAATAGTAATGAAATTTAAATGGGGGGCATCAGAAATCTCAAGAAAATAATGACTAGAAATAGGAATAAAAGGGGCTTAATATTACCAGATCAAACTATACAACAGAGAAGTAATTATCAAAAGAATTTGGTGCTAGTTAAAAAATAGAGTTTGATCAGTGGAACGAATTAGGTACATGACTTACAAAGGCAGATATATCTAGTATACTTTAGTATTTGATAAACACAAAGATTCCCAACTACTGCAATAAAAGTATTTGACAAAAACTGCTGGAAATATTAGACAGTGGTGTAGAAGAAATTGAATTTAGACCAGTACTTCCCAGATAAATAAAACTTCCCACCTATGATAAACTCCAAATGTACATGACTTCGCTATAAAAGATCACATCATAAACTAGAGAAACATGGGTTGAGGGGTGGGGAGGGAGCAATCAGATCTATGGGTATGGGAAAAGTTCATAACTGAACAATGTATAGAGCATAACAAGAGAAACAGGTCATTTGATTACATAAAATTCAGAAGGTTTTGCACAAATAATCCAATAAAACTAAGATTAAAATAGAGACAACTGGGGGGAAATCTTTGCAGTAAGTTTTTCTGTTGAAAGTCTCATTTCCAAGATTGATAAAGAACTGATTCAAATGTTTGAGGTTGGGGAGGGGTAGCAATTTCCCAATTGATAAATGGTCTAAGGCGTTCTCAAGGGAAGAAATCCCAAATTATCTATAGCCTTATGAGAAAAATAGTCCAAATCACTACTAGTTACTGGGTGGTGCAGTGGATAGTGCCCTGGGCCCGGAGTCTCAGATATAACTTCAAATTCAGCCTCAGACATTGACCTTGGGCAAGTCACTTGATCTGTGCCTTATCTGTTAAATTAGAATAGTAATAGTACACCTCTTAGGGCTGTTGTGGGGTCAAATGAGATTTGTAAAGAGTTGTGCCATTGTTAGGGTACTATATAGAGCTAGCTATCATTATTATTAATTAAAGAAATGCAAGTTGAAGTAATTCTAAAATTCTACCTCACCCCATCAAAATGGCAAAGATGACAAAAAGGAAAAATAAAAAAAAAATTAGAGTTGCTGTGAGAAAACAGAGACACATGGATGCAATTGTTGATGAATTTGTAAATGGATACAACCATTCTAGAAAGCAATTTGGAATTATACACAAAAATTTACTAAACAGGATGTTCTTTTTTTCTCAGCTATACCATTGCTAGGTCTATACACAAAAGATAAAAAGATCTTTTATGTACAAAAATATTCATCAGCCGCTCCTTTTGTCGTGATGAAAACTATAAAAAGGTGGTGGCTATCAATCAAGGAATACCTGAATAAATTGGAATATGTGAATGTGATGGGTACTGTTGTGCTGTTAGAAATGAAAGAGATGATTTCAAAAAGACATGGAAGGAATTCTGAACTGATTTCACAGACAGTAAGCAGATCCAGAAGACCAATTTATAATAGAAGTTTGTGATCCCTTTGTAAAAGGCTTTAAATGCCCAATAGAAGTATGTATTGGATTGTAGAGATAATAGTGACATGAAGGAAAAATCTGAGAGACACTTTCTGGGTAATTAATCAGTTTATTAGATTAGTAAATAATAAGTTGATGGTCAGCGGTTACTCTAGGTAATCAAAGACAAACCAAGTGCCTTGGAAAAGTGGGTATCTCTGACAGGTGGAGATCAAGTCTGATGGCTGAACAATCAATGAGGGGGTGGACAAGGAGCTGGCAACTTTCATCTCCTCTTGAGGAGAAGGTGGTTAGACTGAGAATCAACAGGCCTCCAGCTATCAGGACAAAAGACTCACTGAAGTTGAATAATGGAGGTTGAGGGTGGGAGGGTTCCAGGGTGTGAGCCTAATGTTTTTTAGGACTCAAATTCACCCAGATTAGATTCTCTTTACACTTTAAACAGAAATGAACTCTCCCAGTTGGGTGCGGTCCCGCTCAAGATTGAGGAGTATGTTCCTGGAGGGTTAGCTCACTTTCTTTACCAGCCCTGTCCTTCAGACACTGTCTGACCTTCAAGGGCTTGTCCCTGAATTGAGTGGGTAAAAGGAGAAAAAGCCCTACTAATAACTAACCTAATAATCAGTTATTAATCCTAGAAAAATAATCATTTCTCTCAGTAGGGAACCACTGGAGTTTATTGAGCAGGGATGTGATGTAGCATTAGGAATATCCTTGGGTCTCTGTGCTTGGCATTAGGAATACAAAGACAAAACTGAAACACCTTGCTCAAGAAACTTCCATTTTATTGGAGGTAATCACCTTCCAAATGTTGCATTGACTGTAAAAAGCTACTGCAAAAGACACCCTTAAATCTGCAAGTGAACAATTGGGGGACTGCAGTCCAGAGAGTGCTACAGAGTGGAGGTGCCTGACAGTGACATTGACGAGGTTACGGGGTGAAGGGGGACCCCTAAATACCGACAGTCCGGGTCGTGCTCGAATGAATTTGACTCAAGCCTTCTTAAAGCCAAAGAAAACAAAGTTTATTAAAGATTCGCCAAATTGGGTTGCCTCTTAAGGAGCCTAAGCATTTGTGATGCTTGTATTCACAAGCGGGCCAGATAGAATCTCAGCTAGACAGAGTCTGAGCTGGATTGAATCTGAGCACCTTCATGGATGCAAGATGGAACTTAAATACAGAAAAGAGTATAGGAGGAATCTGGGGGGTGGTCCAGTAGTCCAGGGTGACGGGAGGAGGGGTTTAGGAAGGGTCTTGAGGAGAAGTCCTAGGAGGAAATCCAAGGAGGGTCAAAGGCTGGAAACAGCTGGAGGCTATCAGGAGATATCAGACAATGGAGGGTTTGGGTGGGAAGCAGGTGGGGCAATCCAGAGATCTTGATAGGGGCAGTATGGGAATGGATACAGATTGTGATGGGAGTGGTCGTCAGCCTGGGGAAATGGGGTTTTGATGGGATCAAGGGTGTAGCGTGCAACAGAGACCTGAGTAGAATGATAATGAAAAGCCCTTGGGCTTCCTGAGACTGCTGGAACAAATTGGAAGATTAGAGTAAGAAAGGCCAGATTAAGTGGGAAGATTCCAGGGGAGCTCCTGGAGGCTCCCAGAGTCTGAAGCCCATCAACATCCCTGCCAGCAATGCCAAGACCCACCGAGCCCCCTAAGGGGGGGAGACTTGGCAAAGGGGTCATCTTTTATCTTAGGGATAAAGTTGTGGTGGGGATTTTGCTGTGGAGCAACTTTAACCAGATGCCTCTAGTAAGGAAGAACATTAAGGACAGAGAGGAGCATGAAGATCTCCTTGAAGCAGACAGACTCTTCAGCATCCAGGAAGACTGAAGTCCCTGCAAGAAATGGAATAAGTGGGGCGTTAACAAGCAATGCACTGTGTTGGCAAGAGGAGCACTTTGCATCATCCCCCTCTGTCATGATTGTCCGTGTGTACCCCAAGTCCACTGCGAATAGTTTCAGTCATACAGAAAAACTCGAGTGTTTGCACCATAAAATAACAAGTCTTTCTTTTTTTAGAGAAAATACATATAAATAAATATAGATGCAAAAGAACATACAAAATAATTTCCAGTGGGTATAGAGTGAAGTGGGATGGATGCTAACTGCTAGGAGAAAGGGCAGCAGGATCGCAGAGGCCCTGGGGATGGTTAACTAGGCGAAGAAAAGAGTGGGAGGCATATTCTAGCTGTCATCAAGTATTCTCCAAGGTTTTCATGGTAGTTAGACTCTGGCCCAGAGGATGTGATTAGTTTGCTGCAGAAAGTTAGATTTTTTTTTTGCTGCCTGTCACTGGAAACTTCTGCTAACCGGAGTGGTGCCTGGAGGCCAGGCTGCCTCAGAAGGTGAGAGGTTCTCAGTTATTCAGGTCTTCCCAGGAAGGCTGGATGACTTTGCTGGGCCTTCCTGCTGGGCATGAGCTGGGAGGTCTTTCCACTTCTGAGTATTCTCTATGTGCATAAAGTAGTAGCAGCCAGATTATGGAGAGAATGAATGCCAAGATAAAGAACTTGCCAAATGCTCAGTTAATGTTTATCAGATGCCTTTCTCTAGGTCACCTTCAAGTGACCCTAAAGTTGGGGGCAGTGGCAGAGGTAAAATCCATAGAGGTTTCTCCATCCCACCACCCTTACCGCCTCTGTTGTGTCAGCATGTACACAGTCAGATGGTTTTGAGCCCAAAGACGCTAGAATCTGGATCCCAGCATAATAATGACTAGCATTTACATAGCACTCTAAGACTGGAAAAGACCTCTCCATTTGTTCCCCACCACCATCTCTTTAGCCGGTTTTATTGTCCCCATTTCATAGGCCAGAAAACCCAGGGTAGGGAAAGTGGCTTGTCCAGACACAGTAAGCGTCTGAGGCTAGATTTGAACTGGCTCTCCTTGACACTAGGGGAAGCCCTCTGGCTCTATGAGCCCAACTGGAGGAAGAATTTTTTGTTTTGTGATTTCTAACAATTAAAATTGTCCCTGGTAAAGACGTTGGGCTGCCTTGGGTGCTACAGCCCTGGTTACTTAGGGCAGAGAATGTTAAGTAGAAGACTTCCGTTCAAGTACCCGTGGCCCCTACATGATCCTGGCAGCCCTTTCTAATTCTGAAATTCCGTGAATTAAGCTAATTTATGCAAATTGAAATCGACAGAATTAGGAGCCCCTCTCGAAAAACATGGTTAGATGCCACAGAGTAGGTGGCAATGCCTTAACCGTATATGTGTTGTAAAGGCCGCTAGGACCTCTTCCATCCTTATCAAGGGGAGTGCTAACCTTCTCTCCTTTCATACAACACGGCAAGACCCTCCCAAACTTGGTTATATAGAGCCTCAAAACAGAGGTAACTTTTTCATTAGGGTGAAAATTTTTGTTTGTCTTAAAAATATAGCTAGAGAAATAACTGAAAATTTTTTGACGCAACACCCCATAAATAAAATTAAAACAGACTTCTGTGAACGACGTTATTATGAAATAAAACTTTTAATTTGGGTCTATAATTTATTCATATAACTACCCAATCACAGACAAGCTAATAAAACGTCACAGGAAATGCCGAAACTACAGTAAGAATCACAGTGAATAGGATTTTTAAAAAAAGAATAGTTAAAAAAATCCACAATTGTTAAATTAATTCATGTCAATGAAGACATGAAGACATAATATTTGATTGCTTAAATATTTGATGGTTTTGTGTCGAAATGGAAAACGCATAGGGACGAATCTGCGGATACGAACTAGGAAGTTAACATCGGGGAGCTAGCGCAGGACGAATATAGCCTGCGTTCCCGAGGCTGGACGCCTGGGGGCGCTCGAGGTCACTGCTTGGAGAAAAGCTTTGAAAGAGTCCGTGCTAAAAAGTATCACTGTCATTGTCACTTACAAAGCGCTGTTAGGCTCGCTAAGAGCTTGCACGTATATAATGTCTCCTTTGAGCAACCACTCCGTGTGGTAGATAGTAACATTGTTATTCCCACTTTACAGATAGGGAAACTGAGGCTCGGAGATACTGAGCCACTTGCTATAAGCCTCCCATGTAACAAGGATCAGGGGGGCATTTAAGCCCTTGTCTTCCCACGTCACCAAGCTGCTCTGAAAGCATTTCTGCGGGTTACTGATGTTTATTTTTTTAGAAAAATAAAGAATAGAAAAAAAGTTTTAATTTAATTGACAGACATTTAATTTATTTGGAAGTATTGGAACATCTTTCCACATTAAGGGTTAGGTATTAAAGATTTGTCACTTTATTATTAATTAATCATTAGTTAATGATTAATTAGCTATCTATTTTTAATTAATTATTAGTATTTTTATTGATGTTATGTTATTTTACAGCTTCATCCTCTGACTTCTTAGAACACTGGGGTTGGGAAAAGATCTCAAAAAGGACATCCTTCTGTTTCTGGGTGGCACATGTGGAGTTCATTGTAAAGCAGATTTACAGCTGGAAGGATCCTAAGGTCATGGAGTCCAACCCCTCTCGTTTTACAGATGAAGAAACTGAGGCACGGAGACATTAAATAAACTTGCCCACAGCCAACACGTGTTGGAGGCAGTTTTGAATGACAGGCTCCTTGAGCCTGGATTCAATACCTTAATTAGTAGGCCTTGTGTTTTAATCCCCTCCTCCATTCACCACCTGACCTAGTGATTTCCAGGGGCTTACCAGAACCCCCAAAGTTGACAGATCCCAAGATGAGATTGTAACTGTCAGCTCAACCCAAGAATCAAAGCAACGGAAACTGACATAAGGGTGAAAGAAAGCTGCTCAGGTGCCACAGGCCAGGTGTCAGGGCAAGACTTGGAATCAGCCTGGGTCCCCTTTGTAATTAGCTATTAGCATCCGCCTGAGGGCTTTCATCCTTCACTATAATATACAGTAGTTGTTTCAATTTGTTAATTAAAGAAATATTTCCTATTCTATAAAGAGAAATTTTCTAGCTTTAAAAACATGTTTACAAAAAGTCAGAATAACATGGAAAAACATATTGACTGGTAAAGTTAACTAAACAGAACCAGGAAAACAATATACAAAATACTGCAACATTGTAAATGGAAAGTATCAGAACAAAACAACCCAAACCAAATGCCGCTAAATTCTAATCACCACAAGATACTTTCCTTTCCACTTTACAGAGGTAGAAGCCTATGGATGTGGAGAACTACATAAAATGTTAATCTTATTTGATGTGATGGTTAGATTTGCTAAATTTTTTTTCTTCTTTTTAAAATTCTTTGTTATAAGGTATGGCTGGTGCGGAGCAGAGAAGAGGAATATGTAAAAACAAATTTATTGTTGTTCAGTCACGTCTGACTCTTCATGATCTCATCTGGAGTTTTCTTAGCAGAGATATTGTTTGCCACTTCTTTTTACAGCTCATTTTACAGATGAGGAAACTGAGGCAAACAGAGTTAAGTCTTGCTCAGGGTCACATAACTAATAAGTGTTTGAGGCCAAATGTCTTATTGACTCAGGCCCAGGACTCTATACACTATGTTTCCTAGCTGCCATGATATAAAAACAAAAGACCCCAATAAATTTTTAAATTTAAAAAGTCAGATTAAAAATGTTACTTTTACTTCAATGAATTGGCCCCCTAAATATGGATGTCCTCAGAGATTCAGTCTTAGGCCTTATTGTTTTCTCCCTATGCTCTTTTTTGGTCATTTCATCATCTTCTACGGGTTCAATTACTATTTCTGTGTAGATATTGTAGATATCTACACAGTACTACAACACAAATTGTCTATGTTGTCCTGATATCTCCCCAGTACTATGTCTCTAACTCTCTTTTAACCGTTTCCACCTGGATGTCTTATTGTCGTCCCAAACTCATCATGACCCAAATGGAACAAACTCATTATATGCCTCTTAAACATGTCTTTCCTCTGTATCTCCCTATTCCTGTTGAGGGGACATTCATCCTTTCAGTCCATGCCCTCAGACTATCCTTGATTTTTTTCTCTCCTACCTTCCATTGGTTGTTAAATCTTGTTAATTCTATCCCTTTTTCTATTCACTTTTGTGGTTACTTTGCTAATTCAGACTCTCTTTGCCTGCTATACCATTGGAATCGGTTTTCTTGCATCCAGCCTCTCCTCTACAATCTATCCTTCATGTTGCTGCCACGTTACTAAACCTCAAACACAGGTATGATCCTGGCATTGCCCATCTCACAGACATCACTGTCTCCCTCTTTCCAAAATACAAACCCCTCAGCTTAGCACTGAAGGACCTTCAACCTACATGACTCCCACCTATCTTTCTTCACTTATACTACTTCCCTTCCCATACTCTGCATTCTAGTCAAACCAGTTTTTTGGCTGTTCCCCAAAGTTTGATGTTTGCCCTTTCACCTCCTCTCTCGAATCTTTCTTAGTATCACCAGTTTCCTTCAAGGCTCGGTTTAAGTGACATCTATTATAGGAAGCCTTTCCTTTCTACCTCCTCTCCCCCTGCAGTATTGAGGCCCCCAATTACCTTATATTGTGAACATGTTTCATTTAGTATAATGTAAGCTCTCTGAAGGCAGGGAATATTATTTTGGTTTTGTCTTTGTATCCTAAACACCCGGCACAGATGTCTCACACATTTCCAGGGGAGGGGGTGTCCAGACTTGTGATTTCATCTCTGTGGGGAATTCCTGGTGTAATAACTCACCTCACAGATGCAGAACTTCCGTTCTCTGCAGTTTATCATCTTATTGCCTTGGGCATGGAGAGGTTAGATCTCCCTGCTAGTATGTATCTGGGGCAATATTTGAGCTTAGGTCTTCCTGATTTGAAAGTCAACCTCTATTCACTATACTGTGCTTTCTCTGATGGCACTACTCGTACACACATGAAGAACTTAAACTGTGGAATGCAGGTAGTGGGGTATAGGAATCTATTTTGCTCTACAAGAAAATAGAGGGATGGGGATAAGTGAAGGGGGGAGAGGGGTTAGAAAGGAGGAGAAGACTGGGGAAAGGGATAATCAGAATGTACACTGTCTTGGGGTGTGGGGAGGGGAGAGATGGGGAGAAAATTTGGAATTCAAAATCTCGTGAAAGTGAATGTTGAAAACTAAAACTAAAAAAAAGAAATAAAGATCAATTTAAGTACCTATAGGACTATTCAGTAACCATGGCTGGGCTACACCAACATAATGAAAATGACAATACTATCAAAATTAATTTACACTTTTAATGCTATGCCAATCATACTATTGAAGGGATACTTTACAGAATTGGATAAAATAATAAAATTCAATTCAAAAAACAAAGTAACTAGAAAATCAAGGAAAATAATGAAAAGAAGGATGTAAGGAGAAAAGAACTTTCAACTCTCAAAATGTAAAGCAGCAGTCATCACAACTATCTGGTATTGGTTTAAAAGTGGAGAGATCGATCAATGGAACAGAACAGAGAAGGGAGAATCAGAAATAATGAAACTCAATAGCTTAGTGTTTTGTTTTAATTGTAATTTTTTTAACTTATGGAATAAAACAAGGATTTCCATAACATAGTAAAATTGTAAAAAGATGATTGTATATGAAGCTGCAAATCTATTGTATATAACTTGCTGTTCCTTTTAAATATATAATAAAGTTATCACGTTAAAAAAAAGTGCTTGTTGAATTGATCTATAATCCCCTCAACGTACGTACTCCTTCCACTAGTACAAATGGCAGTCTATTTGTACCTTTTCATTCTTTGGGTTTTCTGCCTATGTTCTTCTAAGAGGATTTATCCCACATTCTTGAGGTCTTCTCCTAGGTCTAGGCATAGAGACAATCCATCTCTTATCCCTTCCTCTTTCTATATGACAAACCCACTTGCATTTCTGATGTGACATCTTCTGGGTGCCATCTTTAGGTATTGCTTGCATTGGTAACATGTTTTAGTCTACTTCATATCCATTTCTCTGTCAACCACGAATCTTCTAGATTATGTTATTTCATAATTCATAGCTATCTAGCATCACTAGAAGAATATCGATTTCAAAATATAGAAGTTTGTGTCAGATAAGAGTTTTATGTGCAACACCATTTTCCAAATACAGCGTAGCCCACTCTCTTTTTTCTCTTCAATTGTGGGCCCAGCTCATCATCCTTTTGCTAGTACCTGTCCAAGGTGCTAATGGACTAACCCTTGGCTACCTTCGCAGCTGCATCATGAGTACTGTTAGGTGTCCCATGAAGTCATAGGTTGCCTTTGGGTCCAAGATGGAATCATTTCTGTTAACTTTTTCATTTGCCTCCCAAGAAGAACCTTTGAGCCATTCTCTTCATTTACCTGCAACCTACTTTTATCTTATGGTTTAATTTTTCCTGAGAATATCAATATTAATATTGATTCAATTCCTCTATGTTTGAATATGTCAACTCAATCATTGGATAAGGACCAAAAAATTGGAATACCTCCAGTTAACTTGGTTTAGACATAGTCTAAGAATGGTGTGATTCTTAGCTCCCTTGGTTCTATTTTCTGCCACTTTGTCAACCTCATCAAAGAAGAGAATGGGAACCACAAAGAATTAAGGCCATTTTCTATTGTTTGTTCATTTGTTTTGTGAGTTGCCAGGGCCAATGAATCAAATTACCAAATGACCAGTTCATTGATTATGAGTCTCTCCTTCCTTAAACAACCTGATTTTTAGGCAATAGAAATAGCCTATTATTGGGACCATATTGGAAGCCTTTCTTGAGATCATAGATCTAGAAGAGGTCATCTAGTTCAACCTTCTCATTCTACAGATGAAGAAACTAAGACCCAGAAAGGTTAAATGATTTGCCCACGATCCCACAGGTGGTAGAGCCTGAGAAACTAGGCTCTGAATTCATCTGAGTTCCAGAGAATCCAGAGTCTGGATTCAAACTCAGAACCTATGACCCCAAATACAGCATTTTTTCCATTGCCCCATGTAACCTTCCTTATCGCTAAGTAGAACCTGCCTAAATGTGTGCTCTACTGGCACATCCTTTGAGAGCTCAGCTATGAAAGGGATGAGATATCGGGACAATTTGTTTGAAGGGATGACAGGATCAGGGGAAAGGTATATATTTTTAGAATGGAAGAACTCTGGACATGCTTGTAAACAGAAGGAAAAGATCCAGGAGATAAAGAATTGGACTGAAGATGAGCAAAAGTGAATAATTAATGGAGCATTGTCCCATTGTTTCATAAAGGCCCAAGTAGAAGGATTGACTTTGGTCAGGAAAAGTCATCTCTTCCCCAGAGACTGGAGGGATGGAGTAAGGGAGTAAGGAGTAAGGGAGAAGAGGTGAATTCACAAAGTATGGCCTTAATTTTTTTTTTTGTAAAACAGGAGTCAAATATGCTCCAGCCATGTCTCACTATGTGCACTGCCTATCCCACCAGCTCTCTCTTCCATACCTTCAAGCTCTGGAACCACAATTCAATAAATACTGTGATTGCTACTAGAAAAGGCGTGTCAATCTTCTCTCCTCTGATTCCATGCACCATCCCTGTAACTTTAAAAATCACAATAACTTTACCTGGCCACCATTGATCTGTATGCATTGCCTTCCCCTTTTAGAATGTAAGCTTTTTGGATGAATGGGAACTGTCTTCACTTTTATATGTTTAGCACAGTGCCTGAAACACATTGATTATTTAATAAATACATTTTTTATTCATTCATTTTTCTGAGAGGGTGGTGAGAGTTTTGTGAATATGAGTATGTAGTGGGGGTGTCAGGATGGAGAAGAGAAGAGCTGTCACTATGTAATAGTTACTATGGAGAGCGTGATAGAAAATCAGTCAAGGAAGAAAAATAAAAAGATAGAGGGTATTGAGGTTCCAGTTGAAATCAGGAATCAGACTTGTCTAACTTTCTCCAGCAGTATATTTTTTTTGTTTGTCTTTATTTTTATTGGGTTGCCGTTATTTTAATTGTTTGTATTTCAATATGTTAAATTACGAATCTGTTACATACAACATGATTTTTTAAAAAGTGTATGATAAATTAAACATGGTACTTTTAAAGTGGTGTTGCTTATCTGTTTCCTCCTGTTTCTTCTATGCTTTTAAAAAAAATGTTTCAATAGCCTTTCTCTCTTTTCTTGAGAACACTATTGCCAGCTATTCCTTCCTCCCTCAAGTCCTTGACTCCTTTATTGGAAAAAAAGAAACTACAGTCCTTGTAACAAATAAGCATAGTCAAACAAAATGAACCCATAATTTGTCCTAAAATGTATATCTCAATTTGCATCTTTATAGGAGGTAGACAGAATGTTTCATTACCAGGACTTTGATCAATCATTGAACTGATCAGAAAGATGAAGTCTTTTCCAGGAGCATTTTAGTAGGTGTAGAGAAAGTGGATGGTGTGTGTGTGTGTGTGTGTGTGTGTGTGTGTGTGTGTGTGTGTGTGTGTGTGTGTGTAACCTATTGTTGGGGTTTGGGATGACATGGGGGTTATGAGCCTGAGTGATTGGGAAGATTGTGGTACCCTTGACAGTAGCCGGAAAACTGAGAAGGGAGGATCTGGCAGTAAAGATACTGAATTCTATTTTGGATGTATTGAGTTTGGGATGTTCATGGGGCAGTTGCTGATGTAGGACTGGAGTTCAGGAAAGAGACCAGGGCTAGGTATTTAGATCTGTATGTCCCCATGGAAACTGATGAGATCACCAAATGAGAAAGTATAGAGGGAGAAGAGAAGACTGAGAGCAGAGCCTTGGTAGAAATCTGCAGTTAGTAAATGTAAATTGGATGAAGAATCAGCAGTGGAGACTAAGAAGGAATCATTGGACAGTTAGGAAGAGAAGTAAGAGACAACCTTGTCCCAAATACCTGGAAAGCAGAGAATATTCATGAGGAGCTATGGGTCAGCCTGGAAGACTCATATTCTTGAATTCAAATCTAGCCTCAGGCACTTAATACCTGCGTGACTCTGAGCATGTCACTTAACCCTGTTTGCATCAGTTTCCTCAGGAGCTGGAAAAGGCATTGGCAAACCACTCCAGTACCTTTGCCAAGAAAACCCCAAATGGGGTCACAAAAATTCAGACATGACTCACAAATTACAACGACAAATTGATGGGCAATGTCAAAGGTCAAAAGAAAGAAGACTGAGAAAAGGCCATAAGGATTGAGAGAAGATTCTATTGAACTTAATAACCCTGAGGTTTAAAACAAGGGAAAAAAGTGAGGGTAGAGTTGAGGTCATAGGTTGTCTGGGAAGACAGGAAGTGGTAGAAATCATTTAGGGAGAATGAAGAGTAGATTTAGGAAAATGAAGCAAATGGATGATTAGGAGTTCTGGCATTCTATGTTGTCAGGACTCTCCAGTCTTCTGTGATTTTGTGATTGGAGATGAGCTCAAAAGAGATTTAGCTCCAAGCCTGTTCTAATCTGGGATCCTCTCTGTCTCTGAGTATCTGAATGGTTTAAGGGAGAGGCTGAGTATTTAGTAGTGGAATGAATTGTTAATTATCCAGAAATCAATTCACCAGCAGCATCCCAGCCTTCTTGCTTGGGGCATGGTAAACTCAATTTTGCAGCTGACTTAAAAAAAAAATTCTCTTGGGCTTGGTGTTTCTAATTATACACACTGCTCATGTATCCTTGCCACATTTTGTGTGAACGGCTGTTGGCCAAATATGCAGCAGTCAGCCTCCTTTCTGGTCCAAAACAGACCCATTAAGTTAAGGAGAGGAAACCTTTCATCTCTTAATAATCACATTCTATGTAGGAGTTCATTTGATCTAATTTCCTTCCTTTCCCTCTCCAACTTGTGACTTCCTAGTTGTGCAGGGGGAGATGATTATTTTAAAAGCCAGTCGTGACATTGTTCATCCCTGCGGGTGGCTTAATGATTTAAAGAACTTGTTTATACTATTAGACATTCATTTTTCCAGCTCTGAACTGAAAGCATACAACGATCAATTAGAAAGAGCGCTAGATTAGGCATTGAGAGGACTAGACTTTCCTTTTGACTGGGTTTGACTCATTGTGTGACCTAACGTAAATCCCTTTATGTGGCTTTACAATTAGAGGACTCTGCCTGGATCCTGGCTCTGCCACTAAGCGCTTGTGTGCCAAGGACTCTGGGCAAGCCTATCAACTTCTCTGGGCCTCAGTTATTCATCTGTAAGGGGAGCGGGCTGGCACTGGACACTACTCTTAGGTCATTTTTAGCTCCCTATTGCTGTCAGGATCAAATATAAAACCCTTTGTCTGACTTTAAAAGTCCTTTATAGCCTGCTCTCCTTTCCATCTTTCCAGTCTTCTTACACCTTTGTCCCCTCCACATATTCTGCAATACAGCGACACTGACTTACTGTCTGTTGCTCCCACCAGATCCTTTATCTACGAGCTCGGAATAGTCTCATAAGCTATTCCCCCTCCCTGAATGCTCGCTCATCTTTCCTCTAACTTCTCTGGCTTCCTTCAAATTATGTCATAATTTGTCATAATAGTAATTCATAGTTCAAAATTCATAATTCTGTCTCAGCAGACATTCCACCTTCTTCTACAAGAAGCCTTTCCCAGTCCTCCTTGATCTTAATGCCTTCCCTGTGAAGAGTAACCTTAAAATTTATTCTGTAGATGCCGATTCTTCTTTTTATCTCTTGCACATTGTCTCCCCCATTAGACTGAGACCTCCTTGAAGCAGGGACCACTTTCTGTCTTTCTTTCTTCAGAGCTTAGTACAAGTAACTGATACATAGTAGATGCTTAGGAAATGTGAGTCAACCAACTGACTAACTCTATGATCCCTCTCGAATCTTCCCGAATCCCTTAATCCTTTCAAGTCCCAGCTCAATCACAACCTTTTACATGAACAGTTTTCTATTTCCCTCAACTACTACTGCCCTATCTCCTTAAACTACATGTTTACATATACTCATGTATAATGTACTGTCTTATGAGATACAATGCAAGAGGCCTGAAGGTAGGGACTGTGTCTTTGTATGCCCAGCTTCTAGTTCAGTGCCTGGTATATAATAGGTGCTTAAGATAATGCTTGTTGACTGGAAAAACTTAACTGCTGCAAAGTGAAGTGAACACCACCAAAAGAGTATACACAGAGACAGAGAGGCTGTACGGTCATCAGCTGTGAATGACTTAGCTATTCTTAGCAATACGTTAATCTAAGACAGTTCTGAGGGACTTATGATGAAAAAGTGCTGTGCACCTCTAGACGAAGAACTGATGGAGTCTGAATGCACATCAAAGCATACTTTTTAAAACTTTATTTTTCTTGTGTTTTGGTTTTTTTGGTGTTTTCTCTCACATGACTAATATGGAAATATGTTTTGCATGACTGCACATGTATAATCTATATGAAATTGCTTGCTGTCTCAGGGAGAGAATTTGGAATTCAAAATTTTTTTAAAAAGAAGGTTAAAAATTGTTTTTACATATAGTTGGAAAAATTAAAATATTTAAAAGAGGAAAATGTTTGTAGGATTGATTGATTAGACCTCAGTTTCCTCAGCTATGCAACACAAGTGATCATGAATCTATGATAACTATCTCCTGCTTTGCACGCAGCATGATACTTTATAAAGAGCATGGCTCTGGAGTTAGAGGACTTATTATAGTAGGCAAGTGGGCAACTTTCCTAGGCCTCAGTTTCCTCATCTGTAAAATGATAGGGTTTGACCAGACAGCCTCTAGCTTTAGATATGTGATCCTCCAACTTTTCATTGAATATGATCTTGTATGGTTCACAAATACACCTCTCCTCTCTCCCTTTGCCATCTTTCCTTCCTATGAGTTCTGCTATCAGCTTTTTGTCAGGGACAACCAAATCTATTGACTGTGGCTCTAGACTTATCTAAGGGCCGCTCTCCTTCCTATACTCCATTGTCAAGTAAATTGGAATTGATTTTCCATTCATGTTCTATTACGTCTTGCTTCCATACCTTGGCTCACCACATCTTCATGCCACAAATGGACACCCTCCAATAGTGTCCATCCATCTCATCTTCATTTGTTGAAGTCTTTCTCTTTTTTTAAGGCCCAACTCAAGTATTACCTCCTTCAAGAAATCTTCCCTGACATTCCTTACTTCTTACCTTTGCCCTTATGATATCAATCTCTCTCTTATCAAAGTTCTTTTCCTGGACTGATTCTTCAAGGTTATATCATGTGTAAGAAGACAAGATCTTGTCTGGGCCAGCATGCAGCATGAGAGTCAAGGACTTTTGTCTGCTAATATACATAATGACGCAGGAATGTGGACCAGAAGGGTGGAGGCCAAGGACTGTGTCTTTATGTCTCAGCTTTGGGTCTTGCTCAATTTCATTTGCATGGCAATCAGATAAACATTTGGGAACAAAGTCTGCTACTTAGCCCCAGACTCAGCATTGGTCTTTTGTTTTTTAGGAGAAAGTCTCCAAATTGCATTTCGTTAGACACAAGAATCCCATAAGAGGTAAAAGTGGTGAGGAACTCTTTTCTACCTTTTTATTTTTATTATTGTTAATTTAAACAAGAACACTTCACTATACAAAGAAGAATAACGAGGATTGTACATTATATATTAAACTGTTACAAGGAATTTCTATTCCTCCATCTTATAGTTGTCTGATGTCTCAGACTTCAAATCACTCCTAATCACAGGAACTCAAGAGAGTAAATTTAATCAATTTGGGAAACTCTGGTTGGCCTTTGTTGACTTCTCTTCACTAGGGGAGGTGTCTCATAGCCCAGATTATAGACTAAATAGCTGGTAGTTGGCCCTCGTTTGGAAGAGGCTTTCTAGTGACTGTATCTTAGTAGATGGTAGCCAAAACCAAATGACTCTAAAGAGCAGAATGTTTAGCAACTTGTAAGACTAGAAGATAATACTCAACCGAGATGTCACAGTAAGTGCAGATTATATTAGAGATCAGCGTGATGACCTAGGATCTTTGGTCTTGAGCTGGAAAGGCTCTCAGAAAGGAGGCAAGAGAACAAGCTTTTATGAAGTGCCTACTACATTCCAGGTACTTTGTTAAGAATTTAGCTCACAATAACCTAATGAGGTAAAAATCTCTGAGACCACCAAGTCCAAGCCTTCATTTTATAAATTATAAAAGGGAGGGAGTTAAGTGACTTTCCAAAGTCACACCCTCAGGTTAGCATGGGAGGTGGCATTTGCTTGCAGATTCTCTGACTCCAGGACCTGAGCTTTTTATGTTATTTCTTGCTTTTGTGTCTCTGTCTCTGTGTTTGAGCACTCTTTGAGTATGTTCCCTATTCAGAATACTCACTCAGGCAGATAGGTGGTGCAGTGCGTTGATGGCTGAATCAGGAGTCAGGAAGAACTAAGTTCAAATTTTTCCTCAGACATTTACTAACTAGATAATCTTGGACAAGTTACTTAAGACTGCTTTCTGCCTCAGTTTAGCCAACTGTAATTGGAGATAATAATAGCAACTACCTCATAGTGTTATGAGGATCAAATAAGATAATATTTGTAAAATGCTTAGTACATGTTTTGTTGTTATTGTTCAGTTGTGTCTCTTTGTGACCCCTCCTTCTCCAGCTCATTTTACAGATGAGGAAACTGAGGCAAACAGGATTAAGTGACTAACCCAGGCCCATACAACTAATAAGTGTCAGAGGACAAATTTGAACTCAGGAAGAAGAGTCTTCCTGACTCCAGATCTAGCACTTTATCCACTATAACACCTAGCTGCCCCTTTTGTGTAAATAATCAGTTGTTATTTCAGGGAAAGTTCAGGTGAGGTTCAAAATGTGGGTTGTGGTGGTTGTTTCATGCCTGACTCTTTGTGACCCTGTGGACCATATTGTCCATAGGGTTTTCTTGGTTAGGATACTAGAATGGTTAGCAACTCCTCCAGTGGATTAGGGCAAATAGAGAATAAGTGACTTGCCCAGGATCACACAGCCATTAATGTCAGAAGCTAGATTTGAACTGAGGTCTTCCTGCCACTAGGCTCAAAGCTCTATCCATTGTGCCAACTATCTATCTCCTTACTTGTTAGTAAGAAACAAGTTCTTTATGTATACATGCAGTTGTAAATTATTGGTCTTTCAGTGTATACACCATATCAAAGCATATTGCAACACATTCAATGGTCACATTAAAGCAGATGTAAGTAGAAATCCTATTGTTTTAGAGCTGAGACATTGTTCACCAGGTAAAGACACTTCATTTGCACTTGTAGTGACATGTAACAGTCATTCATTCATATTCATGTTGGTTTTCCACACTGAACCTTGGTGAAAAATGCTGAAATGGAGGAAAAACCCTCCAGATTTCAAACATCCCTGTGGGTTTTTATGTATCTTCTGTGGTTAAAAGAATGGCTTTTGACACACCTCCAAGGCAAATTTTTTTTCCTCTACCTGCTTAGGAGCATTCGCTGAAAAGTTTTTAAGCCTTCTAAGATTTTTTTTCATATTTTCCCCTCAAACCCCTTTATAATCTCTTACTGATGAAATGTGGACATATCGAGTATCTTCAGAGTTAAAGTCATCTGTCAAGTCAACTTCAGATTGTGTCGGAAAATATGGACTATAATTGTGGACAAGGTATTCAAAACACAACTCATCCAATTTCTTGTATTACTTTGATCAGTTTGATAGCCACTTGATTAACTTCTGGATCTGTTGGTTGCAGAGGTCGATGATTGGGATCACTCGGGAGGAGTTCTGGTGCTTTCTAACCAGACATCCAGGTAAGGCCCAAGGGGATGGGTGGGGTCTGGCCTTTAGACAGAAAAGGGCAGATCGCTGACAACCCCTGCGCTGGAGTCTTGCTCTGGAGGATGGCTGGTGAGAGAGGTACAGCGCTGGTACAGTGGCAGCTACTGGAGAGGAGCTCATGGTGTGACCATGGGCAGGATGTGCAGTAGAGGGAGACCCAACCAGCGTCTGGACTGCAACCTGTTCCTGTGAATGTCTCCTCTTTGCACAGATAGTAGGTGCTATAGAAGTACTAGCTATTATTATCTAAGATCAGGAAAGAAGTCACATGTCAGGAATAGAGAGAGATACATGGATTCCTGGACATGTAGTGTCTGGGTGGAAAGACAAGGCAACCCAAGCTGCCCTGCCTTTCCCCTGACCTAGAGACTTTCAGGAATTCTTCCTCCTTGAAAGTTATCAGGGAAGAGAGTGAGAAATTATCTGCTCAAACCTTTCATTTGCACAGTCAGTTCCCTCTTAACAGCCAATTAAAAAGATTTTTTGGTTACTGCACAATAAGTCAGAAACAGTCAGAAAACACCTGCACACTGTAAAGGCAACCACAGTGGCGTACCCTGGATGGCTATTAGCACAGGTTCTTAGATCTGCTTTACTAGGAAAGATGACTGTTTAAGGGGTCAACAATCTTTTTAAATTACATTCACTAGTTCAGGGGAAAAGTCAGCATGCTGAACTTCAGAGGAAATACAGACGGAAAACATAGAGAGAATATAAGCTGAGAAATAAAGCCTAGTAGGTAAGGCTCTACTGCCTGAATCAAAACAATATTGCTATACACTTTACAGACATCCCTGGATGGAGAGAGCCTTTACCTCTGAGCAGTTGGGGAGCTCTGAACGTACAGCTACTCAGAGTCTTGACCAGAGAATCACAAGGTCCTTCTCATAAGTGAGCCCTCAAAGCAAAATACCAACTCATAGTATATATATACTTTGCAGAGCCAGAAGACATCACAACCTTCATGACTCAGTGTCTAATCAACTTAATACCAAAAGGTGTGGAAGCCTATCTACAAGCTAGCCTCCCCTTAAGCAAGTTCCTCCTTAGGCAAGTCCCTCCCCCAGTGGGCTCCATGTGAGGCCTATTAATGGGCAGGGAAGATCTTATTTTCTCATTAACATTAAACACACATACTCTCAAGTTGGGGGGAAGGACCCCTTCAGCACACATGTCCAGAAACAGGCTCACCAAGCATCCAAGTGGATTAGAGCCAAGGAGGGCATAATTTACAACGTTCTAAAAGCTGGACCTCAATTGTCCATTCCTCATTATACTTGCATATGTATATGTTATCTCCTCTGGTTGATATAAATTCCCTGAGGGCAGGGACTATTTCATTTGTATTTCCAATGCCTAGCACAATGCTTGGCACATAGTAGGCCCTTAGTAAATGACTATTCATTGATTAGATTTTAATTAGGATCCGTATCACTTTTATCATGCCATTCTCAACACCAAGGTCCAGGTTTTATACATAGTAGAGACTTAAAAAACCAAACAAATATATGTTGAATTGACTTAAATCTATATTATTGATTCTGACCTCTCTTTGATATTCAACTACGGTCTTTGCATCAAGCTTCAGGTATGAAGGTCAAGGTTTGACATAACAGGTTTTCCTTTCCATGAAAATCAGCTTGGACGATAGATTCACCATGGCTCATTTCTCCAAGATGAAAGACTAAGCTCAAAGATGAGAGGGGAACATACAATCCAACCACCCCACTTAATCCTCCAGAATCAGAGGATTTTGAAGTGGATTTAGAGCTAAAACTTGATCGTATTAATGGCTAGTAATTTCAAGAACAACAGAACTGGGGCTGGGGAGCACCTCCCTTTCCTCTCCTCACTGCCCCAGGCGGAGGTCTCCTTCTGTGCAGAGGGACACAAGGGTGCTCACACTCCTCTCCTGTCTGCCACAAGAGCGAATCAGCCATTTCTTGGGATTGTGGACTCAGGAGATGCCACAGTGATACCCAGAATGATGCCAATTTGTTTCTAAATAACTTCTCTTCCAGATGAACATCAACAAACTCAAGCTATTGCTTCTTGTTTTGAAGAAGAGGCTTTTGTGACTAAGGTAGCTCAGCAAAATCATCATTTGCATTGCTGGATAATCATTTCCATTGGATGAGTCCCCTGGAAAGGAGAGGCTCTCAGTTAAAGCTTGAGCTTCTCAGCCTCTCTAGACCCATAACTGCTTTTCTTGCTTTTGGAAAGCAGAGGAGTCTTCCAGTTTTGCCCCCATGTTGTCTAAGTCTGGAGCTGGCTCCACCTGTGGGCTCTTCCTTCCTCTGATGGTGATTTCTTTCTTTCCAGCTGGTAAGTCACTTTCCTGAGCCCTGGCAAACATTCTGGCATCTGAGAAATGGAGTGAGAAGTCTATGTGCAGCATGGGAAAAATCACTTTTGGGCTTTCCGTCTCTATGGAAAGCAGCACAGAGAAGAGAGAGGTCTCTGTGCCAGAAACTGTGTGGGTTTTATAGCTAGAACTAGAGCTGTGCCCTTTGTGAGTGTCACTTGGTTCCTTGTATGGGGGAGAAAGCAGTGGTGTCATTCATTTAAATTCAAATGAACAAACATTTTATTAAATACTTATTGCTAAAAGTTTTGAGAAAGTTAAGGCTTAGAAAAGTTAGAATTTTTGCTCTAATGGAGCTCTAATAGGGAGAAAACGGGGAAGATGGTACATATATAAAGGACAAGACAATAAAGAAATAAATGCCTCCTATGTGCTGGGCACCAGGCTTGGTACTTTACAAATAGTATCTCATTTGGTAATAAATAACATAACACACAGTTTGTTGTTGTTCAGTTATTTTTAGTTGTGTCCGACTCTTTATGACTCAATTTGGGATTTTCTTGGTAGAGATACTGGAGTGGTTTGCCATTTCGTTTTCCATTTCATTTTATCGATGAGGAAATTGAGGCAAACAGGGTTGCCTGACTTACACATATAGTTAGTAAGTGTCTGAGGCCAGATTTGAATTCAGAAAAATGAGTCTCTCCGACTCCAGACCTGGCATTCTATCCATTGAGCCATCTAGCTGCACTATAGTATATGATATTACATGCCAAATGCATTAGAAGAGGTGAAGAACAAAAATCTTACCTTGCTGTCTGACTCTGGTATCTGAACTCCCACCATGAGACACTGATTCCTTTGGGTAAAGGTATTATTAGCCTCTGTTAAAATTTGGTAACACATTATACCATGACCTAAGGTAGTGGGGCACAATGGTTAGAGCTAAGAAGGCCTGGGTTCAGATCCTCCTTCCAGCACTGTCTAGCTGTGTGACTTTCTGCAGGTCACTTAACTCATCTGTAAAACCCAGATGATAACAGCATTTACCTTACAGGATTGTTTCGAGGTTCAAATAAAATCATATATGTAACATGCTTTGTAAACATTAAGACATTATGTGGATGTGAGCTATTGTCATGATCTTTTATGAGTACTTTAGTATGAGAAAGGGTAATTTTATATATTTTGTGACCTCAGCTAGAATGTAAGTAAAATTCTTGAGGCTAGGGCCTGCTATAGGGGAAGGTAGGTAGGACTTCGGGTTAGGACAATTCATCCTTACGAGTTCAAACCCAGCCTTGTGCACTTACTAGCCATGTGACCCTGGACGAGTCTTTTAACCCTGTTTGCCTCAGTTTCCTCATCTGTAAAATGAGCTGGAGAAGGAAATAGCAAACCATGCCAATATCTTTCCAAGGTAAATTTTAGATTCTCCAGAGCACAAGTTAAAGCACAAGTGTCCAATAGATAGTTCCTGAATGAAGGTTAAGTGTGAAGAAAAGGAATACTGTTGGCCCAATTTTGATGGAATTTGGGAAAGTAGAGGAGAAAGTTAGGAGGAGAGGGACCCTGCAGATGTGACTTCAGTTTTGCTTTCAGGAGCCCTGGTCAGTCAGAGGGTACTGGATCATTTGGACTCTGGACAGTCTGCAACCAGAATTCTTCCCAGAAAGTGGACTGATAGTGAACATAGCTGTGCAATGTGGTACCAACATGTCACCTCATCTCCTTTGTTAATGCTTTTTCACTCTGCTTTCAGAACCTTCCCTCCCATCTTTGCCACTTGTTCAGATCCTTCCAATCTTCCGGGTCGTGGTCCAGTCCATTCTTTTCCTGAAGGTCACATGAGTTGTTCTCTCTGTACCCCCAGGTAGCAGTTACTGCTTGAAATTAGCATAGACTCCCTTTGACTGCTAGTTATTAGCTATTAATAAAATATTTTATTAAGCACTTAAGATTGTATGTCAATGCAACCAGCTAAAATGAATTCCAACAAATAATGTATCAGATTTTGGGGGCTTTTTCTCTAGATCCCCATCAAGACTCTTCTAGCCACCCATTCATTTTCATTCAGTTTTCCTCTTGGTCAGTTCATTCATTCACTTTTCTTCCTATGTGGGTAGTGGTTAGAATGAATTTCATTCTGCTGGTTCTGCTTTTTTTTCACTTTGCATTATTTTAATAAGGAAAAAGGACTCTGCAGGTTTCTTTGCATTCCTCATATTTGTCAGTCTTAATTACATTATATTCAATTCCATTACTATACCACAATTGATTTAATAATTCCTCTATTGTTGGAGATTTAGGTTGCTTCTAGTTTTTTTTTTTTTTTAATGATTACATATAACAGTTCTGGGAAAATCTTTAAAGATAGCTTTTTTGTTTTTTTTTTTTAACTTTCAATATTGTAAAAATGTTAAATATTTCAACATATTTCTAATAGGTCAAAAGGTATGATTTGTTTCTGTAGCTTTTACTGAGCAGTGCCATCCTGATTTCCAGAAAATCTTATGACATTGTAATCTTGTTAATTAAATTTCATATGTGTGGTCTGTCTCCAAGCCTAGGCATGAGGAGAGAGAGTCTATTACATATTTGTCTAGGCAACTATGTGGTACAGCGGATCCAATGTTGGATTTGGAGTCAGGAAAACTTGAGTTCAAATCCTGTCTTAGAGACTTCCTAGTTATGTGAACCCGGGTGAGTCATTTCTTCTTTCTTAGCCTCAGTTTTCTCAACTGTAAAACAGGGGTAATAATAGCACCTCTCTGACAGGAGGGTTTGTGAGGATCAAATGAGTTAATATGTATAGAGAACTATATAATAGTTATTATTATTATTTTGATGTCCCTGGAATTGATCATAGGACACATGGTAAGTGTTTGATAACAGTTTGTTTTCAATGAGACTTTTAAATTTTCAGATAATAAAGTTTTAATAAAATATTTCATTAAAAAGAATTACCTAACAGTAGAAGATTAACTTTTCTAAGAACAAATATCTGGATGTGGAATGCCTGCTAGTTATTAGCCACTGGCAGATGCTGGACTTCGTTCATTCATTCAACAAACATTCATTGAGTACTAGATTTTATTTTTTGATTTTATTTTTTAATCTTATACTTAAACACTAAAGAAAATCATTCACAAATATACAGCAGATACTCACAAAAAGGATTCTATATGAAACTGTGCATCTCTATATCACACTGTTTACTTTTTAATTTTTGTTTTTTGAGACTTTTTATTGACTGACTGACTGCACTGGCTCAGGACAAAAGTACAATGGGCACTCACAGGCCTACAAGCTTTGGCTGGCTCCTAGGCTGACTTGGCTCTCCTGTTACAGCCTGGTGCCCACCTCTGTTTCTTGGAGGTCCACCATATTGGTGCTAGACTTAATGCAAAATCTCAATTGGTTTAGTTTCCTGATTCACAGAACTCCTGAACTCTAGCAATCCACTGGCCTTAATCTCCCTAATAACAAGAATTATGAATATGTACTACCACACTGCTCACGTTGCATTAAAGCATAACAAATTCTAATTGTTACTTCCAAAACTCTTCCGCTTGTCTGTGCTTCCTTTTGAATTTTTGTTCTTGTGAATTTTAATAAATGTTACAATGATGTGCTTTTTGGGGGAAGAAGGGGAATCACTGTTGTTAATCACCCCCCTACACACCCACAATTAACCAAGAAAAAGAAAGAAAACTCTTATAATAAATAAACATAGGCAAAACAAATCTACACACTAGCCATGAGCAAAAATGTATGTTTTTGTGCCTTGTGTCTATCACCTCTCTGTCAGTAGGTAGCTTCTCCCAAGAGAAGGGAAATGACCTGCCTAAGGTCACACAGGTAGCAAGTAACAAAGCTAAGATTTCAATCTAGGTCCTATAACTCCAAATTCAGTGTTCTTGGGGATTTAATAGTTGACCAGTTGGGGGTCTCCTGCAAGAGACAATGGGTGATCATGGAAGGTTTCTTTGTAGATGGGAGGGAGTGGAAAAGGAGAAAGAACAATAGGAAAGACTCAGATTGTGTTAGGTTGAACAATAGGCAAAGAGGAGGGGGATTGGCAACTGGGACCTTTCCTGTATGACTCAGAAGTCCCAAAGGGCCTACCTGCCTGAAGCCTGACCTTGGCCACCATTTTCCCCTAGCTCATGGACTGCAGTGTTATGCCTGCAATGTCGTGATTGGTATCCAGCATGTTGATCCAGGCTGCTCCAAGCCAGAGATTGTCACCTGCTCCGAGTCACACCAAGGTTTCAAGCACAAATTCTGCATAAAAACTGAAAGTGGTGAGTCCTTCTGTCTAGCACCTCTGCCATATTAGAGATGACAAATGGCTCCAAAGGAAAGGTTAGGGCATACTGTACCTCTTCCCCCTTTATGGTGTATATATCTCTGTATCTATGTATCTATCTGTCTTTCTCTCTGTCTAAAGAGTGGAAGCCCCTTGAGGACAGGAACTGTGGGCTTCTGACTTTGTATCCCCAGTGCCTAGCTCAGTGTCTTCCACACATACACCAGGCACTTACTGTATTTTGGCTGAATTAAGTTTTTGTTGAACCCTCAAGCACTTTCTGTTTATGTATTAAAATCAGGAGTATTGATTTAGATCTTGATGAGACCTTTGAGGGAGGACATCTAGTCCAAACCTTCATTTTACCAAAGAAGAAATGGGTTTAGAGAAGTTAAATGACAGGGCCACACAGCTAACAAATGCCAGAGATCAAGTCCAGCTCTCAGATTCCAAATTCAACACTGTTCACTATGTCATATATGATCTCATTTGGCTCTCAGTACAACTCTGTGGTGAGGGAGGAAGGACATGTCTTATATTTCCGTTTTGCAGATGAGGAAACTGAGGTCAGAGAGATCAGTGAGTCAATAAACATTTATTGAGTACCTACTATGTGCTGGGCACTTGTGCTAAGTGCTAGGGATACAAAAGAAAAGGCAAAAAGTAGTCCCTGACCTCAATGAGTTTATAATTTAATGAGAGAATACAAAACAAAAAAGATAAAAAGTGAATGGGCAGGGGAGCCCTGTTTTAGGGTCAATGTGGGAAATGAAGAGAAGGCTGGTCTGGGGCCAGTTCTCCACTCTCTTTTCAGAAAGAAGAGGGGGATTTGCCCAAAGTGATACACAGCAAGCCACTGGTAGACCCTGGACTTCATTCATTCAATAAGTATTCAGTCCTATATGCTCAGGGTGTTGTGTTGGGCATTGAAAGGGCAACAAAGATGGATGAGATATAGTTCCTCCTATCAAGGAGCTGATGATCTAACAGGAAAGTCTTCAAATAAACAAACAGCAATGATATAAGTAAGCATCACATGAAAGCACAGTAATAGAGGTTCAGAGAGCTAAGGGACCTGAAACAGGGAGGCAATCACTTGTAGATGTATGGACTGGAAAAGCTTCTCAGTAGTTGGATGGGTCTGAAAAGATGGGTGCCAACTGGACAGGTCAGGCTGGTGAAGGCTACTCTAGATGCCCAGAGGACTGCAGGAGGTCTCTTTCAGTTCAAGGGTCCTACTAGTCTCTCAGTTTGTGACTGTACAATTCCATCATTGTAGATCCTGAGATTAAAGGGGGACTCTGTCCCACTTCTGGAGGGTTTGAGGCTAAGTCTCCTTTTCTGCTCTTTTCTCTTACTAATCTGGTGCTTTTTTTCTCCTCTTGTATCCTTACAGTGGTCCTGGGGATCCTGCTCACCAGTGGCTGTGCCACCTCTCGCCACTGCCAGCAGCAGGAATTACCTGGGGTACACATCCACTGCTGCCAGTCTGACCTCTGCAACAGCTCTCTGCGAGCTGCCCAGGCCCTTGGCATATTCTCAGGGGGCACTGTCCTCATACCCTGTCTCCTTATGGCTTTCTTCCTTCTCTAAGACCACTGAAGTCAACCTGAAGGATTTTAAACTCCAGAAAAAATTCTGTTGGGTGGATATTGGGAACATCAAATCAAGCCAAGTCTGCCATGTTCTCAAATGTCTTTATGGAGAAAACCCTTGCTTCCTTTTTCCCTTCCAGCATCTCTGTACTTAACCAAAATGGTGGGTGGCTCCCAACTAGTCTCCAACAGTATTTCCAAAGAACACAAAGGGCTGGGGTGTGTCTCCCTCATGCAGTCCTGTGTGATGTGTGGGTTTCTTTTATGTCTTGTGGTTGCTTTTGCATTTCCATCCATATTCAATGTCCCATCCTTCAGAAAATTCCTGGAACTCTCTGAGTCAGCAGAGTTTAATGGAAAGAGCATTACTTTTGAACCTAGAAGAACTGAATTTGTCCCTAACTACCTGTGTGACCTGGCACAAGTGATATAATCTCTCTGGGCTTCAGTTGTCTCATATGAAACATGAGAGGAGTGGATCAGATAAGTGGTATCAAAATCATTGCAGGTCTCCTATTGACTTGGTAAACCACAATTTAACATTATCTATGTCATATTTTTATTTCCTTTTTTAAAAAATAGTATTTTGTTTTTTTCCCCAATTACAAGTCAAGAAAATGTTTAGCATTCATTTTTACAAGATTTTGAATTAGAAATTTGTCTCCTTCCCTTCCCCTCTTCCTAAAATGATAGGCACTTTGATATAAGTTATACATGTGTTATCATGTAAAACATATTTCCATATTAGTAATAGTTGTAAAAGAAGAAACAGATCAAAAGAAAAAAAAACCATGACAAAGAATAAAATGAGTAAAAAAATATGTTTCAATCTGTATTCAGAGTCCATCAGTTCTTTATCTGGATGTGGACAACACTTTCCTTTGTGAATCCTTTGTACTTGTCTTGGATCATTGTGTTACTGAGAAGAGCTGAGTCATTCTCAGTTGATCATCCCACAATGTTGCTGATACTGTGTACAATGTTTTCCTAGTACTGCTGATTTCACTTTGCATCAATTCATACAAGTTTTTCCAGGTTTTTCTGAAATCTGCCTGCTCATCATATCTTATTGCACAATACCTTTACATTCATATACCACAGTTTGTCCAGCCATTCTGCAATTGATGGACATCCTTTTGATTTCTAACATTTTGTCACCATGAAAAGGGGTGCTATAAATATTTTTGCACATGTAGGTCCTTTTCCCCTTTTTATGATCTCTGTGAGATACAGACCTAGCAGCAGTATTGCTGGATCCAAGGGTATACACAGTTTGAATAGTTGGATCATTTCACAACTCCACTAACAGTGCATTAGAGTCCCAGTTTTCCCACATCCTCTCCAACATTTATCAGTTTCCTTTTTTGTCATATTAGCCAAACTGAGAAGTTCAGGGTATTCAGAGTTGTTTTGTCATTTCTCTAATCAAAAGTGATTTGGAGAGCTTCTTCATATGCTTCTAGATGGCTTGGATTTCTTCACCTTAAAACTGCTGTTCATATCCTTTGACCATTCTCAATTAGGGAATGACCTATATTCATATAAATTCAGTTCTCTGTATATTTAAGAAATGAGGCCTTTATCAGAGATACCTTGCTGTGTTTCCCAGCTTTCTGTTTTCCTTCCGATCTTGATTGTATTGGTTTTATTCATGCAAAACCTTTTTAATTTAATATAATCAAAATTATCTATTTTACATTTTGTAATGCTTTCTGTCTCTTGTTTAGTCATGAACCTGTAATTTACTTAACTTCTCTTTTAAGAATTTAAACACTAGAGACAACTAGGTGGTTCAGTAGAAAGAGTACCAGCCCTAGCATCAGGAAGACCTGAGTTCAAATCCAGCCTCAGACACTTGGGACTTACTATCTGTGTGGCCCTAGGCAAGTCGCTTAACCCTGATCACCTAACCAAAGACAAATTTAGATACTATACCACTTGGTGCATATATGTTTAATGTTGGTATTACTTCATTACCTATGGTACCTTTTAGTAACATGTAGTTTCCTTCCTTTTAATTAGGTCTATTTTTGCTTTTGCTTTGTCTAAGATCAGGATTGCTACCCTTGCTGTTTTGTCTTTTTTTACTTCAGCTGAAGCATAATAGATTCTTCTCCATCCCCTAACTCCTACTCTCTGTGTGTCTCTCTCATTCAAGTGTATTTCTTGTAAACAAAATATTGTAGGATTGTGTTTTTTGATCCACTCTATCTGCTTCTGTTTTATGGGAGAGTTCATTCCATTCACATTCACAGTTATGATTACTAACTGTGAATTTCTTTCTATCCTATTTTTTCCCCTGTTTATCCTTTCTTTCCTTTCACCCTTTCCCTCCTCACTAGTGTTTTGTTTCTGTATACCACCTCCCCTGATCTGTCCTCCTTTCTGTCACTTCCCACCCATTCACCCCTTTACTTGATCTCCTCCTCTCCTACTTTCCTGTCGAGTAAGATAGATTTCTATATTCAACTGATTGTGTATATTTTTCTCTTTTTAGCCAATACTGATGAGATGAAGGTTCAAGTAATGCCCATCACCCACCCTCCCATCTTTCCTTCTATTGTAATAGGTTTTTCATGTGAAATAATTCACTCCATTCTTCCTCTCCCTTCCATGTGTGTCCAGTGTACTCTTCTTTCTCATCCCTTAGTTGTTTTTTAATGTCATTTCTTCAAAATCGCCTTATACCCTTACTTTCTGTTTCTGCATATTCCTCCTAGCTATACTATTAGTGTTATAATTTTTAAGAATTATAAGTATCATTTTCCCATTTAGGGATGCAAACAGTTCAGCTCCATTGAATCCATTATGTTTTCTTTTCCTTTTTTACCTGGGTCTTGATATTGGAGCTCAAAATTTTTGTTCAATTCTGGTCTTCTCCTTATGAAAGCTTGAAATTCTTTTATTTCATTGAATGAACATTTTTTTTCCCTTTAAGTATTATGCTTAATTTTGCTGGGTAAGTGATTCTTGGTTGTAGTCCTAGCTCCTTTGCCTTCCAGAATATCATGTTCCATGACCTCAGATCCTTTAATGTTGCAGCTGCTAAGCTGTGTAATCTTTCTTGTGGCTCCTTAATATCGGAATTATTTTTCTCTTTCCATTTGCAGTATTTTTTCCTTGACCTGGTAGTTCTGTAATTTGGCTATAATATTCCTTGGAGTTTTTATTTTGGAATCTCTTCCCTGAGGTGATAAGTGGATTCTTTCAATGTCTATTTTGCCCTCTGTTCCAAGATATCAGGGTAGTTTTCCCTGACAATTTTTAAAAATTAATTTATTTGTTTTCAGTTTTCAACAATCATTTCCATAAGTCTTAAATTTTCTCACCCTCCCTCCCACCTCCCTCCCTAAGACAGCATGCAATCTTATATGAGTTTTATACATACATTCTTATTAAATACATTTTCACATTAGTCATGTTGCATAATTAAAATGAATGGGAGAAACCACGTGAAAAATCAAACCAAAACAAAACATAACACAAGAGAAAATAGTCTGCTTCATTTTACATTCAGTTCCATAGTTCTTTCTTTGGATGTGGATGGCATTTTGCCTCGAGTCCTTTGGGAATGTTTTATGTCCTTGTATTGCTGTGAAGAGCTAAGTCTATTAGAAACAGTCCTCGCACAGTGTGGCTGTTACAATGTTACAGTGTTCTCCTGGTTCTGCTCCTTTCACTCAGCATCCGTTCATATAAGTCCTTCCAGGCCTCTCTGAAGCCCTCCTGTTCATCATTTCTTATAGAACAATAGTGTTCCATTACACCCATACACCACAACTTGCTCAGCCATCCTTTCTGTTATGGCTTTCAGGCAGTCCAATGATTCTGGCATTGTTTCTCCTGGATTTATTTTCCAGGTCAGTTACTTTCCATTGAGGTATTTTACATCTTCTTCTATTTTTTTATTCTTTGGAATTTGTTTGATTGATTCTTGATGGCTCGTAGAGTCATTCGTTTCCGTTTGCCCAGTTCTGACTTTTAAGGTGTTTTTTCCTCTGTTAGCTTTTGCACTTCCTTTTCCATTTGGCCAATTCTGACTTTTTAATCAGTTGTTTCCTTTTTCCAACATGTTGACTCTTTTCTCATAATTCTCTTGCATCACTCTCATTTCTTTTTCAATTTTTCTTCTACCTCTCTTATATGATTTTTAAGCTCCTTTTAAAGTTTTTTTATGAGTTCTTTTTGGGCTTAAGACCACTTCCTTTGTTTCTTTGGGGTTTTGCCCACAGGTATTTTGACATTGTTGTCCTCTTCTGAGTTTGTGTCTTGGTTTTCCCTGTCACTTTAATAACTTCCTTTGGTCAAATTCTCTTTTTGTTATTTTTCGCTCATCTTTTTTGGTATTTTCCCCTTCTTTTAAATTTGAGCTCTGTTCCTGGGGTAGAAAGTGCATTGTCTTAGGTTTCTTGTGCCAGTGGTTACAGGCCCTGGCTGTTTACCTGGTGCTACATTGATGTTGCCCTGAGGCCCATGGGGGACCTTGGTATTTGGTGCTGCACCGAAGGGGTGAAGTGGGAGGTGGCTGGTGTTGTTGGAGATCATAGGAGACTGGCAGCTTACCTGATGCTGAGCTGGAGTTGTAGTGCTGGTGTCTGGCATGTGCTGAGGCCAGCGGGGTGTTTCTGCTTTTTCCCAGGGATATACTGAAGTATGGGGTGCTCTGGCCTCTGCAGGCTTCCTGTTTGCCTGGGGCTATGCTGAAGCTGGCCAGTTGGTGCTGGCTGGCAGGCTGCCTGTTTGCTTAGGCATCCACAGGTTTGGTGTCCACCTATTGGCCCAAAGCTGTGCTGAAGCACATGGTGGTTCTTGGAGCTGGAGTCTGCCCATTCCCCTGACTATATTGAGGCACATAGGAGGTCCTGATGTTGGGTTTTCTGGGGCACAGGGTTTCCAGCTGGTTTGCCCAGGTGGAGCTTGCTGCTCTCTTGGCTGGAACATTTCCTGTCCTGGATTGTGTTTCCCTTTTGTCCAAATGAAACAAGACCTTTTTTGCCAATTTTCCAAGTTTCTTGGGCTAAAAGATTGCTTCACCCCATCTTTTGGCTGGTTCTGCTGTTCCAGAATTTGTTTCAGGGCATTATTTTATGGTTGTTTGGAGGTGAATATGGGAGTTTACGGTAATTTACTGTTTACTCCTTCTTCTAGCCTCTCCTGTTTCTGAATATGCCTTTATTTACTTTTAAAAGATATTTCCCAATTACATTCTCATCTTTTTGGGCTTCACTCCTAGAGTTTTGCTGGCTGCAAGGGGTTTGACGCTGAATTTGATACCTCTGGATCTGCTGATCTCTACAGTTACTTCCAATTCAAAACTTCTATTTTTCCATAATGGGTGGCAGAGAAATTGGCAGAGAAGTGTAGA
This sequence comes from Notamacropus eugenii, assembly GCF_028372415.1. Classification (NCBI taxonomy): domain Eukaryota; kingdom Metazoa; phylum Chordata; class Mammalia; order Diprotodontia; family Macropodidae; genus Notamacropus; species Notamacropus eugenii. The sequence continues at coordinate 486,829,371 of NC_092872.1, forward strand.
ATAGTCAACATGGTTTATGCCTGAATTCTTGGCTTCTGTCTTGAAAGAGATATTAGAAACCTGGAATGAGAGGAAACAAATACATTTGTCCTGTAGTTATATAAACCCAGAAAGACCAAGAACAGATCAGGGAAGTCAATGATCCTTACATTGAGCTAGGAACTATTTGTGAATTGAATGGATTTACTGAATTTGCATGTGCTGGGGCGGGGGGGGGGGGGGGGGGGGGGGGGGGGCGGGACGGGGGGGGGGGGGGGGGATGACCAGGCCTTATGGTCTTGACCTCTCTCCAACCTTTGACTCTGTTGATCTCTACCTCCTCCTGTATTCTCTTTAGGTTTTTTGGTTTGGTTTGGTTTGGTTTTTTTGCTTTTAGCTCTTACAAAGGGCTATTTACTGTAGATATATAGGAAGAACAAACCAATAAACATTTTCTCCAATAGCTCCAGGGTCTAACCTGCCTGACCACCTTGGTCTTCCCTATGCTACCTTGTCTCTGGAGGAATAAATTCAAAATTTAGCCCAGATATTTTTGGTCCAACCAAGTTCTGGTTCAAATATTAGATGATTTTGAGATGAGTCTATCTATTGGGTTGGAAATCTGAAGCTCATTCTCAAAGATTGCTTTGTTCCTTGGAACATCGAAGCTGTAAGGTCTACAAAACTTGGCCTGGATTATAATCTCTGAATTTCTTTGGCTTTCCTAACACCTGAAACTCCACTGCCTTCCCAAAGAATGGAAAATAATTCATTAAATCATCAAGGAGGAAAGCCTATTTCTGAAGGACCATATGGCCTCAGAGCAGAGAAAACCCTAAGACTTTCCTCTTTCCTACATGCTCTCTCATTGGATTCCACAAGCAAAACGATTACCATGGTCTTCCAGAGTTGAATAAAGCAAAACTTTTTCTAGGTTTGTGTAATGCTGTTTGCTTTTAGTACTCTCCCTGTCTGACGAGTCCTGCTTAGTCTCCTTTTCTGGATCTTCATCAAGTTCACACCCACCCAAGGCTCTTTTGGTTGGTCTTCTTCATTTCTCCTTCTATTTTTGGCTGCTTGGTGATCTCACCAACTCTGATGGGTTCAGCTATCATCTCTATGCAGACGATTCCCAGATTGAGATATTGAACCCTAGTCTTCTCCTGAACTCCAGTCTTGTATCTCCTGCTGCCCCTTGAAAACCCTGGCTGCCCTGAAGACATCTCAAATTCAACATATTCAAACGAACTCATTATCTTACCCCTCATATCTTCCCCTCTTTCTAATTTCTCTATGACTATCACAGCTGCTAGGTGCAGTGAGTAGAGCACTGAGCCTGGAGTCAGGAAGACCTGAGTTCAAATCTGACCTCAGACATTACTAGCTATGTGACCTTAGACAAGTCACAACACAGTTTGCCTCCATTTCCTCATCTGTAAAATGAGCTGGAGAAGAAAATGACAAACCACTCCAGTATCTCTGTCAAGAAAACCCCAAATAGAGTCACAAAGAGTGGGATGCTAAACGACAACAAGGCTGAGGGCATCACCACCCTCCCCATTCACCCTGGCTCATAACTGTAGCGTCATCCTCCACTTATTCACACCACATAGATCTAAATTGTTGTTCAATCTTTCAGTTTCTACCTTTATAGCATCCCTTGTGTACGTCCCCTTTTCTTTACTCACACTGTTGTACCCTAGGGCAGGCCCCCTTTACCTCTGGCCTATTCTACTTCAATAACTGTTTATTTGAACTCCTTGCCTCATATTTCCTGTGTCTAAGCCTCACCTTCTGAAATCATTTTCCTACAGTGTAGCTCTGTGTCACCTTTCTAATCAATAAACCCCACTGGCTTCCTATCAAATGTATATCAAATATAAAAAGTCCTCATTTGGCACTTAAAAATACTTCCCAACCTGACCCCTTCCACACTTCCCAGACTCCTTACACTTTATAACCTCTCTGTGGGGTGGCTAGGTGGCCCAGAGGATAGAGAGCCAGGCTTGAAGTCAAGAAGACCCGAATTCAAATCTGGCATCAGACGCTTATTACCTATGTGACCCTGAGCAAGTCACTTCATCCTCTTTGTCTCAGTTTCTTCATCTGTAAAAAGAGCTGAAGAAGGGAATGGTAAACCACTCCAGCTATCTTTGCCAAGAAAACTCCAGATGGGGTCATGGAGAGTCAGATAAGACTGAAAAATGACTTAGCAAAATGCATTCCACAATTGAGCAACACTGGCCACTCCTATCTCTGTGTCTTTGCACTGGCTGGCTGTCCTTTACGACTAGGATCTTCTTCCTCACCTTTGCCTCTTACTTTCTTATCTCCTCAAGCCCACCTTTCCTAGAGACCTTTCCATCCCCCACCTACTGCTTTCCCTCTCAGATTATCTTCCATATATTCTGTACATATCTTGCATGTACCTAATTATTTAGAAGTTTTCTGCCCCACTAGAATGTGAGCTCCTTGAGAGCAGGCACAAGGGCAAGTGTTTTTTGCTCTCTTTGTATACTCAAAGCTTAGCACAGTACCTGGCACATTCTACATGTTTAATAAGCATTTGTTGACCATGGGTAAATTTTTTAACTTTGATCTTCCTCTACCTTAATGTATAAAACTCAACTCATTATCTTTTCCCTCAGTTACTCCTTCTTTCCAAACTTTCCTCTTATTATCAAAGGCAATGCTATCCTCCCAGTCCTCCAGGCTGGCAACCTAGGCATCATCCTCCACACCCTATACCTTACAACACACTCCCACCCTCCCTGAAATCCAGTACTGCTGGCCTCCTGGTTGTTCCTCAAGCAAGGTACTCCGTCCCCTGCCTACAAGCATTTTCACTGACTATCTCACAGGCTACAGAAAATTCTTTTCTTCTCTCTACCTCCTTCAATGAGCCTTTCCCAGTCTCTCTTAACTCTGGGTCCTTCCCTCTGTTGATTATTCCTCTTCCCCATTTATCTATGTATAGCTTGTTTACGTGTTCTCTTTCCCTTTAGATTATAGTCCATTAACTTTCCTAATATTAAAGTATTTGCTGTGCTCAGTGTAGCACCTGCCATTTGTATTGACGGTGATAAGACATGCCCTGCCTGTCTTGCAAGTCTGTTGTAAGGTTTAAATGAGATGATGTATAGGAAAGAGCTTTGGAAAACTCTAAAGAACTATATAAATGCAAGAGAGTTTTATTGTTAAAGCAATCCTTCTGAGCCTCAGGTTTCCCATCTGTAAAGTGGGAGTCCATATAACCACTGAATTCTCTTCCCGCTCTGATATTCCACAGTTCTGAGTTACCTCCTTCCCTTGCTTTCTATGAACACATTAAGTCTTAATACTTTGGTTTTATCAACCAAGTACCTCCTAGACAGAAGAGGTGGGAGGAGACCCTAGAGAAGGAAAGGCTACAGTGGGTCCTTAAAGGGTCATAGATTTAGAGCTAAAAGGAACCCCAGATGCCATTTAGGCAGAATCCTTCATTTTACAGGTGAGGAAACAGAGGCCCAGAGATGTTAAGTGACTCAGCCAAAGTCACACAGGTAGCATATGTTAGAGTCACTATACACACCCAGGTCCTCTGACTCCAAATCCAGTATTTTTTCCACAAAGCATCCAGAAAGGGATCTGCTGGAAGCGAGAAATTTAGCTGATATCAGGATTTTGCCAAGGGCTGACTGCTTACAGTCTTGCACAGCTGGAAGAGGGATTAATTGGTATTTCATCAGTGCTGACAGCAGGTGTGAAATAGCCCAATCCGCAGCACGCCCTTCAACCTTGAACAGGTGTAGCAGGGACTTTGGGTGGTGATGCCCAATCTTTTTTTCAAATCAGGGGGTGAAATGATTAAAGACGCCAGCAGGGGGCATTATTGTACCTTTGAGCAGGACCTTTCTCTGAGCCCACAGTCTCTGAGAATTGAAGTTTAAACACCAAACAGAGGGGGTTGAAACTTCCTTGCACGGCTGGGGATCCTGCCGGGGCCTTGATGTGTTCTGTGAAGTTTGGATTCAGTCAGAAGGCTGCACTTGAGGACCTAGAGGGCCAATGAGACTAGACATTGTGTCAACTGTTCCTTAGAGACCACGAGTCTAGTACAGCCTCTCTCTGTCACCTGCCCCCTGGAGACCCCTGGAGAAAGTGAGGCTGGTCACTTTGCACAGCCCTCCCTCACTCAAATCCAATTCACCTGCATGTCATGGCGTCACCTCTCTAGTGTCATGGTCCTCTTCAAGACCAAAGGACAAACGCAACAACATTGTTGGGAGTCAGTGCGCACGTCGTTTTCTTGGTGCTGGTCACTTCACTTTGTATCAGTTCATGTGTCTTTTGACATTTTTTCTTTTTATCATGTTTGCTGTTTCTTACAACACAGTAATTAATATTCTATTACATTCACGCTGTTCTTCTGTTGTTTTCAGTCATGTGTGACTCTTTGCCACTCCATTTGGGATTTTCTTGGCAAAGATACTGGAGTGGTTTTCCATTCCCTTCTCCAGCTCATTTTACAGATGAGGAAACTGAGGCAGAGTTAAATGACTTGCCCAGAGTCACACAGCTAGTCTTAGGCCAGATTTGAACTCAGAAAGAAGAGTCTTCCAGATTCCAAGCCCAGTGTTCTATCTACTATGCCACCTAGCTGCCCTTGCATTCATGTACCACAACTTGATTAGGCATTCCCCAGCTGATAGTCATCTATCTGGTTTCCAGTTATTCACTACCACAAGAAGTACTACTATTAAGATTTTTATTTTGTATATGGAATTTCCTTTTTATCTTTGACCTTTTTAGTGTATATACCCAACAGTAGAATCTCTGGGTTAAAGAGTTTGGATATTTTAGTCGCTCTTCTCAAAATTCCATGACTTTCCAGAATGGTTGGACCAGCTCACGGCCCCAATGGTGCATTAGTGTGCCTGTCTTTTACAACCTTTTGGAGATGTTCCCATTTTTTGTCATCTTTGCTAATTTGCTGGATGTGAGATGAAACAAACTTGTTTTGATTTTAATTTTTCTTATCATTAGGGACTTGAAGTATTCCTTCATAGGGCTTTTAATAGTTTGTAATTCTTTGGGAAACTATTCATTTTCATTGACCACTTATCTACTTGGAATCAGAGCTGAAATTTGAACAAAATTTTTCTGGGTTTAAAATCCAAGGCTCTTTCTACTGTATTCCCTTCATAAACATTGATCAAAATGTTGAGATAGCTCTCTTTTCTTGACTTATATAGCACACTCAGCTGTAGTACCATCAGCTTCTTGAAGAACTTGCTTACCCTCCCCCAACCCTTCCACTTCCGCTGACACTTTCTTTTCCATCCATTGTAATCAAGTTTTCTTCGCTGACATTCTCCTGAAAGTGTTCTCTCTAAGGCTACTTACCAGTGATACCATCGACTCCAATGGCTTTTTTTAAAGTTCTCTTTCTCTTTGGTCTCTCTACATGGTTTGACATTGTTGGCTGTCCTCTCCTAATGGAGAGTCCTTCCACCCTTGACTTCGGGGCACCATACTTTCCTGATTTTCCTCCTCCCTCTTTCTAATTATTCTTTCTGTTTCCTTTGCTGGCCTTTTATTTTTTTTCTTATCCCTTTCTATGAGTGCTGTACAAGAGTCCATCCTTGGTCCTCTTCTTTCTGTGCACTCTTTCTTTCGTCAGTCTCATTTATAGGATCACATCTAGTCCGAAGCCTTCATTTTATGAATGGAGAAACTGAGGCCCAGGGAGGTTAACTCTCTTGCCTGAGGTCACATAGGAAACCTCAGAAAGAATGAACTGCCATGACTTCTACTCCCTCCCCTTTTCAGATGACTCCCAAATTTATATCTGAGTTCTAGATCTATATGTTCAACTTCTTATACACCCTCTCCACCTGACTGTCCTACCATCATCTCAAACTCAGCCATATAGAGAAGTAACGCGGTGCATCAAAGAGAACCTTGAGTTTGGAGTCAAAGGCCTTAGGTTCAAATCCTGATTCAGCCCCTGTGTGGGGTCTTAGGCTAGTCCAGACTTGCACAACCTGTGGGCTGCTTATGGTCTGCAGGCACACAAAATCCTTTGGCATGCTGCAGTTGACCTGTGGACCACAGGTTGTGTAAGCATGGACTAGTCATTTATCCTCTCCTGGTCTCAATTTCCTTATCTGTGAGAAGGAGTTGAACTGATAACTTATTTAGTTACCCACTAGCTTTATGATCCAACATCTAGCACAGTGTCTGGCACATAGTAGGTGCTTAATAAATTCTTGATTCTTTGCTTGTTTGATTGAACAGCAGTGATTTAAACATAGCAAATAACATTATCCTCATTTTATAGCTGTGAAATCACAGCCCAGTAAATTAAAGGCATACATTCACTAACTCCCTAGGAACCTGGAATCTCCTGATTCCTGTTGCTACATTCTTTCCATCATAACAAACCTATCTTGGCCTCATCTGGGCCTCCCGAGAAAATGGCGGATGGCTAGATTGGAAGGTTTAAGAGATGCATTAGTGACACAGGTCTCTGCCTGGATCTCTGGTGGACCAAGTGAAGCTCAAGGACTACGAAAACTTTCCAGTGCTACTGACATTTTTCTCTAAGCGCCTGACTTTTATACCACTGGCCTTCCTCACATCAGCTGTCTATTAATAAGAGTGACTGAACTTTGCTGTGAGCTGAGCTGGAAGGGACATAGAATTACCAGTTTCCTTTGACCTTCTCCTTTCTTCCCTCCTGAGCTCCAGACTCCAGGGAGCAAACCCATTGACCTATAAGCCACTCCCTCATCTCTCGTGGGTGTGCATCCTCAATCCAGAAGAGTGGCTCATAGACCTTGGATGTTCCTTCATCAAAGCATCTTCTGTGCAAGTGAACCCCTGGGATCTGTTCTCCTCAATTTCACTTCCTTTGTGATATAAATATCACCATGACTAAGGCAGTGAGAGCAGAGGGTGAGCCTCTAGGGTCTCATGCTTGCCAGGGACTGGGGTGAAATTTGAACACAGGACATTCTAGGAGCAGGTAAGAAGTGACTCACTGACCTAGGAAAACCTAGGATTTGGAAGGAAATATCACTCTGCACCCCACAGTAGTACATGGTTCCATTTGAAGACATAAGAAAGAAGCTAGTAGCCATATTTTATTTCTCCTCCAACTCAAACCAATTTAACAAGAATTTATTGATTGCTGAGTTTATGTCCAGTACTATGTTAGGCATTCGGGAAGGTATATTAATTTTTTACTTCTTTTTAAAATCAATGTGTTATTGATTTAAAAAAAAGAAAACCTATCATTTCCAGTTTTGTACGGGGGAAAGAACATTGGCTTTAGAGTCAGAGGTACTAGATTAAATCTTGCCTTTGTTACCTACCATCTGTATGACTCTGGGTAAATCACTTCCTTTCTTTGGGTCTTGGTTTCTTCCTAAAGGAAAGGGAGGGGTGTGGACTATGTGACCTCTAAGGCCCCTTTCAGTTTTAAAATAATGATCCTGAGACTCTGCCTCATCACACCCCAACAGAATCTGGCCTTTAACAATGAAATAAAGGGAAATAAGCCAATATACTGCCCATATCTGACAAGGATTGTATGTCCTATTCTGTACGTAGAGTCCACCACCCATCTGCTGAGAGAAGGGAAGTATATTTCACTGTCAGTCTTCTGAAACTGAAATTGGTCATGATATTGACTCAATTCTCATATCTTTGAATATGAATTCGCATATCTTTTCCTTTGCTAATGCAAATGATTAGGCAAATGATAATTATTATTTGAATGATTATGTAATTTTTTTCCTTTGATTCTTCTTACTATGTTTTATATTAGTTCATATAAGTCTTTCCAAGTTTCTCTGGATTCTCCATATTCGTTATTTCTTGTGATACATTGAGATTCCAGCTAAGTGGTACAGTGTGTGAATTTTGACCTTGGAGTCACGAAGATCTGAGTTCAAATTCTGTCTCAGACATTTACTTAACTGTGTGGCCCTAGGCAAGTCACTTAATCTCTCTCAGCCTCAGTTTCATCATCTGTAAAATGGGGATGATAATAATAATAATACCTATCTCTCAGGGCTGTTGTGAAGATCAAATGAGATGATACATGTATAGGGTTTTGAAAACCTTAATGTGCAATATATATGTCAACACTTGATTAGTGTATGATTATTAAATTATAAACTTATTAAATTATATGTGCCAGGCCATGTGCTAAGCACTGGGGAGATGAAGAAATGCAAAAGATAGTCCCTGCCTCTCAAGATCACAATTTAATTTATCATCCTTGCTGTTCATATACCATGATTTGTCCTACAATACCCTAACTGATGACGTAAAAGTAAGTATATCTGAGGGACTTACAGTCCAGTCGGAGAGACAAAACTTGAAAGAGATAGAGAGTGATCAGAAATGGCCAGTTCCTGTTTGGATGCCTCATCATACATTGACTTGACCTTGGATTTCTGAAGGCCATGTAAATGGAATACAAGTTCTAGAAGACCCTAACAACGTGGAAAGGTCTGAGGAAGGATGGCCACCAAAGGACTAGCCAGTATAAAGTTAGAGAAATTAATTCCTAGAGGCTCACCCACCAGTTGATTTTTTTTCAGATCTAGAAACTCCTTAAAACTTGGAAGGGTCTGTGAGCTGTGTGGATGGTGGAAATGTCCACATCACTGCAATTATGTAACCCTGAAATATCATAGTACGAGACAGAATTTGTAAAGTGCCCAGCACACAGTAGGCATGTAATAAATATGTATTTCCTCTTCTCCTTTGTCAGTATGGCACGATGCGCTAGAGCATTTCAGAGGAATGAAAAATCAATGAGGACCAGCATTGTAAGGGTAGACTTCATAAATAAAGTGAGATGTAATGATGCTAATAAAAATAATTACTGGTTCATTCAACAAGCATTTATTAAATCCTAATGATGTGCAGGCCCTGTACTAGGTTAGGGGAATGTAAAAACAAAAATGAATAGTCCCTACCCTCAAGGAGCTTCCATTCTGCTAGGAGGTGTGGGATGGAGAAAGAATGTGAACACAGACATGTAAGTCCAAATCATATACAGAATAGTTTCTGAGATTGGGTGGTGGGGAAGGCAGGAGCCAGGGTGGGGATCAGGATGGGCTTCACGTAGGAGGTGGCATTTGAATTGAACCTCAAAGGAAGCTGAGGATTTTCCAAGATGAGAATGAGGAGGACATGCGTTCCAAGCATGAGTTCATCTGTTCTAAAGAAGAGATAAGAGGTGCAATATCAGTTTAGATGGAACATCAAATATGTACTAGAAAGCTGGTAAGGTAGCCTGGAGCCATATTGTGAAGGACTTTAAATGCCAAATCAAAGAGTTTTGACATTTATATATTGTTTTAAAATTTGCAGAGGATTTGTCATGCATTATCTCACTCAGGCTTCACAACTCCATGCAGGTAATGTTATCCTGAGAACAGTTATCGTTTTGTATTTCACTATATCATATTTTGTGGATCTGATAGAGATTGTTTTTATATCTGGTGGTATACACCACATTCCATGCCCATGTTTCTCCAGTGAAAAAAGAGAGTCACACTGCTGCATCTCCCCCAGGAGTCATTTCCTCAGTCTAGAACTAAGTTTCCTTATCTATAAAATGAGAGAGTTGGAGTGGCTGCCCTCTGCATTTCCTCTGAGACCTAAGTCTTTGATCCTGTTAACCTATGATCTAGGATTCTAGGATACAATGAAGTACAAGACATGGTTGTGATCTATTCCCTTCCTTGGGTTCATAGTCTAGCTTGGGTTTATAGTCTAACTCATCCATGGGAAGCAGTCAGTAGGATAGAATCCAATGCTGGATTCTGTGGTCAGTTCAGAAGAGGTCAACTCAGGTGGTTGGGGAAGGCTGAGCTGGGCCTTGAAGGATGGGTAGGACTGGGAGACATGGCTTGGGAAGGGGCAGCACATCCCAGGGCAGGCAACAGCATGAGCAGAGGCAGGTGCTGAAATGAGCACAGCTCACCATCTCCTTTAGAAAGACAACTTATGTTGATATCTTGTTTTTTTTCTATTACTACCATTTCCAGATAGGACACATAGGAAATAGATAAGAAAACCAGGTTCTAGGTCCTCTGGCTCCAAATCTGGGGTTCTTTTTCTGTATCAATCTATCTTCCTTTTGTTCCTCTTCTTTTTTATATCTTATCCCCATCCATACTTCTTAGCACAACATTGGGTACACAGGAAACACTTAGCAAATGTTTATTGAATGAATGAACAGATTAATTTTTCATTCATGATATGGATGAACTTTGTTCTTAGAGTCTGAAAAGACTGAAAGTTCAGTGCTGAGCCCTTATCAACAATACCTGAAAAGTCATGAAAAACAGAAGAGGTTTAATACATTTGAAGAAGGGCAAATATCTTGATCCTCAAAGAAAGGGAAAGAACAGAATCTACAAACCCTGAGCCAGTGAGCTTCACTTGGGTTCCTGGGAAAATTCTAGAATGAGTCATTAAAAAGATCATTGCCAAGTATCTAGAAAGGGCAGTGATGATTACAAAGAGGCAGCATGGCTCCCTCAGCTTAGTCATGACTTTTTGGATGGAATGATTAAATTAGTAGATGAGGGGAAAGCTGCGGATATCATTTAGTTTATAGCAAAGCTTTTCATAAACTTTCTCATACTATTTGAATAGAGAAGACAGGGAGATATGAATTAGATGATAACACAAATCTGATGAATTCAGAGCTGGTTGGATGGCCTGACTCAAAGAGTCGTGATTAATGATTCCATATCACTATGGCAGGAAGTCTCCAGTGGAGTATGATGTGTGATTTTCCCTTTGCTATTTAAATCTGTATCAGTGATTAAAGCCAACAGGTGGTGCAGTGGATAGAGTGCTGCACTTGGAATCAGGAAGACTCATCTTTATTTGTTCAAATTTGGTCTTAGACATTTGCTAGTTGTGTGACTCTGGGCACTTATCCTTGTTTGCCTCAGTTTCCTCATCTGTAAAATGAACTGGAGAAGGAAATAGCAAACCCCTCCAGTACCTTGGGGTCATGAAGAGTTGGATACAACCAAACTGACTGAACAATGGCTACCTCCATGCCCAAATAAAGGCATAGATGCTCATTAAGCTGGGAGGCACAGCTGTCACAGGATGACAAGACCCAAAGAGATCTTGACAAGTGAGAGCACTAGGTTGAATCAAATAAGATGAAATTCAATAGGGATAAATGTAAAGTCTTACAGTTAGGTGCAAAAATTCATCTTCACAAATACAAAGTGGGGGAGGAATGGATAGATAAGAGTTATTCTGGAAAATATCTGAGGACCAGCTCCACGGTATGATGTGGCAACCAAAAAAAGCTAGCATATTCTTCCGCTGCATTGAGAGGGGCAGAGCTTCCAGGAATGGAGAGGGGATAGTCTCCCCACATCTGCCCTTGTCAGACTTCATCTAGGATACTGTATATCTGTGGTATTAGGTCCAGTTATAGCCCCAAAGTTTAATAAGGAATTCAACAGGCTAGAAAGTATCTAAAGAAAGGCAGCAGGATAGTGAAATATTTTGAGTCCATGGCACATGAAGGTCAGTTGAAAAAACTTGGTAGCCTGTAGGAAAGAAAATTCAAGGGAGACCTGATAGCTGTCTTCATGCAGTTAAAAGAGTGTCATGTGGAGGAGAGACTGCATTGGAGTCTGGACCTCTTTGGTCTCAGAGGGAAGAACCAGAAGTAGGAGTGGGATGGTGAGGGAAGGGGAGATTGAAAAGAGTCAAATTTCACCTTGCCATCAGGGAAAACTTTCTAAAAATTTAAGCTGTTCCAAAGTGGAAAGGATTCATTTACAGATCTATAAGCAGGGACTGGATGACCACTAGTCAGGTATGTTATAGTGGCAATTCATTTGGTGTTTGAGTTGGACCAGATGACCACTAAGATCCCTTCCAACTCTCCAATTCTATAATTCAATGATTCATTTAATCAATGGCTGATTGAATCAATGGATGAATGGATGGGCAGATGATTGAATGAACAATTTAATAAATTAATAGTTGGATGGGAGAATGAATATATGCATGGAATATGTGCATAGAAAAATGAATGAATCAAAGGATTAATGGCTAGATGCATCATTGAATGATAACAGCTAGATGGCATGGTAGATAGAATGCTGGACCTGGAGTCAAGAAGACATGAGTTCAAATCCTGCCTTGGATACTTCTAGGCTATGTGACCCTGATCAAGTCACTCAATCACTTTAAGCCTCAATTTCTTTATGTGTAAAATGAGGACAATAATAGCACCTACTCCACAGGGTTGTTGTGAGAATTAAATGAGATTTTACATATACATAAATATATATTTGTGTATATGTATAGCTATGCATACACACATGCATTATATATACATATGTAAATATGTATCAAGAGGAAGAAGAGGAGGAGGAGGAGGAGAGAGAGAATGATGCAAGCCTTAAATATTTGCGATGATTAGGAATGAATTATTAGGAATGAATGAATCACTGGCTAGATGAATGAATGAATTACCAAACGAATAAAGTGTCTCATACTTTTCTTTAGGGATGGGATTTATTTCCAGAGATAATGAGCCCCATCTCCTTGCATGGCTTCTCTTTTGTGAATAACATCTACATTTCTCAAGAAGATTCTCAGACGTGTCCAAGGGCTGAGTGGGAAAATATCTGGTTTTTTTTTTTTTGGGTGTGGGGAATGAGTTCATAATCTTCTAGGATGTACACTCCATTACATTTGTCTCGACATCAAACTTCTGGTCATTTTCCCCATTTGCTTCCATATAGGGAGGAACTAAGAAGCATGTTGTGGGGGAGGGGTAGGAGCTGAGAGAATAATCCCCGGTGTTGCTTAAAAATGCAAAGCCAGTGCCATGAAAATCACCAAAATAGATTGTTTTGAAAAAAAAATAATAATAACAGCTTCCATTTGCAATGCTTTTTTTCTTCAAAGAACTCCACACATGTTCTCATTTATCCTCACGACGTGCTTGGGCAGAAGGAAGGGAGTTGGCATTATGAAGCCAAATGTTCCATATGAGGAAACACAGAAGTTCTCAATTATCTGCCTCAATGGAGGCAAGCCATGGTGCGGATAATCTAAAAATATGAGTAATCAAAAAATTGTATTCATGAAGCTTTGGAAAGTGGTTTTTAAAAAAATGTAGTTTAGTCATACCTTTTGTCTTTCCTCTCCCATTTTTAAACTCTCCCTTGTTACAAAGAAAAAAATTAAGCAAATCACCCTATACAATCACCTCATCTGACAATATATAAATAACGAAGATGGCAGCTAACATTTATATGGTGTTTACTATGTGTCAGGTACTGTGCAAAGCTCTTTACAATCGTCTCATTTGATCCTCACAACAACCTTGGAAGGTAGGTGCTATTATTATCCCCATTTTACAGATGGAAAAACCGAAGATAACAGAAGTTAGGTGACCACCATCATACAGCTAGTAAGTATCTGATGCCAGATTTGAACTCGGGTCTTCCTGACCCCAGGCCTAGTACCCTATCCACCATACGACCTAGCTGCCAGCTATCTAGCTCTACTGGTCCTCTACCTTTCTGCCACCCTGATTTTTCAGTTGTTCATTTGCTGTAGTGATCTTTTTATGTGTATCAATTCATTCAAATCACCCACATTTTCTCTGAATTTTGGAGTGTTTTTGAATGTACACTTGAAGGTAGTATTTGGTGAATTCACTTTTTAAAAAGTGAATTAAAATCTTCTCTTTCAACCTGGGTGTTTAGGAACTCTTTTAAAAAATTGAAACTGGTCCATAAAGACCTGTCTCAGGAAAAGCTGGGCAGCTCCAGCATCTCTCAGCTTCTCAATTTGGAGACCTTTCCTTATTTCTGACTTCATCCTGGCAACAGCCAACAACATTTCTCAGACTGATGGAAATCACCAGGCTTAACTAAGCTGCCCAGACTCTTTAGGCTTACCCTAGGGTGGTGTTAATTAAAGGTTCTGGTCTAAAAGACCTCTGAGTTGTGGGTCAAAGTGAAAATAAACCAATATCTCTCTTTTGCTTCAATATGAATTTTGGTATTTGATGCCTGGAAAGCCAAGTTACAATTGCATTTCTACAGAAGTGGTGATGGTTATGCTTGGAACCATCTGGACTCTGCCTTTTTAACCATGTAGTAGGTAGATAGAGAAGTGGTGGACCAGAGAGGAAGGGTGTGCTCTGTGCCCCCAGAACAGAGGAAACCAAAGTGCCTGGTAGGGTTATGCTTCTGACTTTGGGCCTCATTATGCCCAGGCTATAACTAGGCAGAACAAGAGGAGACAGGAGGGGCCTTTCTTAGTCTTTTGGGTTGTGGCATGTTCCTCCAGGTGGCGCAGCTGTTCTCACAAGATCTGGTCCCTCTGGTAGAGTCATCCATCTTATAAATGTGCATGGGGCCAGGCTCAGTTAAGTAGGCTGAAGTGTGTCTGAACTTTCTGACCTTTGCCCCTAGATCACTTCTCTGGCCCCAGGGTAGTGGATCAGCACCACTGCACTCTCCAAACAGCTCCAGCTCCTTCAATGGACATTTCTTTCTCCTGCTGGATTCTATTAGCACCTGTAGTTTGGACATGCCACTTTGGCATGTTGTAAGAAATCTGATTTATATTGGAAACTCGTGGCCACATCTATCTTTACACTCACGTGGCCTGGCTGGAGGAAGGGACTTGAAAGGAAAGAGTCAAACAGATCAATCTTGAAAGCATGACTGAGAGAGAGACACTGAAAGGAAGATAGATAGAGTGGAATATTTGGAAGACACAGAGGAATGAGAATGCATGAAGGATTGGCACAACATGGAAAACTGATATTAGGAGAAGTTTCTCAAAAGGGAAACCCATTAGATGGTGTCTATCAAGAGAGGTGGTTGAAATAGTTAGAACAAGAAAGTTCACAACAATCCTTACAAGTCTAGCTTTATCTGAGTTAGAGTGGATGATGGAGACAGTTAGCTCTCCCTCCCTCCATTTCTCCTCCTTCCTCTTTCAAATAGGGAGAAATTCTTATTTTTCACTAATTTCTTTGGTCCCCTGCTAGTTTGGGGGTACCTAGTAAATGCCTCTGCTTTCCTTCTTGTCATGTTGATCCCTTGATCAATAAGGAGACAACCCCCAGTCTCATTCTGCTGCTGATGCCAAGCATATTTGCATAAGACTTATGCAACAGTATATACCTAGTCCCTACTAACTTGGTGATGATTACCAGGAATATCACCTCTAAAAGTCTAATGTTGGCTCTGCCCCTAATTAGCTTTGTGTCCCTGGGCTTTCCCTCTCTGGGCCTCAGTTTTTCTACATATAAAATCAAGGATTTAGTTTAGATGATCCTTAGGGTCCCTTCTAGCTCAATTATTCTATGTTCTGAAGTTCTTTCATATATCTAACGTTCTCTGTTCTCCCTTCTAGCTCTGATATTCTGTGTTCCAAGGTCCTCTCTAGCTCTGACATTCTCTGTTCTAAAGTTCCTGTGATCTAACACTCTGGCATTCTGTATTCTAAGATTCCCTTCTAATTCTGACATTCTATATTCTAGGGTCCCTTCCATCTTTAATATTCTTTGTTCTAAGATCCATTTTAACTCTGACTTTCTATGTTTCAAAGTTCCTTCTCACTCTAATATTTCTACTCTAAAGTCTCTTGAAGCAGCTCAGTAGTGGATAGAGCACTTGACCTAGAGTCAGGGAACTCGGAGTTAAAATATAGCCTCAGACACTTACTGGTTGTGTGACTTTGGGCAAGTCACTTAACCTCTCTTTGCCTCAGTTTCCTCAGCTGTAAAATGGGGATAATAATAACCTACCTCCCAGGTTTGCTGTAAGGATCAATGGAGATAATATTTGTAAAGCACTTAGTACACAGTGGCACATATTAGGTGTTTGATAAATGAATACTTGTTCCTTCTCTTTATTCTATCTCTAACACTGAGATCTAAAATTCCTTCTAGTTTTGATGTTATGTTTTTCCCCAAGGTACCTTATAACGCTGACAGCATTTCAAGGCCCCATCTAATTTGGACATTTCATGCTCTTAACTTTTTACGTATCATGGTCTCTTTGGGTGGTCTGCTGAAGCCTATGGACCCTTCTCAGAAGAACGTCTTTAATTAATTGAAGAAATGATCAACACATTTTAGTTAAAAGAGTAGTAAGATTATTTTTCTCATCCCAGGGCCTAGTTCTCCTGAAATTAGGATTCTGCAGACCCCAGAATAAGAACTCTTGCTCTAGGGTTTTTTACAGCTCTGACATTCTGTATTTTAATATTCTCTGTTCTAAATTTCCTTACAGCTTGAAATTTCTATGATTCTTTGTTTCTAAAAGCCAGGACTGCCTTTATGTAAGCAAACCAGAGTGTTTACCGAGACGCTACTTGGGCATAAAGACTAACGTTGATCCTTTTAGAGGATTTTGGAGATGAAAACACAATGAGTCCTAAGTATGATTTTATGGGGAGCCACCATGCTCCACTATACAGCCAAATGCTCCAACATCCAGCCAAAGAAGCTGGTTGTCTGTCTTCCTGCCCACAGTTGGCTTTGGAGCCTCTCACTCGAGCCTTGCAAGACTGATTCCTCATCACACATTGCCTTGACAAAAGTGTGCGGGAAAACAACAAAACTGAGAAAGCAAAATGAGGTGAGGAGAGAAGAAAAGATTAGGGGCCACCTGAAGAATAGATTCCCTCTCTGGTCACTCCTGTGCAATGATGATTGGGAACTCCTTGGGCTCTTCTCTTGGTCATAGACTGGCTAGCTCAATTTGGTTTGAATTATAAACAGCTCTAATGACAATCCATATCATAGGTTTTAGTCTCGTGGGGATTAGGGAGCCTTTCTGTGACCCCTTTCTAGCTGTTTCTCCCATTATTTCCTTTCAACAACTATAACCTCCCTCCAAATGCAGCTACTTATTCTATTCAATGAAATTTAATTCAACAAAATTTTATTAACTCTTTTCTACATTTAAGGCACTTGCAAGGAGCTAGATATTAAAAATGACAAATAGTCCCCGTGCTTAAGCCCAGTGGATTACTAAAATAGATAGAGAGATAAAGTATAGTACAAGGTTGTTAGAGGAGGGACAGAAGATTGGCAAGATTAGAGAAGACTTTACTGAAAAGCTGGCACCTGAGTGACATCACTGATAGGCTATTGGTATATGGTGGATGATCCCAGGCATATGCTCTAATTCCTCTTATATCTTCTCTGAAGACCTCTGATGATGCATGAAGTCTTCATTGCTGCAGTGACGAAGTTTTTGTTTTGGTCCTGACTCACATTCATGGTTGGTTCACATGTCTAAGTTGTGCCCTTAAGATCCACTTTAAAAAGATTCCAGAAGGCTGGGGAGAAGTGAAGTTAGAGGACAGAGAGGGGCTGTACACTTATATGGATCTCCTCCCCTGGATGCAGGCCTATGCAACCAGGTTGCACTTCTGGGAAACCATACAACTCCCAGAGTACAGCAGCAGCAGTAGAGTGACAAGGAGTCTCTGGGCCAAAAGAGAAAGACCATGAGCCAATAATGGAGTAGCAGTGACATGGTGACATCAGAGTTCTTAGATCCATCTAAAGACCTCATTTAAGCCTGGAGCTATAGGAGTCAGACTTGAGTAACAAAAAGACACAGAACAATGAGGAGGAGTGAGCTGGAATCTTACCCTTTGCCTTGAGTCATGTGCACTATTCAGGTCTAAGGGAAGAGTGGCAATGCTGTAGTAACCTTGATTCCTTGCCCTATTCAGAGAGAGGTCTCAAGTCTAGCTTGCTACTGTAATAGAAAGAGAATGTATGTCAATGAGGAAAGTAGGACTCCACATAGGGGGAATTATTTGACTCATAAATTGAGCTACTTAGTAAATTTGAGTTCTTTCTTCTTGGGGGGGGTAGAGTGGGCCTCACCTAGGTTAATAGTACAAGTCTAGATGATTAATTTAAATTTCTGGCAGACGTAGGTCCATCATGTATGGGAAAGGCCCAAGGAGAAATGGTGCTTGACTTTCTTAACAACTCCTATTTCTCTCTCCTTGAGGAGGGGGATGCTCATCCGGGGCAATTCTATATGTTTAGGAAGATATATGGGTCCTTGAGGAAGATGGAGACTCACTGGAGAGAGATAGCCATTGGATTTGACTGCTTATGGACGAACCTGTTGCATTATTTAATCTAGTGAAATAAAATATCCTATTTTAATGTTTTCTTAGTCTGAGTGTTTCCATGGAAGCCAAGGGACCTTTTCCTTTTGCTGTGGAGACTTAGACACAAACCAAATTAAAATGTCTCCAGGGGATACACTGGGTGGGTGCACAAGTCAAAGAGATGATTATTGAGAAACCCTCAATACTGAACATGGGCGACGTTAACACGGAGCTTTGGTAATCGGCCATGAGCTGCAGTTGTTAGCATGATATGGTACAAAGAAGCCTGGATTTAATCTTATAATTCTAAGATTCCAGGAATCCTTGTCTTTGTGATCACCACTGCCTAGAATTCTCTTCCATCTCTGTCTCTAGCCATCAAAATTCTACCTATCCTGCAAGGACTAATTCAAATGCCACCTTCTGCCCTGAATTTTCCCTTTTCCCTTCACAGTCACTCCCTGGAACTCTCACGGCATTAGGTCTGTATTTCCCTTGGGATATTTATCATATCCTGCTTTGTATTGTAATTATTTATGTAAGCATTTTCTCTCTCTTGGTGGACTATAAACTCTCCTCCTAGTCTACAAACTCTCAACCACAGGAAGCCAGTGGTGGAAGGGGGGCAGTCAGGGAGTGTTGATCGATAATAGGGTTAGAGAGAGGGGTAAGTTATGTTGGAGAAAAGTCTACTTTTGCTTTCTCTGCTGTATCTAAAACAGGTTTGGGCATGCAGTAGGTGTTCCATGAGGGCTCATTGGATCGGACTGAATAGACTGGGGAGAGGAAGCTCACCTTGTTTTTGTCGGAGAGGGGAAAAGGGTGAGTGTTATTCTCCACCACTCTGGGTGGACCAAACAGTGGGAAGGGAGGGTGAAAGACAGTCCTGTCTAAGGTGGCTCATTGTGGAGTCATGAAATCACTCATTTCAGCAGCTGCTTCTGTTTATAGACACGACAGCTCTCTCCTTTCCCTAGCATACACACAGACGGCTCAGAAAACAACTCCCTGCTCTTTCTTTAAAAATCTCAGCAGCCCCTCCCTCAAAGCCCCTTTCTAAAGGCCTTTATGGTTGAAGAATTGCCACTGTTTCCATTGCCAGTGAATCGATTCTAGGCCTTAAAATATCTCCAGCTCAAAGCGGTCTTGACGTTCCGCCCAGACTAGGGAGAGAATAAACCCAAGGCTGGAACTGTTGGCGCTCAGTACAGATTCTCTTATTTATTAAGGCCCAGTCAGTCTACTCACTGGCCCCCTTTCCCCAGACCAGAGGAATCCCAAGGATGAGGGTCCGGCAGCTGCTCAGAGCTTTCATGGCCCTCAGAATTTCAAATAGCAAAGCTGCCTTTGCACCCAAGCGCAATCCTGAAGATCATACCTTTCCTCTTCATGATCCTATTAGATACTATGTGGCTGAGGGCAATGACAAGTCACAAGGTCTGCTGCCTTCTCCTTGGGCAAAAATGGCAAGAGATGTTAATGCTACATATATTTAGGAGCAAATAGGAAGGCGTTCTCCCTTAGGTCTGTATTATTAATTGGCTGATCCATCCAGTTGAAACCACTTAGGACCTTTGTCATTGTTATGTAGCCATGACTAATGGAGAACCAGCGGAGGAAGGGAAGTCATCTTCCAAATAGAGACTGTGGAAGCGGGAAGGGAAGTTGGAATATAGAATATGAATGCTAGAAGGCACCTTGATGTTAGAACTTAAACTATAGAACGTTAGGGCTGGAAGGGGCCTGGGGAAAGAGCCAAGCTGAATTCCTTTATTTACATAGGAGAAAGAGGGCTGGAGTTCAGAAATGATATCTTATGGCAGTAATAACTCATAATACTTTAAGGTTTATAAAGCATCTTCCTCCAAATTCTGTGTTCTCAAACTACAGTTACAACATGGTGAGGTGGGTGGTTCAAGTTCTTCCTCAGACCTCCATGTTGGGGTAGGGTCCCTCATTCTCTGGACTTAGTCACCACAGCTCCTCTGGGTCCAGGTCTTCCTTTACATATTGCTTAATGGAATTTGAATGGAAGCTCCATGAGGGTAGGGACTATCTTCTTGTTTGTGTTCATATCCCTCATTTTGCATAATAATTCTTTATCAAATTTTTCTAATAATTATATGGTGATCATAAGAATTCTATTTTACAGATGAGGAAACTAAGGCTGAAAGAAATTGCTCAGGGTCACACAGCTAGAAAGGTCACACGATAATGCTGTGACAGAGGTGAGACTATAACCCATGTCTAATAGCTCCCCATCCTCTTTTCTACATCATACTTCTTCCTTTTATGGCTAATGGAAGAAGGTGGAGGAAGGGAAGTACTGGTAAATGTTTAACAGCCAGCTCTCTGAAGAGGGTGGGGAGCTATACACAAGACACAGTTTTAAGTTTAATCAACATTTTCTCCATACTTTTCTTAAGTCTAGGGTAAGCCTTGATTTGTAATATTTGCTGATTTCCTGAGTATAAATCTTCAAACTGTGAGTTTAATAATCAGCTCTCTCTAGTTAGAGCACATATTGGTGGGAAGAGATACTTTCTTGAGATGCGCAAACAAAATGAACAAAGGCACTGAGTGAGGCATGAGTAAGGCATATCATAGGAGCAGCAAAATGGCCAACTTTGGGGATTCTCTGACCTTTTTAGGAACTTTCGAGAACTGACTTGATGCTACATTTCAACTCTATTTAGTATGTATTCTTTCCTCCTCATTGCAGCTTAATCAACGACCCTCTGATGACTCCTTGTGTTCAGTACTATGAGGGAGACAAGAGGAGAAGATATGGCGCCATGCCCTAGGATTCCAGTCTACTTGGAGAGCCCAAGTAGTTTCACTTGAGAAACAATTTAAAGACAGAGTTTATGGAACCTTTCAAACTCTAAGCTTCTGCAGTTTGGAGGTCCTGTTAGTAAATATTAAATCCTATTAGAACAAGTCCTAGGACTAAGCAACCTGTTGCAGCTGAGTTGATATGTGGAGCCCAAGCAGGGAAGAATTAGCTAGAGCCCCCCTTTCTGAGCTCTCCAAATGGTCCTGTACATTGTCTTGCTAATGGAAGTCTTGCTCTGCTCCCAAGGACAGCTATTTAAAATGCGTTCGTTGGTGTGTGGTTAATAAGTCCAATGGGGCATTATTCTATGTGCACAAGCTAGGATCAGACAGTACTATCTTGCAGAACTTGCTAATGGATCATCAGTGTATTATAATGTCCTTCCTGCCCATTAGCCTGGAGTAACCTTTTATATTTCTTCTAACTCAACTCTGATGTAATATCTTGAGCACTTGGCCCTTCAGACCCTGGATTTCAATAGAGCCAAATTTCCCCTTGAGTTTAGGCTTGTCTCCAGAGCCAACCCTGGAGAAACAGAGGGAATCAGCCAAGCTCATCTTCACTGACCCTTTTCTAGACCATTGCTCAACTATGGTACTGCCACCCTTGCTGACTTCCTTCCCAGGATGCCCCTCCGTGATCCTCATCTCCCCATGGGTCTGCCTTCCCAGACTGGATCACATGCTTTGAGATTTCTTCCTCCCACCTACTCCCAAATTTGTCGTTCCACATAATAGCGCCTCACATTTCTGTAGCTCTCAGGCTTTACAAAGCACCCTGCTTACAAAAACAATGTTACCTTGTTAGTACAAGTATTATTATTCCCTTTTTGTAGATGAGGAAACTGAGATTCAGAAAGGGCCACTCATATGGTAGTATCAGAATCCAGAGAAGCCCAGAAATCTCTACTGCCCATATCTGTCAAATGAGGATTCTAAGGCAATAATCTCCAGAATGGGACTGTGGTATGAACCCAGGGATTAGTGGCATGACCCTAAAGGGCATATGATCAACAAGAGGGTGGAATATAGATTATACTCACCTGTCTCTTCAGTATCCTGTCATGGGTTTATTTTCAAAACAATCATGCCACTCCCTTTACCCGCTGTTGATCAACACTCCTCCACTCTGTCTTCTTAGCTGAGAATCTGCAAGTAGCCTCCCAGGACAGTTGTAATTTAACTGTAGCCCAATGCTCTACTACCAGCCCACCTGGCTGCTGCAGACACACCTTGGTGGGCAGGCCTTGTTCTCCAGCCTGGTGAGGAAGGAGTGAGAGCCCCATCTCCCCACCATCCACACTCTTTTCATGGGGGAGAAGGAGAAGGGTCAGTAAGTCATACAAAATATGTTATTGCAGTCAGCATCATAGATCTCATTTTTATTCTTTTCCAGATATATTTTTCTTCCACACTCCCCTATTGCTGCTGAGGACACCACCATTCTTTTATTTACTCAGGTTCAAAATCTTGGTATCATCTCAGTCCTCACTCCACATCTCCAAATGATTGCCCTGTCTTGCCATTGACCCCTCCAAGGCAGCTTTCTCCTCTGTCTCCTCTCTTTCCCTCATATCACCCAAGTTCAGGCCCTCTTTACCTCTCCCTTGACTTATTGCTTCAATTTATCTCTCTGCCTCAATCAGTCCATTAACAAACATTAAGTAATTAAACACCTATTTTGCATCAGTCATTATGCTAGGTGCTAGGAATATAGATACAAGGAAGGAAATAACTCTTACTCTCTTTTTATTTTTAGTTTTTAATAACAATTTTTTATAAGATTTATAAGATTTTCCATATTTTTCTCCCTCTTCTCCCCCCTCCCCATGATGGTACAGGTTATACATGTTCAATCATGTTAAACATATTACCACATTAGTCATGTTATGAAAGAAGAAACAGAACAAAAAGAAAAATCCATAGAAATAAAGAGAAACAAAGTGAAATAGCATGCTTCCATCTGTATTCACACTCTCCATTCTTTCTCTGGCTGTGGATAGTATTTTCCATCATAAGTCTCTTGGAACTGTCTTGGATCATTGCATTTCTGAGAAGAGGTAAGTCTATCAAAGTTAATCATCACACAATGTTGCTGTTACTGTATACAATGTTCTGGTTCTGCTTGCTTCACTCAGCATCAGTTGGTGTAAGTCTTTTCAGGTTTTACTGAAATCCACCTGCTCATCATTTCTTATAGCACAATAGTATTCCATCATATTCATATACGGCAATTAAACAACCTTTATTGTCAAAAGGCTTACATTCTATGGGGGGAAACAGACAACAAGAACATGTATATGTTCTTGTACAGAATTAATACTAAACAAATTTAAGATATATAAATAAGAGGATACTAGTAGTGGGGAGAAGGGGAGGTGGGACTTTGTGTAGAAGTAGAAGTTGTACTTGGAGAGAGGGATTCTATGAAGCAGAGGTACAAAGGCATAGAGATTAAGAATGAAGCCAGCCATTATCCTAATTTAGGTCTTTATCAACTCTCACTTGAATTAATACAATAGTCTTCTAAGCCCCCAGACACTCATTAACTGTTCAGCCCCTGGGCAAGTCACTTAATCCTGTTTGCCTCAGTTTCTTCATTTGTAAAATGAGCTAGAGAAGGAAATGGCAAATCACTCTGGTATCTGTTAAGAAAACCCCAAATGGGGTCATGAAGATTCAGATACAACTGAGAGGACTAAACAACTTCTAATTGGTCTCTTTTCCTCAAATCTCTCCTGTCCAATCCATCTTCTACAGATCTGCCAAAGTGATTTTTGTAAATTCCAGGTCTGATCACGACACTCCCTTACTCAATAAATGCCAATGGCTCCCTACTAATTCTAGGATCAAATATTCCTCTTTATCTCATCCTTTAAAAATATATTTATTAATATTTATAATGTATACAATTATTATTTCTATAAAATTTATAAATAGGAATATATGCACATATTGGGGAGTTATTTACTGATAAAGATGCTCAAGCAGAACATTTAGAGACCATTGCTCTGAGGGCCCTTCCCTCAGAGATTCTAGGATTTCATAATTCCCTAGGAAACTGACACTGGGTATCTTCTCAGTTCTACCTCTTGCTAGCTGCATGATCTTGGGTAACTCATTTAATTTATCTGGCCCTTTTCTTTATTTCATTCATTCATTCATTCATTTATTTATTTAGTTATTAACTTTTAACATTCATTTTCACAAAATTTTGGATTCCAAATTTTCTCCCCATTTCTCCCCTCCCTCCACCCCCAAACGCCCAGCCTTCAAATTGCCCCTATCACCAATCTGCCCTCTCTTCTAACATCCCTCCCTTCCCTTGTCCC
Organism: Notamacropus eugenii; assembly: GCF_028372415.1. Taxonomy (NCBI): domain Eukaryota; kingdom Metazoa; phylum Chordata; class Mammalia; order Diprotodontia; family Macropodidae; genus Notamacropus; species Notamacropus eugenii. Next base: position 486,853,682 of record NC_092872.1, read on the forward strand.
CATCTTCTCTTTTGTCCTGTAGGGCCACGTAAATTTCTATACCCCATTACCTGTATTTCTTATTTCCTAGTAGCAAGAACAATATTCAACAATTGTTCCTAAAACTTTGACTTCCAACTTCTCTTCATTCCTCCCTCCCCACCCATTCCCTTTGGGAAGGCAAGCAATTCAATATAGGCCATATCTGTGTAGTTTTGCAAATGATTTCCATAATAGTTGTGTTGTGTAAGACTAACTATATTTCCCTCCATCCTATCCTGTCCCCCTTTGTTTCTATTCTCTCTTTTGATCCTGTTCCTCCCCAAGAGTGTTGACTTCAAATTGCTCCCTCCTCCCACTGCCCTCCCTTCCATCATCCCCCCACACCTTGCTTATCCCCTTCTCCCCCACTTTCCTGTATTGTAAGATGGGTTTTCATACCAAAATGAGTGTGCATTTTATTTCTTCCTTTAGTCAAATGTGATGAGAGTAAGCTTCATGTTTTTCTCTCTCCTCCCTTCTTTTTCCCTCCACTGAAAAGTCTTTTACTTGCCTCTTTTATGAGAGATAATTTGCCCCATTCCAGTTCTCCCTTTCTCCTCCCAATATATTTGTCTGTCACCGCTTAATTTCGGTTTTTTTAAGATATGATCCCATCCTATTCAATTCACTCTGTGCTCTGTGTGTGTGTGTGTGTGTGTGCATATGTGTGTGTGTGTGTGTGTAATCCCACCAGCTACCCAAACACTGAAAAGTTTCAAGAGTTACAAATATTGTCTTTCCATGTAGGAATGTAAACAGTTCAACTTTACTAAGTCCCTTATGTCTTGATTTTTGTGTTTGAAAGTCAAATTTTCTTTTCAGTTCTGGTCTTTTCATCAAGAATGCTTGAAAGTCCTCTATTTCATTGAAAGACCATTTTTTCCCCTGAAGTATTATACTCAGCTTTGCTGGGTAGGTGTTTCTTGGTTTTAGTCCTAGTTCTTTTGACTTCTGGAATATCATATTCCATGCCCTTTGATCCCTTAATGTAGAAGCTGCTAGATCTTGTGTTATCCTGATTGTATTCCCACAATACTTGAATTGTTTCTTTCTAGCTGTTTGCAATATTTTCTCCTTGACCAAGGAACTCTGGAATTTGACCACAATGTTCCTAGGAGTTTCTCTTTTTGGATCTCTTTCAGGCAGTGATCAGTGGATTCTTTCAATACTTATTTTGCCCTCTGGTTCTAGAATCTCAGGGCAGTTTTCCTTGATAATTTCATGAAAGATGATGTCTAGGCTCTTTTTTTGATCATGGCTTTCAGGTAGGCCCATAATTTTTAAATTGTCTCTCCTGGATCTATTTTCCAGGTCAGTTGTTTTTCCAATGAGATATTTCACATTATCTTCCATTTTTTCATTCTTTTGGTTTTGTTTTGTGATTTCTTGGTTTCTCATAAAGTCATTAGTCTCCATCTGTTCCATTCTCATTTTTAAAGAACTATTTTCTTCAGTGAGTTTTTGGACCTCCTTTTCCATTTGACTAATTCTGCTTTTTAAAGCATTCTTCTCCTCATTGGCTTTTTGAACCTCTTTTGCCAATTGAGTTAGCCTATTTTTCAAGGGGTTATTTTCTTCAGCATTTTTTTAGGTCTCCTTTAGCAAGGTGTTGACCTGTTTTTCATGCTTTTCTTACATCTCTCTCATTTCTCTTCCTGGTTTTTCCTCCACCTCTCTAACTTGATTTTCAAAATCCTTTTTGAGCTCTTCCATGGCCTGAGCCCATTGAATATTTATTTTGGATGTTTGGAATATAGAAGCCTTGACTTCTATGTCTTTCCCTGATGGTAAGCATTGTTCTTCCTCATCTGAAAGAATGGGAGGAGATATCTGTTCACCAAGAAAGTAACTTTCTATGGTCTTCTTTTTTTCCCCCTTTTTTGGGCATTTTCCCAACCTGTTACTTGACTTTTGGGTCCTTTGTCAAGAGTAGGGTATACTCTGGGAATCTGTAAGATCTCAGTTCCTCCAAGGTGGCACAATTAAGCATGTACTAGTCTGGATGTAGAGAGGGATTTTTATGTCCAGAATCTTAGCAATTACCTTTCCACAGCCTCCTAGCCTCTAGTTCCTCCAAGCCAGCTCTGGGGGCTGATTTTCAGATAAGCTGGATGGGCAGGGCCGTCATTCAGTATGAGACAAAGACTCGCTTGGCCAGGGCCTCCACCCAGGGCTGAGGTAAGACTCAGCTCTTCAGTGCCCCCAGAGGTTTTTACGCTCCAACAACGAGTGGTCTATACGGGCTGCTGTGCAGCCTGTGTGGCTGCTGCCTGCTGCCGGAGCTATGGGAAGGCCCTTCTCCTTTCCTGACCAGCTGATAAAACCCCTTAACTGACCTCTGGCACCTGTGGGTTGAGGGATCTGAGGCCCCCCTGCTGTGACTGGAGATTCCGCCCCGAGGTGTCCTCCTCCCAGAGTCTCGTTGCACCACGGGCCACGCAGCCAAGGCTGGACTGGGCTCCGCGTTCTGTTCTGCATCTGGTGCAACCAGTGTTTCTGTGGGCCTTTCAGGTCACCATGGGCTGGAAATCTCCTCCACTCTGTTGTTCTCCACTTCTGCTGCTTCAGAATTTGTTGAGAGTCCCTCTCTACAGGTATTTTATGGGCTGTGGGGGGAGACCCTACGTAAGTGTGTCTTTCTAGTCGGCCATCTTGGCTCCGCCCCTTATCTGGCCCTTTTCTACAAAATAAGGGGATTGGATTAGATAATCTCTAAAGTTTCTTCCAGTTAGAAATCTGATGAGCTGCTAAATCAAAAGCTAACAAGCCTTTCTTTCACTATATTATGTTTTTGTCTTCCTGTCTCCTTCAGTGTCCTATCAAGTACTTAATACTTAACTTCCCTGGGCCTCAGTTTCCCCATACATAAATGAGATTGGAAAATATATTCTCTAAGGTCCCTTTCTGTCACTCCACAAATATCATTTACACACCTGCTATGTGCCAGGCACTATGTTAAACCTTTTGGAGACAAAGAAAGGCCAAAAAACTTTCTCCCTGTCCTCAAGGAGCTCACATTCCAATCTTGCAGCTCTAAAGATCTATATTTTAAAAAATTCTTCTTCCCATTCTCTGACTCTAAATTAGTCTCAGAAGCTGAATTTAAAATTATGATAGGGCTTAATGTACCTCCTTCACAGGGTTGTTGTGAGCATTAAATGAGTTAATATTTATAAAAGTGTTCATCACAGTGCATGGCACTTAGTAGGCACTATATAAAAGCTTATTCCCCTCTCTTAATGTGTTAAAGTATCCCAAGTAATGCTGGATTTTTAAAAGAACCTTTAATTCACAAATATCCAAGAAGACATTTTAATGATAGAAAATGTCCTTTCTGGGACTACAGGGGAGATTTTGTTTTTGTTCAAGGAAAAGGTTATCCCTCAAAAATTGTTTGTCTTTTGTTTCCAAATATGACCAATGACATTATAGGTGATGTCTTGACTTGTGCATGAATTGAATTGAAATGAGGCAGAGTTGTACAAAGTGGTTAGCCTCACTGTCTTCCAGAGTCATTGTAGTCTAGAGGCAGGACAAGAGTCAAAACAACTGGTGATGGCCCAGAATGCAATGGATGACCATGGCGCCTTTAGTGATCAGGTTCTAAGTACTGCACTACACTTACTTCTGCTGCCTTCCTGACTATTGGAACAAATTGCTCTCATCTGCCCTCAAAAGTAAAACCCAAGCCAATAACCTTCTATTCTGTCCATACAAAAATCTAGCTTCTCTCCACCTCCATAGCTTGCTATCCTACTCCTCATATTTCCCATCCCCCCTCTGCACCATCATTTCCTTCTACTAACCACTACTCAGTGTTGGTCTTTTCACCCTTTCCCATTGGATTTACTTCCTCTTTTGTCAATTAGTTAGTTAATCAGTCAGTATTTGTTAGACACCTCTCATTCATCCACTCATTTATTCAGCCAATATTTACTGAGTAGCTCCTCTGTGGCCAGGTGAGCTGTGGGGGAGGGAGAAGGTGTGATCAGACAAGGAAGAAATGATCAATCAAAGGGAACTCACAGTCTGGTTGGAGAGACAAGACACAAGGAAAAATTCAAGGACATACCAAACCAGATATAACCATATGCTGGTTTCTTAGTTTCTGACAATAGTATCAGGGATTCTTCCCAGTCTCCTGGAAGCTCTCTTCTTCCTTGATGCTCTCAACTTCTATTTTGTAGCTGCCCAATTTCACCCCTTGCTATCTCTCGAAGCAGTGAGCTTTTCTTGGCATAAGTTTAGTTAATCCCATTAAAAAAATTAGGTTCTGGGGGAAGGGGTCTGCAGTATTTACAGTGCTTAGTGACTTCAGGTTACTGAGTGAGTGAATTGCAGACTCATCAAATGTTGAAGTCTGAAAGGCACTTGGGACACAACATGTTAGATCTGGAGGGGATTTGGGGACACAGAGCTGGAAGGGACCTTAGGAGAGACAATGTTAGCGCTAGAAGGGTCCTTACAGCATAAAGCAGCAGAGAGGAAAGGGAAGGGAAAGAAAAGGAATGGAAATGAAGAGACTAAGCATTTATATAGTGCCTACTATGTGCCAAGTGTTGTACTAAGTGCCTTTAAAAAAAATTCTCATTTACTCTTCACATCATTCTTGCAAGTTAGGTGCCACTTTACAGTTGAGGAAATTGAGTCACATGTTATTAAGTGACTTGCCCAGAGTCCTATAACTAGGAAGTATCTGAGGCCAGATTTAGACTCGGGTCTTCCTGACTTCAGGCCTAACACTAAATGCCTCGAGGGATCTTAGAACACAGAACATTAGAGCTGGATATGATGTTAAAAGAGAATGGCAGAACCAAAAGAAACCTCTTTAGAGGTCATCTAGTGCAGCCCCCTTGAGAGGTTCAGAGAGAAGAAATTTCTTTGGCTGACGCCTTCTAGATCATAAGCAGCAGAAGTAGCATTGAAACTCCAGGTGACTCCTGAGTCAGGTTTCTAGCTCTCAGCTCAGCCCTCTTTCTCCATAGGCCATGTTAGGAGGCTTTTCAAAGCAAATCTTGAGAGTAGCCTAGGCTAGAAATGAGGAATGACTCTTCTACAAGCGGGGGAATTAGGACACAGCTGGGCCTGGGCAGAGCTGCAATTATTTAAGATGCTAATTTGAGTTATCAATTGTTTTCCTGTTGAGATTTATACAACTAGGCCATTGAACTCTTCTTAGAAATGCATTTCTGGGTGGACACAGTTCTGGGTCATCCTCTTTGCCCCTTGCCAACCTAAACAGGACATGCTGTCACACTAGTAGAGATTACACTTGGTTTGTTTATTTCTAAATCAAAGATTAAGACTGGGGGGAGGTGAAAATCCGCAATTTAAAACAAGAGAACAGCTTCCAAGTTTCCTTCTAGAATTCTCTTCCGTTTAAATGCAGAGTCATTAGCAGCCTAGTGGCGCCTTTGGGCCCTGAGTTGGAGATCTGCTATTTTCTTCCTCCAGTCCTTCTATAATCTCTAAGTCTTTTTTTTACAGTCTTCTGAAATAGAGTCCTGAGAAGGGAGAGGAGGGAAAAGGGATACACTGAACTTAGTTACTGTACCACTGACACCATGATATCCCTCCTTTGTCCTTTATGCATCAGGGTCCACTGCTGGGGCAGTAGGGAGAGTGTATCAGAGGGGACAAAAACCTGGGAGGGGAGCCAGAAGACATGGGTTCATAGAACCATGGAATTTTATACTTGGGGAAGATGACTGCTTGAATACCTTCTGGGATGTGGAACTCTCTATCCCTCTTTCCTGCCCTCCCCAGCAGTCTATTCAAATCCTGGATAGTTCTTGGGAGTTCTTCCTTATCTTGAGCTGAAATTGTAGTTTTAGAGTAATTGTACAGTGAGCTAAACATTTTCAGATGTTTTTGTCTGCAATGTCAACAATCAAGAGAAAAATAAAGAAAGTTTACTCTAATTGACTCTTGTATTCTTTGGAAATTTCAGCTCCAGAAATGAGATATAGGAAATTTAAACTTATACCAAGTAGAATATTAGTCCTTTCTTGAGAAGCTTTTAACAGTAAAATTCCAAATTAGCCAAGTTCAACAGATGAGGATATTAAATTATATAATATGGCTAATCTTTAATCTGGTTAGAAGTTTACTTAATTTTAAAGAATATTAGCAAATTTAGTTAATAAGGCAGGGATTGAATCTAGCGAATTTTCATGTGTTAGCTAATTAGAACTTGCTTAGTACACAATAGTTGCTTAATAAATGCATTTTTTGGATTCATGCACTTTATCATCACATACCAGGTATCTATTGATTAAAGCAAATCTAGTCCTGCCTGATAAGAATCAAGGGCTAAAATTCATTGTCAATTAGTCAGGGTCAGAAAACCTTTACATTTCTATGATGTGTCAAATTTCATGAAAAAAACAGCAAGTTTCATAAAATAAAATAATTTCTAGAAAGCAAAGCAGTAAATAAGGATAACTTTTAAATTCTGGTTTAGATTTTATGACAAAGACACTGATAGGAAGTGTTGTATAATGGATAGCACACAGGTCTTAGAAAGTAAAGATGGTCTAGGTTTAAGACCAGCTTCCTACATGTACTGGAATTAATAAATGTCTTATGAATAAATGCTGAGAGGATAAAAGAATAAGTGATTAAATCAGCCAAATTTTTGTCTGGAACCTAGAAGATTAAGTCTCTCTTGAGGAGTCTAACAGTTGGGGAATGACTAAACAAATTACAGTATATGGATGTAATAAGAAATAAGGAAAGGGGTGGTTTCTGAGAAACCTGAGAAGACTTGTGTGAACTGATGCAGAGTGAAGTGAACAGAACCAGAACAATTTATTCAGCAGCATCATTGTAAAGACAAATGTTGGAAAGATTTAAGAACACTGATTAAAGCAATGACTACTATTCCAGTGGACCAATCATAAATCATTCCCCCTCCTTCTTGACAGAGAAGTGATGAATTCAAGATGAGTATGAGACCATTTCTGGACATTGTCAGTGGGCATATTTTGCTTGACTTGCATATTTTTTAACAAGTTTTCTGTTTTCTTTTTTTGTGAAGGTGAAGGGTAATAAGAAGGCAAGAAAATAAATTTTTATTAATTGAAAAAGGTTAAATAAAAGTTAAACAAAAAGTTTCTTATACATGATAACCCTTCAGATATTTGAAGATGGCAGTAGTACCAGCCTTAAGTCTTTTTAACATTTTCATTTCTAATTCTTTTTCTGCCACTAGCTATTCCAAGTTACTTCACTGTTGTGAGTCTCTTTCCTCTATAAAATAAAGGGGACTAAACTATATGTTCTCTAAAATTTCTCCTAGTTTTAATATTTTATGTTCTAAGGAATTTCCCAATTCTGACATTCTGTATTCTAAGATCTTTCCCAGCTTGAATATTCTATGTTCTGAGTTCCTTTCCAGACTTGAAAATGTATTCTATGAGTCAGTTAATAGATTCTAAATTTTTTTTAAATGGACCCAGATATTTTAGAAGGATTTTTTCCCCATTTTTTAAACATTTCTATTTAAAGTTTTGAGTTCTAATTCTATCCCTCCTTTTTTCCCTCCCCTACCTCCTACTTCAGATGGTAAGCAATCAGACATAAGTTTTACATTATGTATATCATGTAAAATATTTGTAATTTTGTACAAGAAGACTCAAATAAAAGAAAAAAAGAAAGAAATAGCATCAATACCAATTCTTTCTCTGGAGGCAGATAGTATGTTTTATCATTAGTTCTCTGAGATTGTCTTAGATCATTGTATTGCTGAGAATAGCTAACTGATTCACAGTTCTTCATCAAATAATATTGATCTTATTGTGTATAACATTCTCCTGGTTCTGTTCATTTCTCTATGTAGCAATTCATGTAAATCTTTCCAGGTTTTTCCAAAATAATTCTCCTTGTCATTGCTGATAGCACAATAATATTCCATGACAATCATATGCCACAGCTTGCTTAACGATTCCCCAATTGATGGGCGTCCCCTGATTTCCAATTCTTCGCCACCACCAAAAAAGCTACTATAAATATTTTTTTACAAATAGCTCTTTTCCCCTTTTTTGGGATGTCTTTGGGATACAAACCCAGCAGTGGTGTTGTTGGACCAAAGAGTATATATAATTTTATATCCCTTTAGGCATAGTTTCAAATTGTTCTCCAGAATGGTGGGATCAGTTCACAACTCCACCAACAATGTATTAGTGTTTCAGTTTTCCCTCATTACCTCCAACATCCATCATTTTTCTTTTTTGTCACATTAACCATTCTGATAGGTGTGAGGTGGTAACTTGGAGCTGTTTTAATTTGCATTTCTCTAATCAATAGTGATTTAGAGCATTTTTTTTTAATATGGCTATACGTAGCTTCAATTTCTTTGTCTGAAAACTGCCTGTTCTTATATGTTCTTTGACTATTTATCAATTGGGGAATGACTTGTATTTTTATAAATTCGACTTAATTCTCTATATGTTTGAGAAATGAGGCCTTTATCAGAAATACTTGTTGCAAAATTTCCCCCCAGTTTTCTGTTTTCCTTATAATTTTGGCTGCATTTATTTGTGGAAAAACTTTTTTATTTTATATAATCATAATGATCTATTTGACATTTTGTAATACTGTCTATGTCTTCTTTGGTCATAAATTCCTCTCATCCATAAATCTGACAGAGGAACTATTTCATGCTCTCTTAATTTGCTTATGGTATTACCCTTTATGTATAAATCATGTACTCATTTTGACCTTATCTTGGTATATGGTGAGAAATGCTGATCAATACCTAGTTTCTGCCATACTATTTTCCAGTTTTCCCAGCACTGTTTGTCAAATAATGAGTTTTTGTTCCAAACTTTGGATCTTTGGGTTTCTCGTAGACTACATTATCATGGTCACTTACTGTAATGAACTTTGTACATAATCTATTCCATTGATCCACCACTCTATTTCTTAGCCAGTACCAGATTGTTTTGATAATTACCATTTTTTAATATAGTTTGAGATCTGATATGGCTAGACCATCTTCTTTTGTATTTTTTAATTGATTCTCTTGAGATCCTTGAGCTTTTTTTCTTCCAGATAAATGTTATTATTATTTTTCTAGCTCTACAAAATAACTCTTTGATAGTTTAATTGGTATGATACTGAATAGATAGACTAATGTAGGAAGAATTATTTTTATTATGTTGGTGTGGCCTACCCATGAGCAATTAATATTTTTCCAATTGTTTAGATCTGACTTTATTTGTTTTATAGTTGTGTTCATATAGTTTCTGGGTTTGTCTTGGCTGGTAGACTCCCAAGTATTTTATATTGTCTACATTTATTTTAAATTTTCTGTATCTTGCAACTTTGCTAAAGTTGTTAATAATTTCAAGTAGTTTTTTAGTTGATTCTCCAGGATTTTTTAAGTATGACATCATATCATCTACAAATAGTTTTGTTTGCTCATTTCTCTATTCTAATTCCTTTAATTTATTTTTCTCCTCTTATTGCTATAGCTAACATTTCTAGTACAATATTAAATAATAGAGGTGATAATGGGCATCCTTGATTCCTCCCTGATTGCATTGGGAAGGTTTCTAGCTTATCCCCATTACAGATAATGCTTGCTGATGGTTTAGATAAATAGTAGTTATTTTAAGGTAAGCTCCATTTATTCTGAGTATTTTATTTTTTCACAAATTTTTAAAAATTTAAACTTAAATACAAAATAAGAAAAGAAAAGAAATTGCCAAGTAAACAGCAGACCATGAGAGAGGATTCAATATAAAACAACAAATTTCCATTTCAAGAAAACTTATATAATAAATACTACTCATTGTTTTCAAAGATGCCTAGCTTTTCTTTGCTTCCTTGTTGGTTTTCTTTTGTTCTCTGTTGTGTACTTTTGACTTTACTTTTTTTCCCCTCCCTTCCTCCACCACCCTAAGGAAGGCTACAATTAAGCATGGATACACACACACACACACACATACACACACACACATACAGAGCTATAAACATACACACACATACGTTAGACAGTATTCTGCTTATTTTCTTCTATCATCTATTTCTCTGAAGGTAGATAGCATCTTCCTTTACAAGTTCAAGTTTTTTCATATTTTTCTAAATCAACCTGTTCATTATTTCCTACACCACAGCAATATTCCAACCCAATCACATTGTATTTGAGAGTTTATCTATGAAAATTCCACCCCAACATACACAATTTTCTGCATTCCTTCTATTCTTGGCTATGTGTATTTTATTCATACAAGAAAATTTTAATTTAAAATAATTGAAATTATTCTACTTACACTTCAACAGTGCTCTCACCTCATAATATAGTTTAAAGTCTGAATCCACTTCTTTTATATATTTTTCCCCCTGGTTTCTTCAAAGTTCCTGACCTTTTTGCTCTCCCAAATGAACTTTATTATTATTTTTTCTAATTCAGTAAAATAAGTTTTTGGTAATTTAATTGGGATGACATTGAATAAATAGATTAGCTAGGTAAAATTGTCATTTAAAAAATTAGATTACCTTTACCTACCTATGAACAATAAATACTACTTCAGTTATTTAGATCTGAGTTAATTTGTATAAAAAGTATTTTATGTTTATATTCATATAGTTTCTGTGACTGTTTTGGCAGGTATATGCTCAGGTATTGTATACTATCTATATATTTTAAATGGTCTAAAAATATTGAATTATATTGTTGGCACATAGTGTAGTTCATCTATTTTTCTCTTTTGATTAAATCTATTTTAACTTTAATTTTATCTGAGATTATAATTATTACCTCTGCTTTTTTTACCTACTAAATCCTGCCCTTTATTTTATCTTTTTGTTCATCTTTCATTTTTATAATGTTTCTTGAAACCAACATATTGTTGAATTAAAATTTTTAATCTGCTATCCATTTCTGTTTTGTGGATAAATTTGTCCCAATCACATTCTAAGCTATAATTATTTGTGTATTTTCCTTTTTCCTATTTTTCCTCACTATCTTTCTCATCCTTTTTACTCCATCCCTCCTCACTCCTCTGCTTTATTCTACATGCTACCTTGCTCTCCTATTCCTTAACCTACCCATCCCTCTAAAAGCTTCTGCCTTATCCTCTCTCCCTTATGTCTTTCTGAATTTAGAAGACTTTTATATCCCCCATATATATTCATATCCACATATGTAACAAGTATTTGTTCCCTTTTTAATCCATTCCTGATGAGAGTAAGATTCCAGCAATACCTGCCTTGCCCTTACTAGCTTCTTTTGCATCAGTTTTTCCTTTTATGCCTCATTTGTATGAGATGATTATTCCTTTTATCTCTCCCTACACAGTTTTATTTTTTTTTTGAATCACCTCATCTATAATCAACTCAGCCCCACCTTTCTTTCAAACTACCCAAATAATGATGACCATCATAAGAGCACTGTTAGTATTTTCACATATATGAAGTGAACAATTTGATCTTATTGAGTCCCTTATAATTGGCCCTTAATGTGTTTTACCTTATGTTTCTCCTGGATGTTATATGTTGAATTTTCCCTTAAGTTCTGTCACTGATGTCACAAAAACCTGAAAGTCTTTGAGTTCATTAAATATCCATTTTTTTTCTTTCAGGATTATACTTGACTTTGCTGGGTAAGTTACCCTTGGTCATAACCCCAGTCCTTTTGCTCTATGGAATATAGTATTCCATGATCTATAGTTCTTCAATGTAGTAGCTGCTAGCTCTTGTAATCCTGATTGTAACTCCGTGATATTTAAGTTATTTTTTTCTTGTTGCTTCCAATATTTTCTTCTTAACCTGGGGGTTTTGAAACTTGGCTATGATAGTTCTGTAAGTTTTCCTCCTGGAATCTCTTTCAGGCGGTGATGGGTAGATTTTTTTCTTTTTCTTTTCTAGAACTTCATAGCAATTTTCCTTGATAATTTCTTGTAATATTTTATCAAGATTCTTTTTTATTGTAATTTTCAGGTAGTCCGACTATTCTTATGTTATTTCTCCTTGATCTGTTCTCCAGATCAGTTGTTCTCTGATGAAATGTTTCGCTTTCTCTTCTATTTTTTCATTCTTTTGATTTTGTTTTATAATTTCTTGGAGTCTTAGACATCATTAGCTTCCCTTTGCCCAATTCTAGTATTCAAGAAATTATTTTCTTCCTTAGATTTTTAATTCTCTATTTTCCGTTGGTTGATGTTCTTTTTATAATTTTATTGAGTTGTTCTTATTTTTTTCTAATTTTTCCTTGATCTCTCTTATTTGATTTTTAAAGTCTTCCAAGAACTCATTTTGTGCTTGAGACCATAGGTTTCTCTTTGGAAAAGGAGTGACTTTTTTAGCTCCATTATCTTCCTCTGGATATGAACAAAAATCTTCTCTATCCTCATAACAACTGTGTGTGGTTGGGTTCTTTCTCCTTTGCTAACTCTTTTTAATTTATTTTTTGTTTTATTTTGTTTTTAGCAGACCCCAAGACTCAGGTACTTTTTTACTGTTATTTTCTGAGGTCTCTTTCAGGTCCCAACCATCTGTGAGATAAAAGTTTCTAAGGCTGAGGCTGCCCCTCTATTCAGATGTCCCCAGGGCTTGTTGTTTGTTGATTCTGCAGAGTTATCTGAAGGTGTTTGCACTTCACTCAGGTCAAACCTCCACTAAGAGGTCTGGTCTTTCCTGGAATCTCCTCAAATTGTCTTAAGAGTACAATTGCTTTACCTGATGTTTATTTCTGCTGGTCTGAGGCAATATTCTGTCTTTTTTGTGGAGGAAAGTTGGAGAGTGAAAAGTTTTCTGACCTACTCCACTATCTTTCCCAAATCCTCTCCCTCTAGTGTTTTTAATAGGAATGGATGCTGTATTTAGTTAAAGCTTTTTCTACATCTATTGAGATAATTATCTATTGAGATAATATATATATACATATATATATAATTATATATGATTTCAGTTGGGTTTGTTACTGATATAGTCAATTATGCTGATAGTTTTTCTAATACTAAGTCAGCCCTGCATTCCTAGCATAAATTCTGCCTGATCATAGTATTGATTCTATGATACATTTCTGTAATCTCTTTGCTAGTATTTTATTTAAAATTTTTGCATCAATATTCATTAGGGAAATGGTCTATAATTTTCTTTCTCTGTTTTGACTCTTTCTGGTTTGGGTATCAGCATCATATTTGTGTCATGAAAGGAATTTGGTAGGACTCTACCTATTTTTCCAAATAGTTTGTATAGTTTTGGGATTAACTGTTCTTTAAATGTAGATAGTAGAATTCACATATGAATTCATCTGGTCCTGAGAATATTTTCTTAGGAAGTTCATTGATAGCTTATTCAATTTTTCTTTTCTCAGATTGGGTTATTAAAATATTTAATTTCTTCTTCTTCTGTTAATCTGGGTAATTTATATTTTTGTAGATACTTATCCATTTCATTTAGTTTGTCAAATTTATTGGCATATAATTAGGTGAAACAGTTCCTAACAATTGTCTTAATTTCCTCTTCATTGGTCATGAATTCACCTTTTTCATTTTTGATATAAGCAATTTGGTTTTCTTCTTTCCTTTTTAAAATCAAATTAGCCAATGTTTTATCTATTTTATTGTATTTTCCCCTCATAAAACCAGTTCTAGTTTTATTTATTAGTTCAATGGCTTTCTTACTTTCAATTTTATTAATCTGTCTTTTGATTTTCAGGATTCCCAATTCAGTGTTTAACTGGGGATTCTAAATTTATTTTTTTTCTCATTTTTTTTAGTTGCACTCCCAATTCATTGACTTGCTTTTTCTCTATTTTATTGTTGTAAGAAATAAGAGATATAAATTTTCCCCTAAGTACTGCTTTGGTTGCATCTCATAAATTTTGGTATGTTGTCTCATTGTTGTCATTTTTCTTTAATGAAATTATTGATTGTTTCTATGATTTGTTCTTTGACCCATTGGGTTTTTTTTTTGGATTAGATTATTTAATCTCTCTTTCCATTGTCCACTACTGAATATGATTTTTTTATTGCATTATGATCTGGAAGGGATGTGTTTACTAATTCTACTTTTCTGCATTTGGTTGTGAGGTTTTTATGTCCTAGTACATGTTCTATTTTTGTGCAGGTGCCAAATACTGTTGAAAAAAAGGAATATTCCTCTCTATTCTCATTAGATTTTCTCCCAAGATCTATCATATCCAACTTTTTCAGAATTTTATTCACCTCCTTACCTTCTTTCTTGTTTTTTTTCCTTAGATTTATCTAATTCTGAGAGGGGAAAGGTGAGGTCCCCCACTAATATAGTTCTATTATCTATTTCCTTCTGTAACTCAGTCAACTTCTCCTTCAAAAATTTAGATGCTATACCATTTGATGCATATATGCTTAGTATTGATATGATTCCATTGTCTATGGTATCTTTCAGCAAGATATAGTTCCCTCCTTTATCTCTTTTAATTAGATCCATTTTTGCTTTTTCTTTGTCTGAGAGATCACAATTGCTACCCCTGTTTTCTTTGCTTCAGTTGAAGCGTAATAGATTCTACTCCAGCACCTTACCTTTACCCTGTGTGTGTATCATGGCTTCAAATGTGTTCCTTGTAAACAACATATTATAGGATTCTGGTTTTTAATCTATTCTGCTATCCTCTTCCATTTTATGGGTGAGTTCATCCCATTCACATTTATAGTTAGGATAACTGATTGTGTATTTCCTTATAGGCTATTTTCACTTTTTATTCCTCTCCCCTCTTAACTCCCACTTTCTTTCCTCACAAGTGTTTTAACTCTGAATACTGCCTTCCCCACTATACTCTCCTTTTTATCAGTCCCTTCTTCCCCTTCTATTATACCCATCCCTTTTTACTTCCTTATGGCATAAGACAGATTTCTATATCCCACTGAGTTATTCCCTCTTTGAGTCAATTTTGATGAGAGTAAGGTTTAAGCTTTGCCTGCCATTTTCACCCCCCAGTTTTCCTTCCATTATATTAGCCCTTTCATGACTCTTTTATGTGGGATATTTATCCCATTTAATCTCCCCCTCCTTCTTCCAGTTCAATTTTGTTTCTCACCCCCTTATTTTGTATTTTGAGCTACTATCCCATCAAAGTCACCTTATATCCACAACCTCTGTCTACATATACTCCTTCTAATACTCTTATAATAATGAAGTTGTTAAGAGTTACTATCTTACCATACAGAAATATAAACAGTTTAACCTTATTAAATTTCTTATGTTTTCTCTTTCTTCTTTTTTTACTTTTTTATATTTCTCTGCAGTCTTGTATTTGGAAGTCAAATCTTTTTATTCAGCTCTGGTCTTTTAACTAGAAATGCTTGAAAATACTCTGTTTCATTAAATATCCATTCTTCTCCCTGCGAAATTATGTTTGCTTTTGCTGAGTAGGTGATTCTTGGTTGTGATCCTAACTCCTTTCCCTTCCAGTATATCATATTCCAAGCCCTGTGGTTCTTTAATGTGGAAGCTGCCAAATCCTGCATAATCCTGACTGTAGCTCCACAGTATTTGAAATGTTTCTTTTTGGCTTCTTCCAATACTTTCTCCTTCATCTATGTGATCTAGAATTTGGCTATAATGTTCCTGGGAGTTTTCTTTTGGGGATCTCTAGCAGGCAGTGATCAGTGGATCCCTTCAATTTCCATTTTGTTCTCTGGTCCTAATATATCAGGGAAGTTTTCTTTGATGATTTCTTGAAAGATGTCCATGCTTTTTAAAAAAATTATTATTATGGCTTTCAAGTAGTCCAATAATTCTTATATTATCTCTCCCTGGTCTATTTTCTAAGTCAGTTGTTTTTCCAGTGAGTAATTTCATATTTTCTTCTATTTTTTTTTACTGTTTTGATTTTTTTTATAACATCTTGATTTATCATTAAGTCTTAATTTCCACTTGTCCAGTTCTAACTTTTAAAGAATTATTTTCTTCAGTGAGCTTTTGTACTTCCTTTTCTATTTGGTCAATTCTATTTTTTAGAGAGTTATTTTCCTTGGTAGATTTTAAAATATCTTTTCCTATGCTATTCAATCCTTTTTCATGATTCTTTTGCATTACTCTCATTTCTTTTTCCAATTTTTATTCTACTACTCTAATTTGCTTTTTAAAATCCTTTGTAAGCTCTTCCAGGAATTCTTTTTGGGCCCCAGACCAAATTACATTTTTCTTTGAGGGTTCACATGTCTTCATTTTGACACTATTGTCCTCTTCTAAGTTTAGGGTGCATTTAACCTAAACCCTGATCCTCTCTATCACCATAGTGATTTTCTTTAGTTAGGCTCTTTTTTTGTTTATTGGTCATTTTTTTCTACCTTTTTTTGTGACTTGATATTTTTATGTGAAAGTTAGGCCTGTACTCTCTCAAGTTTTTTTTGTTGTTGTTGTTGCTGAGGCTCTGGGTCTTACTGCTGGCTTTCCCTGGGCTTCAGGGTTTAGCTGCTTGCTTTCTCTGGAGGGTAGGCTTCCCTTTTGTTTTGTACTAGTGGGTGGGGTCTTTCTATTGGCCTCTTCTGGGTGTGGGATCAAGCAGTTGGCTTGTAGTGGCTAGCCCTGGAGGAGGAATCTTGTAGCTGGTCTGCCCCAGGGGTGAGGTCCTTCTACTGGGTTGCTATGGAAATCAGGTCTTTCTGTTTATAGACCCTGGGGCTGGACTTCACTACTTGTCAGCAATGGGGTCAAGGCCTAGCTGGTGACTTGTGCTGGGAATAGAGTCACTGGGGTAACCTAGTTGTGCTACACAGAATGCTCACTTGCCTAGGGGTCTGCTGGCTTGCAGCAAGGCAGGACCTTCCTGGTGGATTGCCCCAGACTTTGAACCTTGCTGCAGGCCTCCTGCTGTGAGATTGGCTGCTGCTCCTGTTCTTGGACCTTACACCACCCCCCTCAACCTCCATCCCACCCCACCCTGTGAGACACACCTTTCCTGTCATGCTGGTAAGCTACTTCCCTGCTCCTAGATCAATTTTCAGGCAGTTTTCTAGTTGTTTGGAGGAAAATTTGGGAGGGCTTCAGAAAGTCCTTTCTTCCCTCTGCCATCTTGGTCTGAAAGATCAGAATTTTTATTTTTAAACAGATTTTTATTTATATCTTTTGTGTTCATATCACCTACTCCACAATCAGTGGGCATCACCTTTGTTTTTAAAAAAAATTTTCTTTTAAAAAAAATGTTACAAATATTTTTGTAACATAGGGCCTTTCTTTTCATTGTTGATCTTAGAACTCTGGATCAAACCATATGGATATTTTGGTTACTTTCATTTCTCTGATAACTAGTGATTTAGAGCAGGGGTAAGCAGAAGGCCCAACACTCCCAGACTGAAATGTAACTGAAAAATATTTAGCAAAATAAATAAAAATGCAATAGAAAACATATAATATTAATATGTGGTTTTTTAAGTCAATACACAGCCTGCAGAGATTTATGTGTATGGTTTAATGGCCCCCACTCTTTTTTCCTATTTGAGTTTGACACCATGTCTTAGAGTATTCTTTCATATGGTTGTTAATCATTCCCAATTCTTTTGAGAATTGGTTGTTTTTATCCTTTGACTGCTTCTCTATTGGGGAATGATTTTTGGTTTTATATATTCCTGTAAGTTGTTTATATGTCTTGAATATCAGACTCATCAAAGATATTTGATATAAAGATATTTTACTCCCCTTGATAGTATGTTAGAAGGATTTTTCAACAGGGGTTGAAAGTAAAAAGGCATTTAGATTCATCTTCAGGGTTGTTGTTCACCCTTGGTTTTCAAAGAGGACCAGTGACATCATGGAGTGATGTCTTGACTTGCGAGTGAATTAGATTTAAGTGAGGCAGAGATGGCCAAAGTTGTCAGCTTCACTCTCTCATCTTCAGCGAAAGCAAAAACCAGAACCTCATTTTCTCTACCCAAGTCTTCTTTTTCCAAGCATCCCAGTCATCTAAAGTTTTATTATATAGGGGGAAATACATGTTGGACTTCTTTCCATATCTTAGAAGTCATCAGGGGTTGGGGTAGATGAATTATTTTCTACTAGAGGCCTAATTTTGTTCATCCAGTGACCCGCATGTTTACTAGCTCTTGCACTAAGACCTAGCATATTGTCTCTGGAAACTTCCTGCAACAATTTCAGAAAAACACCTCTCTGGCTGTGCAAAATGCTGGCATCAGCTCATATGAGCAGTTATAGGTTCTTTGCCTACCCAGGTTTATACAATTCAAATTAAATGCTACCATTGCCAGCCACCTCTAGAGACCTATCCTGAGGCCCTGGAAAAGGCATTTGTATGAAATGGAAAATTCTATTTTGCCTGGCTCTTTCCCCTCCTGGTCACCCACTCCCTTCAAACTCTGAGGCACTGTTTAGGGGACACTTAGCCAACTTAAGGGCATATCCTAGATCCTAAAGGATGGCTAAAGTTCTGTAACTTTGGAAGATGGAACCTTGGCCAACCTGGAACTGATTAGTGAAGGAGGTGAAGATTGTATCCAGCATTTCCTCCCCAATCTAACCTTCTCACTATTTCCTACTAACTACCCCCTACTCCCTTTGCTTTTCAAGTGCCCTGGTAAAGACCTCACAACCCTACTCCATCTTATCTTTACACTCTCACTATGTTATTCTCCTCTCACTTCACTCACTTGAACTTGATTGCATGATATGGGAGACACTGGCACAGGATGGCCCAGCATGGCATGCCCTCACCAGAGAAAGTGTTGTGCTCTATGAACAAAGCAGAATTTAAGTAGCTCAAAAGAAATTCTAGATACCCACATTTATAGAATCTATTTCAAATGTTCTTATGGACTATTTGTGCCAGACCTATAGTAGAACATTCTGAGATGATCAGCCACAGTTGAGCACATTGTAATTTGACTATAACATAATGATATCATTTTGGTTCCCTTCAAGAATGAAGGATGACAACCACCCAACCAGTGTGGCCAAACTGACCTTTCTGCCCCTTACATATGATGCTCTATTGCTGATCTCTGTGACTTTGCAATGACCATCTCCCATACTTGCAATATACTCTTTCTTCACGTCCACCTAATTGAGGTGGACTCTTCCATGAGGGTGCGTCTCAAGCTCTACCTGCACATGAAGCCTTTCCTGGTACACCACCCTCCCAATGTGCTAGTGCTCTCCCTCCTAAACTACCTTGTAGTGAACTGTTTTGAATTTCTTTTTAATTTATTGTATGTACTTATATGTGCTATATACTGTTTCTTCTAACCGAATGTAAACTGCTTGAGAATAGAGATTGTTTCCTTTTTTTTCCTTTTTTTTAATCCCCAGAACCTTACAGGTTGCTGGTATATAGTAGATGTTTAATAAATGTGTGTTAGTTCTCCCACAATTCCATCCTCTTAACTCTCAGTCAAAACTTACCTCTCTAATATCCTGTTCCATCATGATCCTTCTCTCTGAGACTGGTTAAACCAGTAAATTGATGCGGTTAACTTGTTAACAGACAGATATGGCTTCTTCCTAATTCTAGGATTTTATGAACCTCATTTCATGACAGTTTGATAGGGATCTTTAACCTGTATATGATGCCTAACCCAAAGTCGAAATTCTCACAGTGAGAAATCCAAGTTCTAGAAGAGGCCTCTAGAGAAGAGGTTTGGGGGTGGGAGGTGGAGCAAGGTTTTTAAAGAACCTTCTGATCATACCAATTAAGAATTTCAGTCTTCTCACCTATAAAATAGGGGAGAAAGAGACTGCTACATAGGTATATTCTGGGGGAAATTAAGTCCTATTCTTTGAATTATAGGATTTAGAACTGGAAGGGATATGAGAGGTCATCTAGTTCAATCTCTTCCTTTTACAGAAGGGGAAACTGAGACCCAAGCAAGTGAAATGCTTTACCAAGGTCATATAGGCTCTAAATTCTCATGCTTGGGGCTCTTCAGGGGTAAGGGCTCCACGAATCCCAGGCATCGGGGAAGAGAGGGAAGGGATTTATAAAGCATTCATGTAGGACCTCCTATGTGCCAGACACTGTGCTAAGGGCTTTTTACAAAAATCATTGCACTCGATTCTCACAACAATCCTGGGAGGTAGATACTGTTATTACCTCAATTTTAAAGTTGAGGAAACTGAGGCAAACAGGGTTGAGTGACTTGCCCATGGTTACGTACCTAGTATCTGAAATAAGATTTGAATTCAGGTCTTTCTAACTCCAGGCCCAGTAACCTATCCTGGACACCCATTGTCTCTAGCATTATTACTAGACTGGTATATAGTATAGCTACAGGAGGAAAAATGCATTCTTAGATACTGAAATGAGAGAAAATATAAGGAAGATTATTGAATTAGTGAGACAGAAAAAAAATCCAATTGTAGGTGAGCATATGGCCATGTGGCTCAAAGAAAGTAGTAGAGAAACAACGTGGGATTCAGAGTCGAAAAACCCGGGCTCAAATTCTGACTCTACTACTTGTTCCCTATAACCTCAGGCAACTCACTTAATCTCTCTGAGCCTCAGTGTTTGTATCTGTAAAATGAAGAGACAGGATTTGGTAGATGATGACTATGGCCTCTTTCAGTTCTATATCCAGGCTTCTCCTCCAGCTTTAGCCTTTGGTCTTTCCTGGGTTTCCCCAACAGATTTTATTATCCCTATACCCTCTTCCTCTGAGAAACTTTGAAAATTTCAGAAGATTCTGATTTCTTTTTTCTCTGAATTTTGTGCTTGATACAGTTTTGTACTGGTCTTCCTCTGGTTAGCCTGTATTTGTTGCATTCCTAAGCTTGGGCTTTTTGTAGTCATAGAATTTAGATCTGGAAGGGACCTCAGAGGCCCCTCTCATCCAAACCTCTTGCTTTACATCTGAGGAAACTGAGCCCCAGCAAAGGGTAACTGGCCTGCCTAAGGTAGAAAGTTAGAGAGGCAGGATCTGAACCCAGACCAACTCAGTTTCCATTTCTTGTCCTTCACACATGCTGCTTTTAACTCATTTGAGATTGTGAACTCTTTCTAGATAGGGGTTGACTGTTCCTTTCTAACAATTCCCAGCACAGACAGGGTGGACAAAGGACAGGCACTCAGTAAACACTTGTTGACGAGTGAATGCTTGATCAAGGTAAGGTTTTCTTTTCTTTTAATGTCAGACTTTTGATTTGGTCCTGCATTGGTACAGTAGAAAACAAGCACTGATTTTAGAGTTAAGGTAACTGAGCTGGAATCCTAGCTCTATCACTTGCTTTCTATATGACCTTGGGCAAGGTGCTTAACTTCCTTGGGCCTTAATTTCTTCATTTGTTAAACTAGAGGAGGGGAGATTGACCTTGAACTTAGAGTTCTCTTTCAATTCCAAAGATGAAGTCAAAGTAGTGTTTATATATCAAGAATGGATTTCAGCCTTAGTGAGTTTTCTGTGGAAGACCTTAGCAGCAAAGTGGTGTTGTAGTGGACGGAGTGTCCAGTCTGGAGTCAGGAAGACACATCTTCCTGAGTTCAAATCTGGCCTCAGACACTTACTAGCTGTGTGACCCGGGCAAGTCATTTTATTCTATTTGCCTCAGTTTCCTCATCTGTAAAATGAGAAGGAAATGGCAAACCACTTCAAAACCTTTGCAAAAAACAAAAACAAAACCCAAATGGAGTCACAAAGAATCGTACACAACTAAAAAAAAAAAAACTGACTGAACAACACAGCTCTTCCTCCCCCCCCACCTCCTTACTCTTACTGAAAATGAAAAAATACCTGAATATAGTAACCATTAAGCTTGTCTTAGAGCAAAGGAACTAAGCAGGACATGTGGAGACAGTCTATGGTTAAAGGAGTCTCCAAATTTATGACTACAATTCAGTTCTGACTTGTCCAGTTCTTTTTCTTCTCTATCATGTGGCCTAGCATTAATTTCCCATGTTCCCCCTTGTTGTCTTTAATGGGGTACCATGAGGACAGTTTAATTCATGATTTTAGAATCCTTTTAAGAACACAAGCCTTGTATTCTAGAAGAAGAAGAAAAGAGAATTCTCCAGGATTACAGTTAGCTTTGGTTTAAAATAACTGTGGCTGGCTCAAGGGCCCCTCTGAACAAATACCTGTTTGCCGGATTCATTTTCCACCAGCTCTAGCCAGACAGTCAGACAGCAAGCGTGTTCAACCCATGGGAGCCAGTGTTTGCAAGTGAATTTCCACTGACCAAGTTGTTATAACATACAGACACATACCCACCTAAGCAACTCTCTTATATATGTATATATATATACACACACACACACACGTTTGCTGAAGGAATAACCATTGGACCCCTCCCACAGAGAGAGGATGTATTATCTCTGCAGAGAGAAGTCCTAGGATTGTGTTCTGATGTTTCTCTCTATTCCCTAAGGAGGTAGGGTCTAGGATAGGCTATTTTAGAGACATAGACTCAGAAAAACTAAGACACTCAAAATCACTTATTCCAACTTCCCTCATTTTATAGGTGGGGAAACTGAGGTTCAGGCAGAGGAAAGGGACTTCAGGTCATTCCATGATTAGTGACAGGGCTAATATGAGAATCCCAGTGTCCTGACGCCTACATTTGTGCTTTCCATGAGAAATCTTATTGTGTTGGGTGAGAGAGGAAGGGGGTGGGGTGGGGAATCTGTCACCAGAAAGGAGAATCTAAGTGAAAAATTGAAAGGGGTGGGCTAGGGGGCGGCTTCAGAGTTCTTTGGCTTCTAAATAGCCCCTGCTGGGGAAGATGGGGAGGGAGAGTGGGAGGAACAGGGGAAAGAAACCCTATCTGACTGAAGCTTTTACCCACTTGGAGTGTTTGATTTTCTTTGCATCCTTCCCTCCTCGGTATTCAATTAATCAATAGAAGAAATCTCTCGTGTCACACCTCTCCAAGCCCCACAGGCTCCCACAAGATTGATTAACACAAACATCAATTTCCTGGGCTGCACGCCTCCGAAAACACGGTGCTTTTTTCAGATTGAATTGCTACTGTGCACCCGGTGTAAATAAAGGAGAGGGAGTAATATGGAAGATTTGTTACCATGTACAGCAACTGTTCTGCTTCTCTCTTCCTAGCAAAATGAGAGGGGGGGGGGGGGAGAAAAAAGGAAAAGGAAAGGAGAACAGGAAAAGAGAAAAGAGAATGAGAGGAGGGAGAAAATGGGATAGAATGAGAAAGAAGGAGAAAATGAATGAGGAATGAGACAGAGAAAAGGAAGAGAGGAGAGTAAAAAAAAGAGAAGAGAAGAGAAATAGAAAAAAAATTAGAAAAAAGGAAAATGAGAGAAAGAATGAGAGAAAGGGAGAGGAGAAAATGAGAGAGAGGAGAATAAGAGAGGCAGAAAATGAAAAAAATGGGAGAGAGAGGAGCTAAAGAGAGGAAGAGAAAGAAAAAAGGATAATATGAGGGAGAAAGAATGAGAGTGAAAAGGAGACTGAAAGAGGACAGAATGAGATAAAGGAGAAAATGAGGGAAGGAATGAGACAGAGAAAGAAAAGGAGAGGAGAGAATGAGAGAGGGAGAAAACAAAAAAGGGAGAGGAGATCAAGAGAGAAAGAGAATGAGAAAAAGGATAATATGAGAGAGAAAGAATGAGAAAGAAAAGGAGAGGAGAGCATGAGAAAGGACAGAATGAAAAAATCAGACAGTACGAGAGAGGGGGGAAGAGGGGAGGGAGAGAGAGAGGGAGAGAGAGAGAGAAAGAGAAAGAGAGAGAATTTTCCCAATCAATCAACCTTCCCCACTAAATCTGTGAAATAATCCTGGGGGGCCTCTCAGCCTTAGGATTTCTAGGAGGGGAGTTATAATTGATTATTTATTTTCTTTAGCAGCCACTGGGGAAAGGTGACAGACTGACAGCTGAGGGGACTGAAATGGGCTATTTATTGCCTGGGTAGGTTCAGTGGCCCCGGTAGACCAGCTTTCCTGCTGGGCTCAGCCTACAGGAGCTATTTTACCACCCCAGGAGGAAAAAGAAGCTGACTTCTTGCTTTTTTTCTTTCAATCAACTAATGCATATTAATCAGGGGTCATAGTGTGACCTGTACTAGAATTGTATATGTGCATGCATGGGTGTGTGTGTGTGTGTGTGTGTGTGTGTGTGTGTGTGTGTGTGCGTGCACATGTGCATGTTGGGCAGGTGGAGCAAGAATTCCCCTAAGAAAGTATAAGACATCGCCTCACTCTCATGGAAGTCACAAGTTGGGAAGAAAAGACCACCATAGAGGAGAAAATATATCAATACCACAATACGTAATAAGTGCTACCCAAGGACGTGTAAACAACTGGCAAAAGTCAGTTGTTTGGAACTTGGAAGACATTTCCCACCAGGCTGTGTGTGCATGGTGGTGAGATTTTAAAGCCTAATATCTATGGTATTTCCTCTTTTGAGGAAGCCTTTCCTCTTTGCTGTTCCTTTTCAGTAACAACTGTTCATCTCCCCGATCTCATGGTACTTTGTTTTGTACCTCTCTAATGTACTTATCATGGAATATTTTACTATAGTTATCTATGCTGTCATCTCTCCTCAAACTGAAGTTCTACTCAAATGTCTCATCCAGGATTATCAAAATTTGTGACAGTGGAATGTAAGTTCTGACAGGTCATAAGCAATCAATCAATCAATAAACAAAGCCATTTATTTAGCACCTACTATGTGCCAGGCACTGTGCTAAATATACCAAACAAGGCAGTGAGTCTTCAAATGATCTAAGGACCTGCCTAGGTAAATTCAAAGAGATTTACCTAGAAAGCCATAACTAGGGTAGGGTGACTGGGACTTTGTCCTAGGCTACCAAAATTTAGAGAATTCTGACAGCAATTTTACTCCTTCGGTAGGTGGAAAAACTGAATCTAGCTCCTAGTTTTCCAGAATAATGAGTTAAAATAGTTTGCTCTTACCAGATGGCATATTCTTTCTTTCTAACCCTGATATTAGTTGGATCTCAGGTGAGCTCTCTCTTGTTGTGAGCTTAAGCCCTTCTCATAAGGTAACCTTCCCCATCTTGTAGTGTCCCAGGATCTCTCCTAGCCCAAGTTTGTTTTCTAAGGTTTGAAGTCTTCTCCCTGCTTTAATGGAATTTGTCTATAATGGTGGTTTTCAAATATTTTGGTCTTTACTCTTAAAAGTGATTGAAGATCCTCCAAAGAGCTTTAGTTTATGTGAGTTATAGTTATAGATCCCATACTAGAAGTTAAAACATCTTAATATTATTATGAAAATAGTTTTGACCTCATGGACACTGCCTCCACCCCCCCAAAAAAACTGTCTCAGGTATCTCCAGAGATCCCTGGACCATACTTTGAGAACTACTCACTTAAAAGTTGATTCAAGGGTATTTTCTGTGCTCCTTGCCCCTGGAGGTTTTTAGAAATGCTTTCCCAAGAAAGCAGGATGACTAGAATTCCTTTTCTAGGTTGCCTGGAAGGCAATGAATTTTTCAGTCATGGAAACTCCCAAAGATCATGTGCCAATCTTATCATCAGCAGAAATAATTTTATAGAACAAATGATAGATTCTTGAAGTTCTTGTGCCTTTTCCTTAATAGAGTATAAACTCTATGAGGGTAGAGATTATTTCTCCCCTAGATTTTGTATCTCCCTCCAGGGTGCAGCATAGTGTTATGTTCATAATAAATGCTTACTAAAAACAGTTCATTCTGCTATAATGCCTTCTTTGAAAATGGGAATTTGTTCCAACCCAATTGATGTATTAAGGAACATTTTGAGCATAATCAAATTTTGAGTTTGCTTCTGGGCAATTTCTTTCCCAGGAACATTGAGAATGCAGGAAACTACCCCGCTTCACAATAACTCACAAGTGACAACCCTTCCGGTATCTACTTCCACAAGTAAGCTTCAAGGCTTTTTCAAAGTAAGGTGCCACATATATTGTATATCTTCTGGTGCAGTCAGAACTGGGAGTGGAGGAAGGCCTCCTCCCCCTTCCGTCATGGCCTCCTGCCCAAGCTCCTGAGTTGTGATGTTGGGGCCTGCCCAGTTTGTTCATACAGCCCAAGTAGAAGCCCCAGTCTGCAGATGCAACCACTAATTATTGTAGTATTTATATATTTCTTAACTATTTAATAAGTATAAAACTGTGCTACCATTTTTACTAGGTTCCTGTCTTTTTTTTTAAATGTCACTAACAAAGTTTTTGATCATTATGCCCTTAACACCATTTTCCCTACGAGCTTGGTGGTTTTTATTACTGATTTTGCATTACTGATGTGAGCTTTTGGGGGGGGATGTACATATCTGATTATAGCAGAAATGATTGTATTTATTGAATTGAATTATTGAACAAGATTTCCAGATCCCATTCCCAACCCATCTTTCCAATCTCATCATTTTTTACCCTCTTTCCCATACTCTATGGTCCAATCAAATAGATGTTCTTGCTATTCTCCACATACAACATTCCATCTTCCATCTCCCCTCCTTTTTGCTGACTCTACCCCATGCTCAGAATGTACTCCCTTCTCACTGCTTCTTACAATCCATCGTCTCTTTCAAAACTCTGACCAAGTGCCATTTTCTTTACGGTAGTTGTTGCCCTTTACTTTCAAAGAGGACCAAAATGTGCTAGAATCAAGTTTCAATGTGTCTGACTGTAGCTGATCAGACCAATACGAGCTCAGAACGCTCTACACAGGTGGGATGTGGATACTCTAAATCTGCGCATCTTGTGTTTCCTTTGAGCTGTGTTAATTCTGCTTTGCTCATAGAGCACAGCACGTTTTCTGATGTGGGCACACCATGCTGAGCGGTCCTGTGCCAGTGCCTCCCATGTTGCATAATCAGTTCCAAAGTTCTTAAGAGAGAACTTGAGAGTGTCCTTGTATCGCTTCTTCTGACCACCACGTGGATGCTTGCCCTGTGTGAGTTCACCATAAAAGTCTTTTTAACAAGTGTAAGTTTTGCATTTGAACAACGTGGCCAGCCCATCAGAGTGCACTCTTTGAAGCAGAGTTAGAATGCTTGGCAGTTTCGTTCGAGCAAGGACTTCAGTGTCTTTTTATCCTGCCAGGTGATCTTCAGAATCTTCCTAAGACAGTTCAAATGGAAGCAATTCAGTTTCCTAGCATGGCGCTGGCATACTGTCCAGGTTTCACAGGCACACAACAATGAGGTCAGTACAACAGTTCTATAGACCTTCAGTTTGTAGTCAGTCTAATACCTCTTCTCTCCCATATTTTCCTTCCGAGTCTCCCAAACACCGAGCTAGCTCCTGGCAATGCATGTGTCAACTTCACTTTCCTTTTGGATTCCCTCCAATCATTAGTGCCCTCCCACCCCAAAATCTCTCTTCTCATTATATACTTTTGTACATATTTATGTATGTAATTTTGCTTATAGAATGTAAACTCTTTGGGGGGGGTGACTCTCATTTTTGTCTTTGCATAACACAGTCTACCAAAGTGCCTGGCAGGCGGTAGGCGCTTCACAAATATTTGTTAATTAACTGACAGAGTGGTTGACTAAATCCACCACATGACTGAAGTGTGGCACATTTATCATGGAAAAATAGTAAGAAAAAAAAAGGGGAGGGGGTTTAGATTCAGTGATCTGAAGTACCTTTACAGTGTCTGACATCTCATGAGCCTATCATGGCCCAGGAAAGGGGAGAGAGGATTTGTACCTACGAATTAAAGGAAGTACCTAGAGAACTGCTACAGAAGTTAGTGGGATGAAATTTGCCAATATCTATCGGTTCTGACCCTAACTAACCAACATTTACGGTTTTAAGCACGTCCCAAAAGAGGTTACCTTGTGTTTCCTGTATATAGCTTGCTTTGTGTATAATTTGTATGCATGTTGTCTCCCCCACTGTATTGTGAACTTCTTGGGAGCAGGGGCAGTCTTTTACTTCTTCTCATATCCCCAGCACTTAGCACACTGCCTGGCACATAGTAGGTACTTTATAAATGTTTACTGAATTGTGTTTGAAGCTACAGAGTTCTAGGAAAGACATTATTAGGAAGCAATGGGGTTGGAGGGAAGAGGGAGGAGGAGTGTGTATGCTGATTCTCAGCCTGTAAAATCAGAACATGATGAATTTGGAAAGCTAGAAAACGACCCGCCAAATGTTCTGCTTGTTCCTGATTCTCTATAAGGAGGAGGCCTCACACCTACAAGAAGCCTATATTTAAAAGAGGAGGAAAAAAACCATATGGTTAATACCCAAACTTAACAGATACAGGCTTAGAGCTGGAACAGTGTGACCCTCTTTTGGACTTCCAACTTCCAATGATTGGAGGAAACACAGGAAAGAGAAAGAGTCCTCCATTTTAGGTTCTAGCACAAGATTTTAATCAAAATTCAAGAATTCTGCCTGGCACCCATTAATGCCAGATCTGAGATTTCAATGATTATTTTAGGAATCAAATTGGGAGGGGAGAGGAAAGGTGGACTAGAGTGGAAGGGGTGGAAGATGACAGGAGGGGATCATTACAGTTCCTAAGTCAGAGTACATAAAAGTGGAAACTATTCCCCAGATAAAATATTTTAGACTTGAGAGAATGATCTCCTTTGAGGTTAATGAATTTGGAATACACAAGCTTTCTACATAAAGACCCCCACAATATGGCTCCCCATATCTTTCTAGAATATTTCCTTATACTCTCCTTCATACATTCTCTGTTCCTACCAACTGACTTAGTCACTATTGGCTAAACTAGGCATTCTATCCATCTCCATGCCTTTGCAGAAGCATCATTAGACTTTCATCCCATACCTGGGATGAATTCCCTGTGCACTTCTGCCTCTTTTTTTTAAAAGCTCTAATTTTCTTCAAGGCTTAGCTCAAGAGTGAGCCTCTGTCATGAATCCTTTCCTGATCATCCTAGTTGTATCCTCCCTAAATTATCTCATATTTACTTATTTGTGCACATGTTGTCCCCAGAAGAAAGTAAACTCCTTGAGGGAAAGGCCTATTTTTGTCTTTCTATCTATCTCCAGTGTCTTGCATGTGGTAAGTGAATGAATGAATGAGTGAAAAACATTTATTTAGTACTTACTGTGTGACAAGCACTGTGATAAGTGTTGGGGATGCAGGTTTAAAGCTGAGAGGGTCTCTGTTCTCAAGGAAATCACACTCTAATTGAGGAAGGTGACCCATATAAGAAGAGTTTAGCAGCAGGGCAGATGGCAAGGTCTGGAGAGCCTAATGATTTAGTAGTCAGGTGGATAGCAAGTCAAGATCTTAGGGTGTGTTGTCAGGTCAGAGAACAGCACCCCGGGGGTCTAGAAGGGGACTCAGAAAGACAGATAGTAAGACCCTGGAATCATTAGGATGCAATGGAAGGGCAGATGGCCAAGCCTGGAGGTTCTCTGTCTTGTAGTTGGTGACTTCTAGATCATCCAAGCCGTGTGAGCAGCCAAGTCCACTCTGCACTGTGGGGAGCTTGGAAGGGCCCAGCCCGCCACTAAGGGGAAATGGAGGCATAGGTCCAAGTAAAGCATGGGATTCTGGGTTGCCTCCTGCGGTGATAGGAAAGATGGGGTTAGTATCTAGCCCCACCATTTCCCCAGAGAGGGAAAGAAAATGAAGATTTGCCAGAAAGTTTAGGGGAAGAGTAGCCCCACTGTAGGCTGTTCCAACTAGTAGATATTTACTAAATGTTTGTTAAAAGAAGGTAGGAAGGTGGGAAGGTTATTTATGCTAGAGAAATATTTATTAAATTGAAAGTAGCTGAAGAAAAGAGAAAAAGACAGCTATAGCATTTCCTCAGTGAAAGTAAGAATCAGACAATGGGAAAAATCATAATTTTTTGAAGAATTGAATTTATACTTGGGTTTAAGTCAGTGAGGAAAAGAAATCAGCTCCTCAAATCCACACTAAAACCTCCCTCTCCAATTTCTTCTCAGTGTTACAGACACAGAAAGAGTTGGTAGGTTAAATGCCTTCATTCAAAGGCTGCACAGTTTTTTAAGTGACATTAATTGATTGATTTCAGTATTTCAAGCACCAGGACTTCATTAGTGGGGTGCCCTCTCTACCAGGTCCTTCACATAGTAGTAGACAGTCTCTACCTGTTGCTTAGGTCCAAATACCATCATTCTTGGCCAAACCTCTGAAGATGGGCCTCTTGGAATTTACCTAGGTGGGTCTTGAGATGACTGGCATTATCAGTTGCTCTGGCCCATAAATAAACAATCCAATTTACCTATTTTATTGTCTGAGATACTTTCTCCCATTGGAGAAGATATTTGCTGGGAAAAGTGAGGCATCTGGGACAGCGAAAGATGGGCAGAATTTTAGGAATGTGGGGAAGGTCACTCCAGGTAGAGGAATGGCCCCCTCTCAGATGGTCTCCAAAAGGGTACAACCCCATTTGTCTGTATACCAAGCCATGGTTTGAGAATGTAAAGGAATGTTTGATAGGGAACTCAGAGATGATCTAGTCTGACCTCTCATTTTGAAGAGGAGGAAATGGAGACTCAGGGAGACAGCATGGAGTGGTTGAAAGGGCCTTAGGCTAGAGAAGTGAGCTATGCCCAACTTTGCTATAAACTTGGCATGTGCAAGGTAACATTGTAATACCAGGCAAGTTGTTAAACATCTCTGTCCTGTAATGTTCTCATTTGGAAAAGGAGGGAAAACCATCTCTGCTCTGCCTACCTCACTGAGATACGAAGATCAAATGAGAAAATGGATTATAATTGTCTTTGTTTATATTTGCTCCCTTTATTAGATTATAAAATCCATAAGGATAAGGACCTAGTCTTGCTTAAAGTTTGTATTTCCTTTAATGGGAAGCACAGTAGATATTTAATAAATGTTGGTTAAAAAAGGGTAGAAAAGTAGGAAGGACAGAGGGAGGAGTGAAGGAAAGAAGGAAGGAAGAAAGAAAATAAGGAAAGGTGGGAGGGAGGAAGCAAGGGAGGGAGAACAGTGATTGTGAGAACGTTTTACCAAATGTAAATCCTAAACTAAAAAAAGTTATTCTTATTATCCAAGGTCATGAAATGTTTCAGTACAAAGGCAGTAGAAGGAGTGAGCCTCGCCTCCCAGTCATTTTCTATTTAAACAACCTTTGCTCCTCAGGATGTTTACTGAACAACTAAACCCTGAGACAATCGTCCCATTTTGAAACATAAAGATGTGCTGACGATGGTGATGATTTCCTCTACGTGGATTCACCTTGTTTAGTACTCAGAGTCGGGGAGGAAAAAAAGGATTTTTGTCTATGTTAATGATATATTACTGACAGCCTCCTCCAAGTCCTAGGGAGTAGCCAGCTGGTCCCCTCCGCTGAGCACTGCACTGTACCTGCCTAATAAGGGAGCTTTCAGGTGGGAAGTGGATGCTGTCAAAGCCAAGACTAGTTTTCACTGCCCAGGTGAACTCTTGCTAGCAAGTCTGCCTGTACCTTGGGTCTACAAAGGCTGAGTGCCTACTGTGTGCAGGCCTCTTTGTTAGGCATCATGGGGGACACAAAAAAGATAAGATGGCCCTTGCCCACAAGGAGGTGGTAATCTGTTTGAGGAGATAAGACACAGACACAGCTGTATTATCAGACAGAACTTTTCTGCCTAACTAACTAAAGTATAAGTGCTTTGAGGGCAGAGACTACATACTGAATATATGGTAGGTGTTCAGGGAAGCCTTGTTGTTTGAAATGAATGTTACCAACCCAAGCCTTTCTGCCATGTTTTAGGGATGGGAGGGACATACGTTTAGAAAGATACTGGTACCATCATTTAAAAATTAAAAAAAAATTTCCAGCTAGCAATCATTGATTTTCTTTATCTCATACACATAGGAGGTGGATGGGAGGGGAAAAAAGCAAAGCCCCCATAACAAATGTGTATAGTTAAGCAAAACAAAGTGCAATCTGAGACATACCCCAGATGAACATCTCATTCTTGGTCCTGAGTTCATCATCGGTCTGACTGGAAGGTGGATAGGGTGCTGGCTAGTGCTGGTAAATAGCGAACAATTGGCTCTCTGGGAGGAAATGGAAGCAGGACACATTTTTAAGCTTAATTTACATTGTTAATGTTTTCTCTATCACCTTCTAAAATCTGGACAATCAACATTATAAATCAAGTCCTGACTTGTGTCATTTGCTGATTTCTGAGGTATAAAATGCTCACACTGAAAATTTAACAATTGGCTCCAGCTAGTGAAGTCAGCTAGTAGCATAGTAGCATGATAAGATGCTTCATTATCAAGTGACCAAAGTGATTGTGAGAAGGGAAGACACAAACTAGATGAACCAGAGAGAATATGAGAATAAGTAAGACAGCTAGGTGGCTCAGTGGATAGAACACCAGGCCTGGAGTCTGGAAGACCCAAGCTCCAATCTGGCCTCAGGCACGCACGAGCTGTGTGACATTAGGCAAGTCACTTAACTCGGTCTCAGTTTCCTCATCTGTAAAAATGAGCTGGAGAAGGAAATGACAAAGCACTCTAGTATCTCTGTCAAGAAAATGCCCAAATGGGAGTCATAAAGAGTCAAACACAACTGAAAACAGCAACAATTACTTGGACAAGTTCAGTTCTAAGAAGCAGTGTGGTACAGTGGAGAAAACACTGGCTTTAGACTCAAAGGGTCTGGATTTGAATTCTGCCTTTGTCATTTATTTACTACCTGTATGACCTTGGGCAGATCACTTAACCTCTCATGGCCTTAGTTTCATTATCTGAAAAATGAGGGGGGGTGGGGGTTGTTACATTAGATGGTATCTAACCACTCTTCCAGCTCTAAATCCATGACCTTATGCATCTCTGGTCTGCTGTGGTTTCTCTCACCACAGTCACCTCCACTTCTCCTTCTGGACAATGACAATATGGTGCTTCCTGTGGTCTCACAGAGGCAAAGACAGCAAAGTCTTGAAAAAGACTTAGGAGTTCTAGTTGTGCCACAAGTTCAATATGAGCCAGTAGTGATCTTAGGCTACCTTAAGGGAAAGAAGTCTAGGGTCCAGAGGGAAGGAAGTGACAGTCCTATGAAACATCAGAGAGCACTTAGCTGGAAATCAAAAGACCCGAGTCTGACCCCTAGTTCTGCCACTTACTCCATGACAACCTTTCTAAGCCCAGCTTTGTAGTAAACCAAGTTCTCTGAGCCTCAGTTTCCTTATCTATAAAATAGGGATCATATTATATTATAACTACTTACGTGCTGTGAGAATCAAATGAGGAAAGTATTCTAGGACTGGTTGAAAAAATTGTGGATGCTCACATTGAAGAAGGTGGAAATGGGGGAGAACTTGAAAGGCCTTCCCTTCCCTTCCCTTGCCTTCCCTTCCCTTGCCTTCCCTTTCCTTCCTTTCTCTGAAGACATGAGAAATGCTTGGAGTGTTGAACTGAGTATTCTGTACAAGAAAGATGGTAATCCTACTGCACACTGCCTTGATGGGGCCATTTTGGGAGGCTGTGGTAAGTCCTGGGTACCACATTTTAGTAGGGACGTCAGCAAACCAGAGGATATCCAAAGAGGGGCTTCCAGGAAAGTGAAGGTAATGAAAATCATGTTGTACAAGAACTAGATGAAGGAGTATGAGGTGTTATTTGCCTGGAAAGAGACTGAATAGGGGAGATGCATGATTTCTGTCTTCAAGTATTTGAAGGGCTGTCTTGTGGAAGCAAGATTAGATTTGTTCTATCTGGTCTTGGAGGACAAAACATGGGGCAATAAGGAAAAGTTATTAAGAGGAAGATGTTAGCAGGTGTAAGGAAAAACCTCCTAACCCTTAGAGCTAACAAAACTTGGAATGGAGATAAGTAGGTATCCCTCACTAGTGATTATCAAATGAAGTTTTTTAAAAATTGATTAATTTATTTTTAGTTTTCAACATTCACTTTTTGTAAGATTTTGAGTTCTAAATTTTGCCTCCTCCTCTACTCCCCCCTTTCCAAGGTGGCATGTAATCTGATATAGGCTATACATGTATGATCATATTAAACATATCAGATTCAGCTTGGTGAGAATAAGTATTGTAGAGGGGATTATTATTCAGGCACAGTAGTCCCAGTTTCCTCTAAAATCCCATGTGGTTCTGGAAATCTGTGATTCTATGATTTAAAAAAAATTATTTTATTTTTTTGTAATAGAGTTGACTGCGGGCCAGGGTTGTTACATCCCTTGCTTCCTCCATCCCTTCAGTGTTTTCAGGCCCTGAGAAGGTTTGAGGTCATCTCTTTCTCTGACATTGGCCCAAGCCCCCACTTGCCATGGCTGCTTCCAGTTTTAGTTGCCCAATGTCTAACATCTCAGTTTAATTTGATCATTTAATATCAGATTAGTTTTTACAAAAGGATGTTTACTTCAAAGATACAGTAAGAACATACAAATATTTCCCCCAACACCATCTCAAAGGTTCATAATCTCCCCCTTGGGTCACCTCAGTCTAGGGAGGAAGGATTTGGCTAACAGTTTAGCTCATTTCCTACATAACACTGCTCCCAGTTACTGGGACACTGCTGCCAGTTTATGCGGGTCTGGAGTCCCAGCAGTCTTGTTCCTCAGAGCATTGTTGCCGTGCTGGCTACAGCACATAACATTTTTGGACTCTTGGATCCCTATGGCTCTAACTCTTGGGCCTTGTTGAAGACTCTGCTCTCTACATCTAGAATGGAAAAGAATGAATTAAAAGACCAAAGGCCAGACACATGTTCTGGGGCTATATATGGCTTGAAGGAGAAGGAGAAGGAAACTTTAGGGTCTTCTCCCCTTATCATGTGATCACACTGGCAGCAATCAGAAAAGTTATGCAAATTAAAGTATAGACAGTATAACAGTGTGAATGAGCTCTCCAACTGTAAATAAGATATTTCAGCTCAACTGAGAGAGACACTCTAATCTCACTCAAAGGTGAATTCACCAAAGTCTGTAGGGAGGCAAGCTGAAAATCAGGGGGCATGTTGAGCGTCCAGCTTTTCCTTATGTGTCTGCCTTCCAAAGTAAAACATACTCTTCTCTCCAATTCTCTTCTTCAGTGGAACTTTTCCAAAATCAGAAAAGAAAGAAGTCTCTCTTGGAGGTAGATGAGTAATATTCCCAATATATCTGTCGAAACCTCCCTAAAGTCTCATTTAGACAATTCATGTAGGTATTCACATAATCAACCCAGTCAAAACAAATAAATAAATATATTATATTCATATATAATACATAGAAATATATATTTATAAAAAATAAATATATATTATATATCTATAAATATGAGGCAGCTAGTTGACTCAGCAGCTAGAATGATGGACATGGAGTAAGGAAAATCTGAGTTCAAATCTGGGTTCAGATATTTACTAGCTGTGTGACCCTGGGCAAGTCACTTAGCCCCATTTGCCTCAATCCGTTGGAAAAGGAAATGGCGAGCCACTTCAGTATCTTTGCCAAGAAAACCTCATGGATAGTATTTGGCTATGGCCCCTAAGGTCATGAAGAGTCAGACATGACTGAATAACTGAACGACAGCAAAAATAAAAAATAAAATACATACGTCTCTCTCCATATATGTATATATATAGAGAGAGGAACAAACACATACATATTTACTAAACAACAAGGTAGTTATATATATAGTAACAAAATAGTGAAATATATACATAAATATATAATAGTTGGGGAAGGAGGAGTCTATGATACTGTGGTTTCATATTCAGCCAGGAGAGCCAAGTTTTCAAATACAGATGTAAAATTATCAAATATGTTGGCTGTGGGATTGGGGTATCTCAATGCCCTGATTTGACTATACTGTTACAATATGCATCAAACAACACTTAACCCATCCTCCCTAGCACTTTTTACTCTGTATTCACTAAGACACAAAGCTAGGGTTTAACAAATGATTGTTGAATTGAGTTCATTTCCACAAACAAGTTCAAATTCACAAATAATCAGAATGTTAGGATTGGAGAAAATTCTAGATCCATGAATATTATGTCAGATATCAGAAGGTCAGAGCTGAGAACAACCTTAGAACACAGAAGGTCAAAGCTGGAAGAGACCTTAGAACATAAAATGTCAGATGAGGTCACACTATAAAGAAATTGAGAAAAATAGAAAGTACCTTGCACAATGATGTCTATGGGTAGAATTCTTAATTAAATTCTTAACTAAAGAAGAGACCAAGATGATCAAGAAGATAAAATGAGCAATTTGGATTACATAAAATAAAAAGCTTTTGCAAGAATAAAATTGATGCATCTATGGTTGAAAGAAAGGCAGTAATTGGAGAAAAATCTACAGTAAAATCTGAGAAAATCTGATGTCTAAGTTGTTTAAGAAATTGATATAAATGTAGAAGAAGACTCATTTATCAACAAATAAGTGGTCAAAGGATGTGAACAGGCAATTTTCTTCTTCTTTTTTTAATGTTTATTTATTAATTTTTAGTTTTCAATATTCATTTCCACAAAATCCGGAGTTCCAAATTCTCTCCTTATATCTCCCCTCCCCCCACCCCATAACGTCTTGCATTCTGATTACCCCTTCTCTCAATATGCCCTCCCTTCTATCACACCCCTCCCATAGATTTCTATACCCCATTACCTGTATTTCTTATTTCCCAGTTGTATGCAAAAACAATTCTCAACATTCGTTCACAAAACTTTGAGTTCCAACTTTTCTCCTTCCGTTTCTGCCCCTCCTATACCCACTGAGAAGGCAAGCATTTCAGTACAGACCATACATGTGTAGTTTTGCAAAAGACTTCCATGACAGTCATGTTGTGTAAGACTAACTATATTTCCCTCCATTTTATCCTGTGCCCCATTTATTCTATTCTCTCTTTTTACCATGTCCTTCCCCAAAAGAGTTTACTTCTAATTACTCCCTCCTTCCATTTGCCCTCCCTTCTATCATCCCTCCCACCCCACTTGTCCTCTTCTCCCCTACTTTCCTGTAGTGTAAGATGGATTTTCATACCAAATTGAGTGTGCATGTTATTCCCTCCTTAAGCCAAATGTGATGAGAGTAAGCTTCACTTTTTCCTTCTCACCTCCCCCCTTTTCCCCTCTGTTGAAAACGCTTTTTCTTGCTCTTTTATAAGAGATAATTTGCCCCATTCCATTTCTCCCTTTATCCTCCTAATATATTCCTCTCTTATCCCTTAATTTTATTTTTTTAGATATCGTAACTTCTTATTCAACTCACCCTGTGCTCTCTGTCTATATGTGTGTGTGTGTATGTGTGTGTGTGTGTGTGTGTGTGTGTGTGTGTGTGTGTGTAATCTCTCCAACTACCCAATTATTGAGAAAAGTCTCAAGAGTTACAAATATTATCTTTCCATGTAGGAATGTAAACAGTTCAACTTTAGTAAGTCCCTTATGATTTTTTTCTTGTTACCTTTTTCATACTTCTCTTGATTCTTAAGTTTGAAAGTCAAATTTTCTATTCAGTTCCACTCTTTTTATCAAGAATGCTTGAAAGTCCTCTGTTTCGTTGAATGACCATTTTTTTTTCCCTAAAGTATTTTACACAGTTTTGCTGGGTAGGTGATTCTTCGTTTTAGTCCTAGTTCCTTTGACTTCTGGAATATCATACTCCAAGCCCTTCAATCCTTTAATGTAGAAGCTGCTAGATCTTGTGTTATCCTGATTGTATTTCCACAATACTCAAATTGTTTTTTTCCAGCTGCTTGCAATATTTTCTCCTTGACCTGGGAACTCTGAAATTTGGCTGTAATATTCCTACGAGTTTATCTTTCTGGGTATATTTCAGGAGGTGAGCAGTGGATTCTTTAAATATTTATTTTGCCCTCTGTTTCTAGAATATCAGGGCAATTTTCCTTGAAAATTTCATGAAAGGTGATGTCTAGGCTCTTTTTTTGATCATAGCTTTCAAGTAGTCCCATAATTTTAAAATTATCTCTCCTGGATCTATTTTCCAGGTCAGTTGTTTTTCCAGTGAGATATTTCACATTATCTTCTATTTTTTCATTCTTTTGGTTTTGCTGTGTAATTTCTTGATTTCTCATAAAGTCATTAGCTTCAATCTACTGCATTCTAATTTTTAAAGTACTATTTTTTTCAGTGAACTTTTGAAACTCCTTTTCCATTTGGCTAATTCTGCTTTTTAAAGCATTCTTCTCCTCATTGACTTTTTGGACCTCTTTTTCCAATTGAGTTAGCTTATTTTTAGAGGTGTTATTTTCTTCAGCATTTTTTTGGGTCTCCTTTAGCAAGCTGTTGACTCACTTTTCATGATTTTCTTCCATCGCTCTCATTTCTCTTCCCAATTTTTCCTCCACCTTTCTTACTTGATTTTCAAAATCCTTTTTGAGTTCTTCCATGTCCTGAGACCATTGCATATTTATTTGGGAGGCTTTGGAAGCCTTGACTTCCTCTGATGTTATGTATTGTTCTTTCTTATCCAAAAAGATGGAAGAAAATACCTGTTCACAAAGAAAGTAACCTTCTATAATCTTATTTTCCCCCTATTTTGGGCATTTTGTTAGACAGTTACTTGACTTTTGAGTCCTTTGTCAAGAGGAGGGGATACTCTAGAGACCTGTAAGTTCTCAGTTCCACCAAGGTGGCACAATCAAGGGAGAGGAGTTTACTCCTCTCCTGGTCTGTGCACTGGTCTCGGAGCAACCAAAAACTTTTTTGCCCAGAATCTGTGAGTAGTAGAATTCCCTCTCCACAACTGGCTCCAGCTCCACCATGCCAGCATTCCTCCTCACCTCAGGGCCACATTCAGGTGTGAGATTTAGATCAACTGCTCAATTCTCCCAGGGGCTTTAGGTGGAGGGCAGGGCTGCCACTCAGGGGAGATTCAGATCAACTGCTCAATTCCCTCAGGGGTTTTAGGTGGAGGGCTCCAAAAATGGATGCTGCAGGTAGTCCAGACCATGTTCCCTTCTCCTGGGTGAAGGAGCTTTCTCACTGACCTTTGAAACTGTCTTTAGCATCTGTGGGTTGAACAATCTGGAAACTGCTACTGCCGGTGGTTCCCTGAAGCCTATTCTGGGTCCTGTCCCTGCCACATGGAGCATCCCATGCTGGACTGCGCTCTGTTCCTGGTGTGATAGACCTTTCTTGTCAGTCTTCCAGGCTGTCTTGGGCTGGAAATCTCTTTCACTATGTTGTTTTGTGACTTCTGCTGCTCTGGAATTTGTTTAGAGTCATTTTTACAGGTATTTTTTGGACTATGTGGGGAAGCTTCTACAGGTCCATCTTTCTACTCCTTCATCTTGGCTCCACCCCCCATGCATAGGAAATTTTCAAAAGAAAAATCAAATTTATCAACTTTCATATGAAAAAAATATTTCAAATCCGTGATAAAACAAATGCAAGTAAAAACAATTCTGAGGTTTCATCTCCTATCCATAAGATTGGCGAAGATGACAAAAGTAACTAATGTTGGAGAGTCTACGGGAAGCTAGATACACTGATACCCTGTTGGTAGAGCGGTGAATTGGTCGACCCTTCTGGAAAGCAATTTGGAGTTATGGAAAGAAAGTGACTAAAATATCTGTACCCTTTAACCCAGATATTACATTGATAGGCATATACTCCAAGGAGTTTAAAGACAAAGGGAAAGGTCTCACTTAGCCAAAAATGTTTATAGCAGAATTTGTAGCAGCAAAAAACTGGAAGGAAAGGGAGTGCACATTGATCGGGGAAGAGTTGAACAAGCTATGATGTGTAAGTGCAATGGAATATTATAGTCTAAGAAATGATGATTATGAAGAATTCAGAGAAATTGGGGGAAACTTGTATGAACTGTAAAACAAAGGCACTGCACTAGATGGCCTCTAAATTCTCTTCCAACTTTAAATTTATGATCACTCCTGAAGACTGATGCAGAGCAACCATGGATGTGATGATCAAAATAATGGAATGACAAACATCATTGGAAGACTTCAGATTTGTGATCAACAGAGTGAACAATTACAACATGAGAAGACCGATGGTGAAGCATGACAGAGGGGTAAAATGAAGCATATATTTTCAGGCATGTCCAATGTATTGATTAGTTTTGCTTGACTATACTTTATTTGTTACAAAGGAGGGTTTTCCATCAAGGGGTGTGTCAATGAGGTGTGACAGTGATGTTAAAAATAAAAAAGAGTATCAAGAAAACATTTGTTGAAATGGTCTTTAAGAGCTAAAAGTAATCTTAGGACCCAAAATATCAGAGATCTAGAATGAGTCTAGAGTTTTTACCTAGTATTTTACAGATAAGGAAACAGGCCCAGAGAGGTCAAGTGATTCACCAAAGGTCATTTGGTGGCAAAACTGAAGCTCCAATCCAGTGTCTCTTGCCTGTGCATTTCATTGTGCTTCTCCATAATCTCCCTCCTTGAAACATGGTACATTGAGCTCTTGCTTTTGGGCCCTCAAAGTTATAGGTGTTGGAGCATGATGCCAGTTGAGGTTACGTCCAAACTTTATTTGGCCTCCCCACTGATGTTTGTTACTCCCTTTGGTCTATTCTATCTGGAATTACTTCATCCTACTCACAATTAAAGAAAAGGTCCAAGAGTCAAGACAGAACAGAAGCTATTCATGTCTATTACACCGTCATTGAAAGCCATAATGCATAATGTTGTTGCTCTGGTTTCAATTATGCCCCAAGGTTAATTTGCTTTCAAGCATCCTTCACTACGTAGGCAAGCTTTTGAGATAGATGCATGTTTGGACTCAGCTGCTGTGGTTTAAACAGGCCCTGTGACCTTCCTGAGATTGAAAAAGTGACCATACTTGAGAAAATCAGAAATCGAAATCGGAAAGATCTTGGTTTCTGTTGGCATAGAATAGTTACATTCACTAGTTCATCAATCTCTTTAGTAGATGTTGGACTGTCTAATTCTTTATTCTAAATTA
Organism: Notamacropus eugenii; assembly: GCF_028372415.1. Classification (NCBI taxonomy): domain Eukaryota; kingdom Metazoa; phylum Chordata; class Mammalia; order Diprotodontia; family Macropodidae; genus Notamacropus; species Notamacropus eugenii. Next base: position 486,894,399 of record NC_092872.1, read on the forward strand.
TAACACAAGGTATCCAGGAGCTTGTTCCCTTCTCTTCCCACCTTGCCCCCCAATCTGAATTCTCTGCATTGCATTTTACAATGTAGTTCTGTTTATTTTTCCCCCACAATATCTCTTCCATCTATTCCTTCCTGTCTACTTCTTCCATCACCTACCTACTTGGCCTACAAACTACCTCTTTCCTAGACTATTTCAACAGCTTTCTGATAAGTTCCCCCATCACCAATCTCTGCTCTCTCTAGTCCTAATGCAAAGGTCTGCCCTGTGTTACCCTGAAAAACCCTCAATGGCTCTTTAGTGTCTATAGGAAGGAGTTCAAACTCCTCAACCAGTCCAGTTTCCTCACTGTAATGGGGAATATGCCACCTTCATTGCTGACTCTATCGAACGTTACACTCATATGCTTTCCCTCTGCCTGGAATACTCTAACTTCCCACTGTCTTCTCCTACCCAAATTCTACCAGTTCTTCAAGGTCCACCTCTTTTAAGAAGCCTTCCCTGACTACCTTCATCTTACACTGAATTCTTAGGATACTTACTGTTGATGTTAATTGTTCCAGAAGCTCATTCTTTACTTTTGTGCATTATTCTTTAACTGTTTTGAATTTCAGTATTAGTCTCTTTTCTAACTAGATGTTAAGATCCCTGAGAGCAAGGGCCAAGTCTTCTTTTAGATTCCCTATACAAGACATGTGGGTTGGGAACAGAGGCAATATAGGAGTGAGCCTTGTGGTTGGCCTTTGATTGATGGCCATGACTGGTAAAACATAGTTTCAAAGGATGAACCATTAGCTATGTCATTCTACGGATCATAAATGCTCCCTAATTTTACCGCCTGATTAGTCTTCTGAGGTAAGGAAGCAGGAGATGGAGAAAGAAAAATAGATCTCTTTCTTTGCACTTTTCCAAATATTAAGATGACCATTGTTAGAATATTTTAAGTTTTAGAGGGGTTTGAAAAAAATCTTAGAGTTGGGAGAGAAAAAAGAAACTGAAATGATCTTATTTCCAACGCATAGTTAAGGCAGTAACATATAAATAGTATAGAACAATAGCTAGCATTTATAGAGTGCTTTAAAGATTTGCAAAGTATTTTGTATATGTTATCTCATTTGATGCACAACAACTCTGTGAGATAGATGCTATTATTATCTCTATTTTTACAAATGAGGAAATTGAGGCACAAGGAGGTTAAGTGATTTACTCAGGGCCACACAACTAGTAAACATCTGAGGCAGAATTTGAGCTCAGGTCTTCCTGATTCCAAGTTTCTTTCTCAGTTTACTACACTATCTAGCTACCTAGGCATTATACATGCTGGGAACTGGGTTCAAATCTTACCTCTGACATTTGCTAGCCATATGACTATGGACGGGTGAATTATCTTCTTTCACTCACAATTTCCTCATCTATAAAATGAGGAGAAGTGTACCTGTACTTCCCTCATGGTTTTGTTATGAAGATCAAATGAGGTCATTTATCTAAAGGTATTTTAATAATTGTAGAACACTAGAGCTAGAAAGGACCCTAAAGATCAGCTAGCTCAATTCTATCAATTACAGATGAATAAGGAAAGACTCAGGGAAGGGAAGGGACTTATCTAAGATCACAGAGCCACCTCTGGTTCCCATTTTAGAGAGTTTTCCCATTAGATTCTATTTTCTTACCAGTACCATGTTACCCCAATATCTGCTATGTACTAAACCTGTTCTAGGTTCTGAAGGGTTATATGAAGAAGGCACATTCATTCTTTTCCCCTTGCCCATCCAACTTAGCTAGGGAAATAAGACAAATGTGAAATAGGTAACAATAGGAAACTGCATCTGTTAAGTGCTTAGTGAGAGGTATGGGCCATAAGTTTCGGGGAATTTCTGAAGGATAACACCATATTTTAGAAGGGAGTGACCATGAAAAGCTTGGTTCATGTGTATGGCAGGGTGGGGGGAGGACCCAAGCTGAGTCCCAAAGAGGTCCGAGAGGCAGGAGGAGGGGGTGGTTCAGAGTTCCTCAGTTCTTGAGTCCTCTTATACCTTACACACCCAACATATTCTTCCAGCCAGTGATAATAGCCTTCTTGCTTCTCCTGTAACACAATGTTCCTACTCCCAACTCGAAGTGAACTGGCTGTCTTTCCCCAATGCCTGGAACCCTCTCTCTTTTCATCTTTGCCTCCTGGTTTCCCTGGCTTCCTCTGAGTTTCCTCCCCATCTTAGGCAAGAAGCCTCTATGAATCCCCCTTAATACTGATGCCTTTCCTTTGTTCATTAACTCCAATTTATTTTGTATATACCTTGTTAGCACATAATTATTTGTATTGTACACAGCCTCACATTAGACTGAGCCCCTTGAAAGAAAGAACTGTCTTCTCTCTTTCTCTGTAAACTCAGTACTTAGCACAGAGCCTGGCACATAGTAGTCAAGTAATGAATGTAGTTGATTTCAATATGTGTGGTCATCAAATTTTGATGCTAGAATTCCATTTGGCCTGGCTTTGGCTATAGTAGAATAAGGCCCCCTACCTTCATCTACCCAGTCTTCTGGGGCAGGAGGCAGAGTCAGGCTTGGGAGGGAAAACAGGGCTAAACTTTAAGGAAGGGTTGGGAAGTGGTCGGGTGCACCTGGATCCCTAAGAATTTACCTCTCTTTCTTTGTACTGAGGATCTGTTGCTTATACTTGACTTCTTTGACTCTCCCATTCTTTTGTTAAGAAAAGAAAAAAATATTCTGCATTTAACAAATACCAAATAGAGTTGACATTTTCATATACATAGCAGAACAGAAAAATTTTCCATAAAACTGTAGGTCTCTTTTATGGACAGTTTGCTTTTCTTCCTCTTGATTTTTGTGTTTTTAATGTGGATTTATACTGAATGTCATAACTGTTTATTTCCTCTGCTCTGTATTTGGTCTTTTCTGTGTCTCTGATTCAGGATGTCACTCTGATCCAGGAGAAATTAAGCACTTGAGTACAGGGATTCTTTCCTATTTGTGTTTGTATTTCCAGCACCCAGTGAAGTCTCTGGCACATAGTAGGTGCTTAATAAATGCTTGTTGCATGAATTAAATAGAGGATAAGCCCTCTTCAGCTGTTTTGTGAGAAGGGCCTTCCTTTCCTCTCCCCCATGCAAGTTTAGTGATTCAAGGAGGCTACCAGAAAGAATGACCCTTTGGAGACACATCAGTTTGAATGCCAGGCTAGGCTGTTCGACTGTGGGCAAATGTCTTTGCCTTGTTGGGCCTGTTTCTCCTATAAAATATGGGAGTTGGACTAGACCACCTCTACTCTGGTTCTATGTCTGTATGATTCTCTCCTGTCCTACTAAGTTCTCCCTGGGCCTTCTGACTGACACTCGCTAGTTCTGGTCCCTCAAGTGATAATAAAGCAGCCAGTATGTCTGGGCCTGTGTGGTTCTACTTAGAAACACATGTTAGAGAGATGCTGGCATAGCAGCCAAGCAGACCCCAGCGGCACCCTTTGTGGTAATAAAGGGATGAGAAAATGGCCCCCCAAAGCCCCATCACTGGCTTCTTGAATAGAAACAAACAGAAAAACGAAGCCCCTGGTGAGAGTTACTGAGCTCTCGAACCCAAGCCCAAGGTAATGAGACGGTACAGCTGTGTGAGGGAGGATGCTGGCAGAAATACTCCCTAATGCTTGTTAATTTCGAGTGGCATCAACAAAGTGTGTTACCAGGCCTGCCTGGCAATAGGAGCTGAGCCAGGGGAAACGCAGACTGCACTTCAAGTAAATGCTAAGAGTGGTAAATTCTGCTACGGGAAATGGGACTTGTGTGTAATTTTTGCCTTTCAAAGCAAACCCAGAACAATACAAGAGTTTGGGATGCACAGAGGGTAGTGATGGAGAGTGCTGCGTTAAGCAGAGACAGGGCCCCATTACAGAAATCTAATTGGGCAGGGAGATAGATATTTCAAGCTTCCAGTTCAACATAGTAACACTTAGGGACATGCAGCCCTTGGAGCAGGTAAGATAAAGGGGAAAACAAAATATGACAGAGGATGTGTTCATAGCCCAGGAGTGAAGACAGATAGAGCCAAGATTTTTTTATTTTAAAAGGATAAAACCACTACAATGTTTTTTATTTTTTAAGTTTGGTTTAAGTGTTGATTTTTTGGGGGGGGATTTTGTTGAGGGGATTGTTTTTTTTGGTTTTTGGTTCAGAGTAGATTTTCAAAAAGGTGGCTAAGGAAGCTGTTTGTTAGAGGAAAAGCATGCATAGGACTGTCTTTGACACCAAAGTGAATAAGTAAACAACGGAAAAAATGCATGTCAGTTCCGTGCTGTATCACCATCTCCAAAACTCAGCATGTCTGTGAATGCCAAGGACAGCCGAATGAGACTGAGAGGAAAGTGTGGGGATGGGTAACCATAAAGAGCCCTCCCTACTATAAGAACACAGTAACTCAAGCAGCATTCTCTCTCTGCTTCTCTCTCTCTCTCTCTCTTTCTCTCTCCCTTGTCCCTCTTTTCTTATTTTTCTTTCTCTCTTCTCTTCGTCTGTCTCTGTATGTCTCTCTGTATTCTCTCTCATCTCTCTCTTCTCCTTTCTCATTTTTTCTTTCTTTCTCTCTTTTCTCTTTCTCCTCTTTGTTCCCTCTTTCTCATCTCATCTCTCTTTCTCACTTTCTGTGTCTCTCTTCTATCCTTTTCCCCCATCTTCCCTCCAGTCTCCTCTCCTACTTTTTTTATTTTCCCTTTCTTTTACTCCCTTATTCCATAGCAAAAGGTACATTTCTAAAAGATGGTCCCACAGAGAGACAATTAAGAGAATAGGAAGATATTGGGAGGAACATCCCTGACCTTTAAAAATTATTTGGGGAAACAAATAGCTACTCTCACTGACCTGTTCCTGTAAGAGACAAGTTCCTAGGTCTACATAGCCATGAAGTAGACTTTCCAGTGTATGGAAAAGGAGGATTCCTAAGATCTCTTCAGGAATGTGATATAACACCATTTTATTCCTGCATGATAAAGGAAAGTTGAAAGAAATGTCTGACTATGAATCTTAGCAAGATTTCTCTTAAACCAGATGGGAACAGCTTTAATTGTTGTTGGTTCAAAAGCTCTCAAATGATATATGGTATAGTAAGGCAGCTATTTTGAAAGAAGAGAAACCCATAGATGGCACTCTAAGGAGATGATGTGCTTCTTAAAAATTAGCACCCAGTGTAGGCTAAGAATACAACTGTTGAATCTTCTGAAACTTCATAGCACCTTGTGCCTCTCTTATGCATCTCCATGTTTACATTCTACTGTAAAGTTGTTGATGTATTTTTCTTATCTTCTCACTAGGATTGTAAACTTCCTGAGGTCAAGGACTGTTATCTTGTTCATCTGTCTCTCTCTGAGGTTGGTGCTCAACAGGTATTTGTTGAATGGAATAGGACAGGGATGGGGAACCTGGGGTCATTGGGCTGGTAGACCACATGTGGCCTTGAGGCTGCAGGTTCCTCATCCCTGGAATAGGAGAATGAAACACTACTTAGAGCTGAGACTCTCACCAAAAAGCATATGGTGGGGTGATCTTGTGGGGAGGGGAGAAGAGGGAAAGGAAGGGAAGAGAAGGAACATTTATTAAGTACTCTTTGTGTGCCAGGCATTGTGGTAAGCATGCTCTTTCAATCTGATGAATCACACTACTCCCTTTTCCCAGTTGTTGGGACCACTAGGGAGATGGTAGCCCATGGTAGAAGCTGCGGCAGTAATACTTCCCTCTGGTTTTATGCTATCTAGACAACTGGAGCCCCCTCTTTTCTAAAGCAAGTGATGCTATGGGAGTCACGGGATCATTCATCTAGAGCTGTATCTCAGAGGTTATTTAATCAAATCCCCTCAGTTTATGAACGAGGAGACTAAGGTCCAGGGGGAGATAAATGATTCATGCAAGATTATATAGGTAGTAAGCACCACCTGGGCAGGTCCTCTGACCCAATGCCTTATTCCTCCATGATGCTTTCCCTGACCACTGTAGCCCATAGAGATCTCACCCTTCTCTGTACTCCTCTATCATGGATTATTCAGATCCCTCAGTTTGACCCTGCTCACACACGTATCTGGGATTATGATTTGCCTATCTGGTAGTGAGAGTTTGGTTTCCCCAGCTCAACTGTAAATTCCTATTTTTATATCTCCCTCAAATTAAGCTAGAACCTCTAACAGCCATAATAAGTTGAATGAATGCATAACTTTTCAGAAAAACAAAACAAAATAAAAAAGAAAACCTGGAGACAAAGAGGGAAATTTGGTCTTCTGGATCTAGTTTCAGAGTAGAGCAAAGAAGAAAAGTCCCCTCCCACCTGCCCCCCTCCCCTTTTTCACATCACATCATAGGGACCAGGTTCCTACTTTTCCCCCTCTTTTTCCTTCTCTCTTCCCTTTCCCATTTCTTTCCTTGCCTCTTCTCCCTACACATTTGTCTAGGAAAGACACCTTCAAGACAAGAATCAATAGGCATCTTCCGGAATACACCCAGGTGGGCAGAGGGGAGGCCTTGTTGGGGGGTGGTGACCTTCCCCAGAGTACTTCACAGCAATTTTTAAAATAATGGCTCAGATACACTTACTTTATAATATTATTGTAATAGTTACATATGTCTGCATCAGTCCCTTATGGATTGTTTTCCCCATGAGGGCAAGGCTTGGGTCTTACCTAAACTTGATGTGACCCAAGGTCTAACACGGTACTCTGCATACAGTAGTTATTTAGTATTTATTAGACAGTTTCAAGGTATTGAGAGTCACATTAAAAATGCTCTGAATCACCATTTGAGAAATGCAAATTGAAGCAAATGAGAGGTTCTATCTCATAGCCATCATGTTGTCAAAGTCGACAAAAAAGGGGAGGTGACAAATGCTGGAGAGGCTGTGGGAAAATGGTACATTGATGCACTATTGATGGAGTGACAAAAATACTCTAGGACTCAGTATACTGTAAAGTAATTTGGAACTACGGCCCCAAAGTCTGTCTTTTACCTAGACTATTCCCCAAGGAGGTCAAAGAAAGAGGAAAAGGTCTTTTACACACAAACATAATTATAGTTCTTTTTTGTGGTGGCAAAGAACTAGAAAATAAGGATGAGGTAGAGGGGGGCCCATCAATTGAGGATTGGCTACACAAATCAAGATATTTTAACATAACTGTGTTTGAATATTATTTGAATTATTCAAATATTATTTGAATATTATTCTGTTATTTGTTATTAAATATTTTTTTCAGGTGATCCCACTTGGGGTTTTCTTAGCAAAAAATGCTCTACTGGTTTGCCATTTCCTTCTCTAGTTCACTTTACAGATGAGGAAACTGAGAAGAGCAGGGTTAAGTGACTTGCCCAGGGTCACGCTGGTAGTAAGTGTTTGAAGCTGGATTTGAACTCAGGAAGATTCATCTTCCTGACTCCAAGCCCAGTGCTCTATCCACTGCACCACCTAGCTACCCATATTGTGTTATAAGAAACGATAAAAGGGGCAACTTCAGGGAAACTTGAGAAGACTTAAAAATGACACAGCTGGCATTTATATGGCACTTTAAAGTTTGCAAAGCACTTTACAAATATTCCATTTTATTCTCACAACAACCCTGGGAATTAGATGCTGTTATTACCTCCATTTTACAGATGAGGAAATTGAAGTAGGTAGAGGTTAAAACACGTGCTCCACAGTCAGACAGCTAGTAGGTGTCTGAGACTGGATTCGAACTCAGGTCCTCTTGACTTCGACTATAGCTAGTCACTTGTATGAACTGGTACAGAATGCAGTGAGTGGGCGCAGGAGGACAATTTATACAATAACCATATCATGGTAAGGACACTTTTGAAAGACTTAAAAACTCTGATTAATGATTGCATCGATCTATCTTGAATCCAAGGAACAATGATGAGGAATGCTATCCACTTCCTGTCAGAGAGATGTACTAATATGCAAAATGGGACACATTTTTGGACATGGCCGATGTGGAAATTAGTTTGGCTTGATTATGTTTGTTTGTTATAAGGGCTTTAATTTTTTTTTTTTTTACCTGGAGTGAGGTTGGAGAGGATGCAAGTCTAGTTAACAAGCATTTATTAAACAATGCTTATGGGTTAGATACCATCCTAACTACTGGGAAACAGAGAAGGAAAAAGGAAGATGATCCTTGCTTTAGGGGACCTTACATTCTAATGGGGGTAAGACAGCACATAAAAGGAAGCTGAAAAGGGGAGGAAGATGAGGGAGTATGAGAAAGTCAGGAGTAGGATCCAGAGAGGAATGAAGGTGTGAGCATGGCTACCATGGACCCTTACTTAAAATGAAATTTCCTGGGAAAAATAACCAATCAGAGGACAGGTCCACAGGGGCAGAGAGCTTCCCATGTGAGAGGACTTCAGGGATGAAAGGATCATCCAGGATGATATGGTTGCTGGAGCATAGGAAAGAAAGAAGTCCAGAGGGTTGGGACTAGGGCTCAGAGAGGAATGAAAGAATGAAAAAGGAGGGGGGGAGAAAAAAATGCTGGATAACTGAAAAAAAATGGAAAATTATTATTTGTTGGGGTTAGAGGGTATAGCCAAAATGGGATAGGGGACCGTAGTTGGATTCAGAATCAGTCAATAGTTTGAGTGATAGTTTGAGGTCCGGAATCCTAGTCAAGCTTCTTTGTAAAATACATTTTTTAACCTTTTATGTTTTTACATCTATATTTCTTATGATATCCCTCACTTTATCTATTCCCAGAGAGCCATCCCTTACAATAAAGAATTAAAAAAGGGTTCAGCAGCAAAATCAAGAAATACATAGAAAACTCCAATGTTATAGCAATGTTCTGGGTCCATGGTTCCCTACTTCTGCAAAGAAGTGGAGAAATTATTTTCTCAAAGTTCTCCTTTGGTCTTGGTTTGATCATTACACTTTTATAGTATGTATTACTTTGATTTTTTGTTAGTTATTCTTTAAATTTATATTGGTGTAGTCACTGTGTATATTGTTTTCCTGGTTCTGCTTGTCTCACTTTGCATAGTTCATATAAATCTTTTATGCTTCTCTGTATTCATCATTTCTTACAGCATAGTAATATTCTATTGCATTAATATACCACAATTTGCTTAGCCATTCTCCAACTTGATGGAGACTTATTTTGTTTTTGGTTCTTTGTTACTACAAAAAGTGCTACTAGAAATATTTTAGTATATTCAGGCCTTTTCTTTTTATCATAGACCTCCTCAGGGAATGCCTAACAGTGAGATCGCTAGGGCAAATGGTATAGTTTTTTAGTGATTTTCTTCACATAATTCTACATTGGGATAGCTAGGTGGTGCTGGGCTTGGAATCAGGAAAATTCAAATCCAGCTTTAGACACTTACTAGTTGTGTGACTGTGGGCAAGTCACTTAATCCAATTTGTCTCAGTTTCCTCATTAATAAAATGAGCTAGAGAAGGAAATGACCAACCACTTCAGTATCTTTGCCAAGAAAACCCCAAATGGAGTCTTATGGAGTCAGACATGATTGAAAAATAACTACACAACAATTCTAAATTGTCTTCCAGAATGATTTGGACCACTTTATAGCTCCACCAACAATGTATCAATGTGTTTATCTTCCCGCAATTCCTCCAACATCACAGTCAAGATGGGAGGTGTATTCAGCATTGAAGAATAAAAAAATGTCACACACTTGTAGCAGAACGGATGAATTGAAGACAGTAGCATCCATGCCAGACTTTCTGCAGAAGGAATCACATGCCTCCCTACAACTCCTCGACACACGACACCCACCCCACTGACTTACTTCTTTCTAGAGCTCTGGTTTTACTTTGATTATTCCAAAGGGTACACATCCTTGGGGAATGTGGGTCTCTAATAATAAGCTAACTGCTAGAGAAATGAACTTTCCTCATCTGTTGAGAGCTGAGCTTGCCAGAAGGGGAATCTGGGAAGACCACCCAGACTGTGGCATCTTTCTTATTCAAGACTGGGAGAGTACAGCAAATGGACAGAGTCAGTCTCCTAGTTCTTTCCCATATGCTGTGTTTAGATCTTGGTTCCCAGTTTACAGACCTGTTGCCGTTAGTGATGCAGATGATTCCTCTAATTCATAACTACTCTGAATGGAACCTCTACAATAGACACACAATTTCAGGGAATGTCCTCCTGTTGTCAGTTTTCATCTTTGAAAAGAGATCTTCAGAGTGATTGGAATTGTAGGATTTTTGAGCTGAAAGGGATACTTTGGAGGTCCTCTGTCCCAGTTTCCTCATTAGGATACAGCCAGGTACAGTAGGGAAGACGCTATTTTTTAAAGGAGATATTCTCATCCTTTCCTTACTATTGCTGTTGCTACTTGTCTTTTGTTCTTGAAGAAGACCATGACATGAGGAAGATGATATCATGCCTTGCAAGTGAACTGGATTTAAGTGAGGGAGGGCTGTGCAAGGTCATCAGCTTCACTTTCTTCTCTGGAGCCATTTGGGTCCAGGGGCAAGGCAAAGATCAGGACAACTAGAGATGCCCCCACCCCACCCCCTTCCTTTAGCAGGCCATAGAAGAAAGAACACTGGACTTGGAGTCAGAAGTTGTTATGGTTGTTCAGTAGTGTCTGACTCTTTGTGACCACATTTGGGGCTTTCATGGCAAAGGTAGTGGAGTGGTTTGCCATTTTCTTGTCGAGCTCATTTGACAGATGAGAAAATTGAGGCAAACTGGGTTAAATGACTTGGCCAGGGTCACGCAGCTAGTGTCTGAGGCCAGATTTGAACTCTGGTCTTCTTGACTTTAGGCCTGGCACTCCATCAACTGTGCTGGGTTCAAATCCCAGTATTGCCCTTTAGTATTTGAGTTATGTTGGACAAGTCATTTCACATCGTCTTTAAAATGAGGGGGGGAGGGGTTGAACTAGATGCCCACTGAGGTTCCCTTCCATTCTAACTTTGTGATCCTATATTCTCATGAGCAAATGGAGAAGTAGGAAGATAGGGATTTGGCCAAGGTCCCACATCCAGTCAGTGGCAGAAAACAGATTTTCTGATTTCCAACTGAGTATTCTTTGCCCCATGCTGTGCTGCCTCCTATCATTATCAATCAGATCAAAAGTGATATTATCAAGATAGACAGTAAAAATCCCAATAACCAAGAAAGAAAATCCTTTAGTTACTGAGATGCTGCCCTAGCTTGGAGCAAAAGGGACAGACTTGAGGCTATGGGATTTATTTTTCCCATTTATTTTCTGTTTGTGTTTTGCCCACAGTTCAGTAAGCAACGAGTGAACATTGGTGTCTCTTATTCTCTCTCTCTCTTGTGGGCTGGCAAAATTCCTGCTCTGGTTTCCTAAGGCAGGGAAGTTTTCCATTCCCTAATAAATCCTGGTCCTACAGATTTTGACCATATGCATTTGCATTGTAAACTTTTATACTCTTCCAGCCCCCACCTTAAAGGGAAAGGAAAGCAGACTCAAATTCAGAGTTGATGTTGCCAAGAATGTCTTTTTAAGAGGTTCAGACTGGTTTACCGTTTGAAGACCTTCTGAATTTATGGAATTTTGGAAACATCTCTCTTTAAAAAGGTAAAGAGAACGTTTAATTTTCAATGTCCAGAAACTATGGAGGAAAGAATATTCTTCAGCTTGCTTCCCCAGACAAAGAAGAAAACACCAATTTCAGAACACTGGTCATTCAGAGCCATTGGGCTCTGCCTTCTTGAGCAGTTGAATTCTACTCACTTTGGCCTGACTAACGTTTGTTGATCACTCACTACGTGTAAGACCCTGCTTGTTAGAGAAGTCAGACAGCTAACTGACAATGGCTCTAGATCTTTCAAAAGAATCAGGTTTCATGAAGGCAACACCCCATGGTTATTAGTATACCAGGCTCTGCTTCATATGATAGATAAGAGGTAGGGAAACTGGGGCAGAATAGTAGGATGATGGCAAAACTATAGGGATACCTATGGTGTCATCTGCCCATAGACAAGTAAAAAGTCAGTTTCTTCACTGGGTGGGGGGTGGGGAAGAGAGGAGACTGGGGGAAAGAGAGTCATATGTTTAAAGCCATTCTCTTTACCTTGAACCGCTGAGCCCAGCAGACACATTATTTAGGGACTGAAATAAAAAGCCATTCACTTTACTTCAATTGACCATTTAGTTCAATTTGTATGTTACTGCAGGTAATTACTACGGTAATAACGCCCTGTAATCTGTGTTGATTGGGAACTGGCCCTGTTTCTGTATTAATAACAAATGCCGTCTATACTAATTACCAGTTTGTTACCATGGTTATTTGCATGGACGCCATGTTAATGATACCCTGGAAACAGAAAGCAATAGCGGGTTTTTGAATTAAATCTTTGTGTTCTCTCAGTGCTAAAAGCACATTTCACATAAAATAATCATGAATAAAATGAGATCATCTTAACTGAGTTGCCAGGAAGCTGATTAACTGAACTACATAAATGCGATTTTGCCACACTCAAAAATTAGAACCTCCAAAACATTTTCCATGGTTGCTAGGCAACACCCCGAAGATTACATCACTTACACAAATATGCTCTGCCAACGATGTCATATATACATATTTATAGTGCAGACGTGGAACGTATATGCATTATAGAAACGACATGATTTTTCTCTGGAATGATGGGGATAAATTGCTGGCTGCCATCCAAGGGATACAGAAAAGAAAACTAGGGAACACCTGTATGGCACTTTCTCCAGTGCTGATCCATGATTTATTTCCATCAGGTTACACTAAGGAGTCCAAATAAAAGTTATGTGCCATGACTGATATATTTTATTAGAACTTGTCTGGTGGAAGCTGTCAAAACTCACACTCACAAGTGGGTGGCTACAATGTGCTTGAGCTTAGTACCAATGTCATGGAGGAAGGGTAAAATCAGAAAAGCCTTGAAGGTAGGGGATAGTTTCCTATTCCTCATCCCCTGAAAAGGCCCCCTCTCTACTCCAGACTAGAATCAGGTCCAGTAGGTTGAACCAGATCCAGGGATGCAGTTCAGTGTAAAGAAGTAAAAGAAATTTCTTTCTAAAGATGAGAATGGACCAACCATGGAATAGTCTACCTTGGAATGTAGCAAGTTCCTTGTCACCAAATGAATTGCGGATGATGAATGGCCCCATTTGTCATGGATGCCAAACAGAGTAGGGAATAGTACTAGACAAGTTCTGATTTCTCAGATTCTGGTCAATTTCACCACAGTCTAGGATACTTAGACTGGCTCAAACATTTTCATTGGTGCAGAGCCAACTGCCACATACAGGACAAGCAAGGCAATGTAGCTGAGGAGGCAAGGGACCCTGAGAGAGAGACAGGAGCAGGTAAGTTCTAGGCAAATCAAACCATCACCATCACCTTGACCACCATCTCCCTTCAGACGCTGCAGGAGCCAACTCAGGATCCCAAGCGGAAGAGCTTTGGGAATCACAGTGCCCTACAAACCACCATACAACTTACCTCCAACCCAGCCCCTACAGCCACAATTGAGGGGAGAAATTACTATGGAGACAAGGCCCATCATCTTCATTACCACTGGCAGCAAACATGACCAACTTCCACTAACAGACAAGGACAGGAGTCCTAGAAGTGGCAGCACTCCTCCCACCCCAGACCATAAGTCCCACTTTCATTCCAACCCTCAAACCCATCATCCAGGAGGTAACTCCTATGCCACATTCAGGACATGCAGGCCAGCCTAGCTGAGGCAGCAAGACACTTTGAGGGAGAGACAGCAGGCAGCATGTGCCAGGCAAGTCAAACCACCATGGCCTTGACCACCATTTCCCTAAGAACTTGAAAGAGACAATCTAGGACTATGAGCTCAAGAGCCTTAAGAATGGAATTACTTCTACCTCAATGCCCCCAGCCATCATGCTAGGAAGTAATACCTATAGAGATGAAGCCTGGCAACTGCACCTGCAGGTGCTGCTGCCACAGCTACTGAAACCAGGCCAGAGAACTATATAGGGCAGTGGGAAAGTGGAGGTCACTAGAACAGAGGTTAGCTTGACTCTAGCAAGTCTGAGTGTTTTCCTTTATTGAGAGATCTTAACCCTAGGTTAGAACTAAAAGTACAGAGGACTACATAGGTCCCTTGAAAGGAGGGCTCACTAGAGAAGGAAGGAGAATTTTCTTTGTTTAGGGACTGAGATGAGAGTCCTTTGTGTGATACATTTTTCTATCTGATGCAATAAAGCTTATCATTTAATGTTAGTCTACATACTTTCCTGGAAATAGGGGGTGGGGAGGGAGAACCCCTTAGCTTTTCTTTTTTTTTTTTATTTAACTTTTAACATTTATTTTCACAACATCTTGGGTTACAAATTTTCTCCCCTTTTATCCCCCACCCCCAAACCCAAGCATTCTAATTGCCCCTGTGACCAATCTGCTCTCTCTTCTATCCTCCCTCTCTGCCCTTGTCTCCGTCTTCTCTTTTGTCCTGTAGGGCCAGATAGCTTTCTTGACCCCTTAACCTGTATTTCTTATTTCCCAGTGGTAAGAACATTACATTTGATCCTAACACTTTGAGTTCCAACTTCTTTAGCTCCCTCCCTCCCCACCCCTTCCCTTTGGAAGGCAAGCAATTCAATATAGGCCAAATCTGTGTAGTTTTGCAAAAGATTTCCATACTAGTTGTGTTGTATAGGACTAATTATATTTCCCTCCATCCTATCCTGACTCCCATTACTTCTATTCTCTTATGATCCTTTCCCTCCCCATGAGTGTCGACCTCGGATTGCATTCTCCTCCCCATGCCCTCCCCTCCATCCTCCCCCCCACCCTGCTTGTGCCCCTGTCCCCCACTCTCCTGTATTATGGCATAGGTTTTCCTATCAAAATGAGTGTGCATTTTATTCTTTCCTTTAGTGGAATGTGATGAGAGTAGACCTCATGTTTTTCTCTTGCCTCCCCTCTTTATCCCTCCACTAACAAGTCTTTTGCTTGCCTCTTTTATGAGAGATAATTTGCCCCATTCAACTTCTCCCTTTCTCCTCCCAATATTTCTCTCTCACTGCTTGATTTCATTTTTTTTTTTAAGATATGATCCCATCCTCTTCAATTCACTCTGTGCACTCTGTCTCTATGTATGTGTGCATGTGTGCATGTGTGTGTGTGTGTACTCCCACCCAGTACCCAGATACTGAAATGTTTCAAGAGTTACAAATATTGTCTTTCCATGTAGGAATGTAAACAGTTCAACTTTAGTAAGTCCCTTATGACTTCTCTTTGCTGTTCACCTTTTCATGGTTCTCTTCATTCTTGTGTTTGAAAGTCAAATTTTCTTTTCAGCTCTGGTCTTTTCATCAAGAAAATTTGAAAATCCTCTATTTCATTGAAAGACCGTTTTTTCTCCTGAAGTATTATACTCAGGTTTTCTGGGTAGGTGATTCTTGGTTTTAGTCCTAGTTCCTTTGACTTCTGGAATATCCTATTCCATTCCCTTCGATCCCTTAATGTAGAGGGTGCTACATCTTGTGTTATCCTGATTGTATTTCCACAATACTTGAATTGTTTCTTTCTAGCTGCTTGCAATATTTTCTCTTTCACCTGGGAGTTCTGGAATTTGGCCACAATGTTCCTAGGAGTTTCTCTTTTTGGATCTCTTTCATGTGGTGTTCTGCGGATTCCTTGAATATTTATTTTGCCCTCTGGTTCTAGAATCTCAGGGCAGTTTTCCTTGATAATTTCATGGAAGATGATGTCTAGGCTCTTCTCTTGATCATGGTTTTCAGGTAGTCCCAGAATTTTTACTTTGTCTCTCCTGATTCTATTTTCCAGGTCAGTTGCTTTTCCAATAAGATATTTCACATTATCTTCCATTTTTCGAATCTTCACGCTATGTTCTGTGATATCTGTCTTTCTCATAAAGTCCTTAGCGTCCATCTGTACCATTTCAGTTTTGAAAGATCTATTTTCTTCAGTGAGCTTTTGAATCTCCTTTTCCATTTAGCTAATTCTGCTTTTGAAAGCATTCTTCTCCTCATTGGCCTTTTGAACCTCTTTTGCCAATTGAGTTAGGCTAGTTTTCAAGGTGTTAGTTTCTTCAACATTTTTTTGGTTCTCCTTTAGCAGGGAGCTGATCTGCCTTTCATGCTTCTCTTTCATCCCTCTCATTTCTCTTCCCAGTTTTTCCTCCACCTCTCCAACTTGACTTTCAAAATTCTTTTTGAGTTCTTCCATGGCCTGAGCCCATTGGGTGGGCTGGGACACAGAATCCTTGATTTCTGTGTCTTTGCCTGATGGTAAGCATTGTTCTTCCTCGTCAGAAAGGAAGGGAGGAGGTGTCTTTTCTCCGAGAAAGTACCCTTCAATAGTTTTATTTCTTTTCCCTTTTCTGGGCATTCTCCCCAGCCAGTGGCTTGACCTCTGAATATTCTCCTCATACCCACCTCGCCTCCTGGTCCTCCCAGCCAGCGTTTGGGGACTGAGATTCAAATGCTGCTTCCCGCCTTAGGGCTTTTGGCGGGGGCAGGGCTGCTATTCAGTGTGAGAATTAAGTTCAGGTGCTGAGGTTGGGGCAGGGCTGCCTCTCAGGCCCAATTCCCTCAGGGGGTTTATGCACAGACCTTCCACGATGGATCCAGGCTCCTGCCTGCTTGGGGAGCCCCTGTCTGCAGCTGCCTCTCAGCTTCTATCTCCCGGGGGGGGGGCCCGAGCCATGGGGGCACCCCACTCCCCTCTCAACCCGCCAAAGAGACTCTCTCACCGACCCTCGTCACCTGTGGGTGGGGGGGCTTGTGCCGCCGCTGGAGATCCCGTCCCTAAAGCCTGCTTGGATCTGTACCTCTCGGAGCCGCGGCCGCCGCAGGTCCGAGCTGGGCTCCGCGTCTGCAGCGCGACGGACCTTTTGCGAGAGGTTTGCAGGTCCCTCTGTGGGTGGAGGGACCCTCGTGGCCGCAGGATATCTCGTCCCCGTAGCCCGTTCGGATCTTTTCCTCACGGTGTTGCGGCCGCTGCAGGGCTGCTCTCAGATCCCAGTCCCGGCGCCCAGTCCGCAGCGCAAAGGACCCGCCGCGAGAGGTTTGCAGGTCTCTCCGGAACAGAAATCTCCCTTGCTCCAATATTCCATGGTGTCTGGGTGCAGAATTCACCATGGGTTGGTCCCCTCTAGCCGTTCTGTGGGTTGTGGGTTCGGAGCTATATGTATGTGCATCTTTCTACTCCGCCATCTTGGCTCCGCCCCCCCCCCCCCCCCCTTGGCTTTTCTGTAGAGCTTTAGACTAAACCAAATGATGATGTTCCCAAGTAAATTCTGGGTGTATTGGGAGGCAGAGGCAATTGAGTCCAAAAGAGTAATTTGTAAGCATTCTCTAATATTGAACCTAATCCCTGTGAACCCAAAGCCTTTGGTTCTGGGACATGGGCTTAATGGAAAATGCAACAGTTGAATAAGGTGATCTCTAAAGTACCTTTTGGCGCTAAGTCTATGACTCTATCTATTTCAAAATAGTAGAAATTTAATATTAATGTAGTATAAATATGCTAAAATAAATTAATATATTAATATAGTATAAATATAAAGTCAACATTAATAATTCCAGGCTAAGGAGTTTGAATTTTATTAAGTAAGCGATGGATGCTTAAGCAAGGAAATAACCTAAAAGTCAAAAATACCATGAACAAAAAATAACATAGGAAGAGTATTTTGATGGTTGCTTGATTCAATAAGTACTTATTAGGAATCCACTATGTGGTTGGCACATAGGGCTCTTCTAAATATATGACACTATAAAATAGTCCCTGTTTTCAAGGAGTTCATCTTCACTATGAAGACAATGTGTGCACATGTTGTTGTTCAATCGTTTCAGTCATGTCCAACTCTTCATGACCCTACTTGGGCTTTTCTTGGCAAAGATTCTGGAGTGGTTTGCTATTTCCTTCTCCAACTCATTTTGTAGATGAGGAAACTGAGGCAAATAGCGTTGAGTGACTTGCCCAGGGTCGCACAGCTGGTGAGTGTCTGAGGTTAAGTTTGAGCTCAGGTCTTCCTGACTCCAGGCATTCATATTCACTGCACCATCTAGCTACCCCCTGTATACATATAAGTAAATGCAAAACAAATAGACAGTTAATACAAAGTGATTCACAGGATAGGGAGAAGCACTGGCAGCTGGAAGCCTCATGTAGGAGGTGGTACTCTGCCTTTGAAGGGAGCTGGGGATGCTAAGAGGTGGAAGAGAGAGTAGAGTGTTCCAAGGTTGGGGAAAAGTCTCTGTACAAAGGCAGCCAAGAGGCAGATGAAATATTGTATGTGAGGTACAGGAAATAGGACCATTTAAAGGGAACACAGAGTGGTTGAAGAAGAGTAAATAAGTTTGGAATGGTAAGCTGGAGCCAAACTGGCTTCTACACTTTAAACACCAAACAGAGGAGTTTGTATTTGACCCTTGAGGCAATAAAGGAGTCAATGAAGGTTTTAAGGTAAGGGAGTGACATGGTCAGGCTTCTGCCTTAGGAATCTCTCTTTGGCAGCTGTATGGAGAATGGATTGAAGAAGGGAGAGATCTGAAGCAGGGAGACCAATGAAGAAACTATTTCTGAAGTCCAGGAGAGAGGTGATAAAGACCAGAACTAGGATAGGGGCTGATTAGGTGAAGAGAAGGGAATGGATGTGAGAGATGTCATGGAAGTAGAAATGGAAGTGGAGGTAGAGAAGTAGAAATGGAAAAATGTCATGGAAGCAGAAAACTCAAAGAGGAGATTTGGTAAGTGATGGAATATGCAGGGTAAGGAAAGAGAAGAACCAAGGAAAACTCTGAGGATGAGAACCTGGATGTCTAGAAAGATGGTGGTGCTCTCCTAAGAAATCGGGAGCTTTGGAGAAAAGCTGAGGATTGGGGGGGATGAAAATGAATTTCATCTTGAACACAGTGAGTTGGAGATGACCAGAGGGGAGCAAGGAGATGTCTAATAGACAGTTTGTGAGATGGGACTGGAACTTAGGAGAGAGCTGGTACTGAATATGTAAATCTAAGAGTCATATGCATAGATGACTGAAATGATGGGAGACAATTAAGTCACCAAAAAAAAGGGTGTGAAAACAGAAGAGGGCCCAGGATGGAATCTATGCTTAGGGATGCAGCATAGATGATGATCCAGCAAAAGGGAATGAGAATGGGTTAGCAAATAAAGAAGAGGAAAACCAGAGGAGAATGGTGTCACCAAAATGGGAGGAAAGCATATTTAAGATAAGTCAGTGGTTAACAAAGTCAGTCGCTATGGAGAAGTCAAGCAGGACAAGGACTGAGTAAAGGCCGTCATATTTACCATCTTTACTGGTAACTTGGGAGAGGGAAGTTCTCATTAAGTGCCTAATGTAGAAGCCAGTTTGGGGCTGACTGAGAATTGAGTGGGAAATTTTGGGAGGGGAAAAGATTTGAGATAGGCAAGGCAGTTAGGAGTAGTACTGGACTGAAATTTCTGAGGGCCTGAAATAGGGTGAGAACAAGGGAAATGGAAAGCATGGGATTGATCTAAGATAAATTGCAGGGGAAGACTTGACAGGATTTGGTAATTGATTGGATGTGAAGTGGAGGAAAGTGAGAAGTCAGCAGTGACTCTGGCATTTCAAACCTGGGGGCCTGGGACAACTGTAGTGCTTTTGGTGAAATGAGGAATTCAAGAGGAAAAGATACTCCTGAGGTTGGGCATTACAGTTCAGTGTTATATTAGTCATGTGGAGTTTGAGGGGAGAATGCTATATTCAAATGTCTCTAGCAGACACCCCTAAATTGCATGTTGAATCTGTGTAGAGGCCCACCACAAACATATTCATTTGTCCTGGAGAACATTGTCATTGCCATAGGCCTTTTAAAATGTGTTTGACCAAAAGGTGACTTTATGGAGACAGCCTGTGAGGTTCAGGATAAAGTCAGCTGAGAACTGAAAACCACTTTGTAAGGATAAGGGATACTGTCTTGTTATGCTAAACATGTCCACAATCCCATTAATCAATTTCCCCACAAAGGTGTTTCTGCAGGGACAAGGTCTTCTCTATTTTGCTTAGAATCATCATTCCCATGGGTATTAGAAATTTTGCTATGACACCCTCCCTGATTTCATCATACCATAACTGATATTCATGATGATGCAACTCTCTAAACAGACCATATTAACCAAATAATTGCCAGCTCTCCAGTTCATCTAACATAAATACTGTTCAACTCAACTCAACAAACATTTCAATGCCTGTTCTGTGTAAGGCACTGTGCTACACATTAAGGATAAAACAGACAAAAGAGAAACAATCTATGACCTCAAGGAGCTTACTTCCTCCTAGGACATGTACGCAGATGAGTAAATACAAGGTAATTTGAGGCAGGGAAAGACCACTAACAGGAAAGACTTTGTAGAGGATATGGCACCAGAGTTGAACTTTAAAAGAAGCAAAGGATTCCAAAAGGGGAATACACTGAAGATGGAATACATTGTAGAAATGGGGAATTGGGTCTGCAATGGCACAGAGACAGGGTTTTGGATGATGAGTTTGGGGGATAGCATATATCAATAAGGTACATGAGGGGAAATAATGAATAGTCATAGCTCAAAATTTTGGCATCTGGGGCAAATTCAACTGAGCTGAAGTGACTCAGGGATGTGTGCATGTACTTCATGTTAGGTAGTGGAAGATCTTGGGATCCCAACTTGACCACTGCTGATATAGGCCATCTTCCTTGAGGGATATGGTAAAATCCAATCCTAGTTGGATTCAATCATACAGGGAGCAGAGAATGGCTCTCTGTCAGAGAATCTGGCCTACACTCATGCTGAACAACCAAGGATTCCCCAGTCTTCAGCTGGCGAGGAGGAAGGGGAGGGGCATGTAAGTAGGCTTTGGGAAAAGGGGTACTGAATCCTGGGGGGTAGTAACTAGGCTGAATGGGAGATGGGAGGGGAAGGCAGTACAGCTGCATGGGTATGGTTCTGAGGCAGTGAGTCAAATAGAAAGTGAACCCTCACCATCTCCCAGGGTATTGATGCCCAAATCTCAGTTGCCCTGTGTTCCTTATCATTCTGAATAGGAAACAAGGCTGGGAAAGGTGGACCTCAAATATTCTTTCATAACCTTCTTTTTGAACCTATTGGGGATCATAGGTTTAAATAGAGCATGGAAGAAATAGTTCTTTCATCTGCCCTGTTTCTGAGTCAAATTTCTCAGCCTGTTTGAGAGACTTCAAGTTCCCCTTTGGCTCTTACACCTGGCTTATTAGTCCACACAGGGTTTTTAAAGCTAATTCGAGCATAGTGGTGTACATTTGACTAATGTTTACAGGCTCTCCAGTCAGCAGACTCAGGGTCCCTTTTGCCACAGTCTCTGATAGCTGTGTGTCCTCCCTGCTAAAAGGTACTCAGGGAGGTTAATCATTTGAAGAAGTCTTGTAAGTCACATATTTCGAAGGCAGCAGTCATGTCCCTTGTCATACCCACAAATACAGTAATTCTACAACACTATGCTATCTCCTGTGTATTCCTAGTTCAAGCATTTATTTCTAAGGCTTCAATGTGCTTACTTCTCAACCCAGACCCTTATTAAGAAGCATCCTTGCCTGGGAAATCTCTAACGTTCTCATGAATTTCCTAAGAGTTCTGAAGAATCTCAGGTTTGGGTTTTGTTTTATTTTCACTAATCGCTCTGTTGTCTAAAGCCTCAAGATGTTGTCTTTGAAAGGATTTCCCAGTTGAAGAAGACACAGGGCATATTGCTTTCTGCCGAACAAGGGGAAAGACAGAGTCTTTGATGGTTGACTTTGGCATGGGAGAGTAAAACATTCACAGGCAATTCATTCTGGACTAAATATATGGCCCCTGTGGATGTTGCCAAAGTTATATGTCAATCCGAGTAGAAGCAAAGATATACAAGAGTCACTTTATAAAACAGTCCTGTGCTCAGTGTGGGGGATGACTTAAAAATCAAGCCAGAATTTGCATGAGCAGAATAGAGAAGAGGCCTTGCCATTCTCTCAATGCCTGTCTCAGTGTTACAAGTGTGAGGGGAAGCAGCACGAGACAATGAAATGAGTCAAAGGACTTAGGTTTCAATCCTAGCTCTGCCACTTGTCATCTATATGACTTTGGCTAGATGACTTAACTTCTCTCTTCAATTTCTTTATCTGTAAAATGAGAGGTTTGGACTTCATGAGTTCAAAAGCATCTTCCTGTTTTCAATCTATGAGTCTAAGGTTTTTTCATTTGGGTAAGGGATTAAAAACAGGTAGAGTCCATGCACTGTGCCCAAGATTGTAGTTTTGATCCTTGGGCTGCAAATGATGCTCCTGAGTTGCTTTGTAAATTCGTAATTTTAGGTGGAGTGAGAAGAAGAGCAGAAGGTCTGAGTGAGAGAATGTGTATTGTTTAGTGCATGGCTTCCCTACTACTAGAAACAGAGCTTGGAATGCATGTGATGGTAAATGTTTAACAAAAGTATCTCTGAAAAAAATAAAAGAATGTATGAAGATACATTTAAATTGAATCTGAAGCATTAAAATTTTTCCATCATTTTCTTATGTCTAGAAAAATCAACAAAACAATAAATTAAACTCTGATTTGTAGCTTTTACCTATTTCCAAGATATAACTGTATTTAAATTGGTTCTCCAGCCAGTTTCAAGTTGGCTTCATCCTGCCCCTGAGTCTACATCTTCCTGATGGCATATCAGTAGTCCTATTTAAAAAAAAAATTAAATTAGTTTTCTTAATTAACACACATGAATTTTTGCCTCTCACTAGAAATAAAAAAGAAAATGTTCGTAACAAATATTCATAATCAGGACAAACTAATTCCTATATTGACCATGACCAAAAAAACTATGTCTCAGTCTGTACCCTGAATCCATCACCTCTCTGTCAGCAGGTGGATAGCATGTTTCATCGTGGTTCTTCTGGAATGGGGGTTCTTAAGTCTTTCAAAGTTGTTTGTTTTTACAGTATTTTGTTGTATAGTCGTTCTCTTGGTTCTGTTCATTTCGCTCTGAATCAGTTCATCCAAATCTTCCTAAGTTCCTATGAAATTGAATTCTTCATCATTTCTCACAGCACAACAGTATTCTATTATATTCATATATCTTCATGTATTCAGTCATCCCCCAACTGATGGACACCCCTGTAGTTTCCAGTTCTTTAATGCTGCAAAAAATTGCTATAAATATTTTTGTCCATATACTTTTTCTCTTTCTTTGATCTTTTTGAAGTATAGAGTATGGGATCAAAAGATATGCTCAGTTTAGTAACTTTTGGACCACATTTACAAATTGCTTTCCAGAATGGCTGGACCACGTCACAGTTTCACCCAAAAGTTCATTCATGTACCTGTTTTCTCACAGTCTGTCCAACGTTTAACATTTTCCTCTTTTGTTAACTTTGTCAAACTGATGACTATAAGACGGAACCTCAAAATTTCTTTAATTTACACTTCTCTAATTACTAGTAATTTGGAGCAGTTTTTTTCTTATAGTCGTATACTTTGGAAGTCTTTAGTTTTATTTAAAGGAAAAGATGGCAAATTATTAAGAAGCAGAAAGAGAGAACAGGAGATCCTGAGATCAAGAAACAAGTTGTTGAACAATAAGAAAGATAAAATTCAAGGGTTCACAATGAAATGGAATTGGGGAAATCTAGTTGCAAAGTGAAAAAAGATTTGGTACCTTATGAAAAGCATGTGTCCTATGAATATATTCATTTTTGTTCATCCTTATTCATTCGACTTATAGTTTTAGAAGTTATTTAAGAATTTATCAAGCTAGTTCTATAAAGGAGACTTGAATCCAAATGCTTCTCTTTCATCTGTAAAATGGGGGTAATAACCATACCTACCTCCCAGGGTTGTAAGAATCAAATGGGGGTAATATACATACATATATATATTACTTTGCAAACCTTAAAAGAACTGTATAAATGTTAATCCATTATCATTACCTACTATATGTACAGTATTGTACCAAGTGCAATAATGCAGGGCAGAGGTGACAGAGTAGAATGAGAAGAACTACCTTAAGGAATTTATAATCTACCTGAAGGAGAAAAAACTTAGAAACATTTAAGAATAATTATAATCAAAATGCCAACAAATGCAAATGGAAGGCAGTATTTACCAAGTGGGGGAGCTGAAGAAAGTATCATTAATCTCATAAAATTCCTTGAATGAGGTGAGAATGACTTATACACTTCCAGACTCAGCACTCCAATCTGTAAAATGGGTATTCTCTTCTGGGACTCTCTCTGGAAGGGGCAGGAAAATTTCGAAAGGGATTAAGAAGAGGAGGATTGTTTATTTTCCCCGATGTCCCTCATACATAGTGCTGGTTCTAACGTATTGTTCTGTCCATGCTCAGGTGTATTCCAAGTCTGAGAAGAAAAGGATTAGCGGGGAGAAGGAGAAGGCATGGGCTCCGGGCATTTAAATGGGGAATTCTCACTGAGCCTTTTATTGTCGGTTCAAATTCCGCTGGAGTCTGAGACACGCAGGGTGTAAATCAGCAGAGAAAGAGGTCCTTTTGAGCTGTTCTTCGGGGCAGGTAAAGATAATAAAGGATTTTCATTAGGGGCAGAGAAAGGGAGCGAGAAGACAAAAGAAAGAAAAATATCACTCGTTTTGGACCCAGTCAATGTTTTTCAAAGCTAAATTTTCCACATGACTCACACCCAAAGCGCCAGGTTTGATTATTAATCACGGACAGCCCATCCATCCAGCCCTCGGGCCGTTGGCCGAGAAGCCCGACAGACGCGCTAGTGCCACATTTGTCTGGTGCAGATCAAGTCGATTCGATCTGGAAGAGTTAAAGTGGTTGCGAGGAAGCGGGCGGGGGTTGGGAGGGAAAAGGGGGGCCGACCGCGTTCAGAAAGGATGCCCAGTGCCCTTACTCTCCGGATCCGAACAAGAGGGTGTAGTAGCTCTGGGCTTCCCTCGCCCCAAAGACTGGCTTCGGACGGGCCCGGGACATCTGCTTAATGCCCTCTGCTGTGAGAGGCTCTCGGGGAAAGAGCCAGTGAGGACACGTTTTGCCTCCCTTGGGCTGCCTAGGGTAGCCACTAATTATAAAGGGGAAACCAATGCCCTCCCAGACGAGTCAGTTATCGGGGCGGGGAAAGAGGAGGGAGAGGTTTCTGCTCCAGCCCCATCCTCTGCCCTTAGGGTCCAGGCTCTCATCTTCCTTCGTGATGTTGCTGCTTGGTTTGGAGCGTGTGATTTCTGCGGAGAGCCTTCCTTTTCTCTTCCCTCTTTCCCAAGCCATGCCTGGAAAAAAGAAAAGAGAAAAAAAAACCTGCCAAGGCCGCCTGAGCTGGGGGAAAGACTGATGGGCTCGGCTGAAAAGGAATTGGAGAGGCACAGCTGATTTCCAGCAAATCCTTATTCTTTCCTGGCATGGGGAGCCCCCGGATTCATAAATTCATCAAGGCTTCCCAGGATGTCAGTTTTGGCAAATGAGAGGGAGGCGCCTCCGGTTAATGGCTGGGTGGGGGCTGCCTGACCCCAGGAAACCATGGGGCCAAAGGCAGAATCAGCAAGCTAGGTTCAAGGCGGGGGCTGTGAACCCCAGATTCGAGGGTGAGGTCAGGGAGGGGTCAAGAAAGCATTGTGTGTGTGTGTAAAGAGAAGCGGTGGTTTCCATTCCAGGTCTTTCATGCAGCTCAGAGACTTTGGGGGCCCTTTGAGCTCCTATTGTGTGCGGTTGGGAACTGTCCTGGGAGAGGCCTGCCTGGAGCAGTGGAAAAATTGGAAGCAGTCACACTTCAGCATTACCAGCCAGGGTTCAGGCAGTCCGGCTGAAGGAAAAAGCCAAAGCCAAAGCGAGATGAGCTACGCAGTTTGCGTTGACCAAGGCAGAGGCATTGTTTATTTATTTATGCCTCCATTTATTTACCTGTTTGTCTATCTATTTATCTATTTATTCACTCATCTATTTATTTATTCATCTATTCATTCACTTATTTGTCTATTTATGGCATTTTAATATGAGATTACTCATTTGTTTCAAATGCCCAATGCGGTGCTTTTCATTAGGCATGATTTGTTAAAGTAGGTTCTGTGTACCGGTCCATCAGGAGGCGTTGGCTCTGCTGCTTCCCAACCATTGGTGCACTTAATCATTTTCAAGGATCAGAAAGCACTTAGCAGCCCCGGAAAGAAGGATGCTCACCCTCTCTGGGTGGAGGGTGGAGGATGAAAGGGGGAAAGACAAATTGAATGTCTCCGAGGGACTTTTTCCAGATACTGTCCTGGGGGCATTTGAGACATCTTCAGAATGGATGGTATTGAAAAGAGGAAGGGAACAATTAACGTTGGAATCTGAGATCTAAAGTTGAATCTGATATTTTTTCCCTTTCTCTGAATGATGGAATCTGAGTACTCAGCATGAAGAAGCAAGAAAACTTTGAGATCATCTGGTCTAACCCCATCTTCTTGAAGATGGGAAAAGTAAAACTCAGAGAAGAACTCATGGTCACACAGTAAAGTGAGTGGCAGAGCTGAAACTAGGACCCAGACCTTTTTACTTTGTTTTTTTGGAGTCTGACTTTTGAGAAAAAATTTTATTTTGAACTTAACACACACAAAACAAAATGAACATTTCCATATGTGTAGTGGAACAGAAAAAACAGATTATATATGAAACTAGGGGTCTCTATTTAGATGTACAGCTTTTTTTTAAAGTATAAAATAAATTCAACACATAACTTGCAAACTGCTTGCCTAGGATTCCTGCTAGCCTTCTTTCTAGAATCCAGGACTTTTGATTCTTACTACCAGCGTGCCCTTGGGCAAATCACTTAACCTCTATTAGGCTTCGGTTTCCATTTGAATCTTTCTGAGTTTCCTCACAGCTTTAGATTTAAGATACCACAACTCCCAGTCTACGACTCTTTACTACACCATACTGCCTCTTCCCTGTAGATGACTTTTAACTGGAGACTTTTAAGGCTGGAGGTTAGTCTGGCATGGGAAGAGGATCCCTCAATGATCTGTCCTTTCTCCATCATTCCCCTACCTTTCACCATTCTTTAACTAAAGCTCTATTTACCAAATTTCCCATGTTTCACCTCATGTTTAGCTTAAATTTTTCATTATCTCTATTTGCTTCTACCCAGCTAAATTCTAGAATGATGTGGGTGTCTGTAAGGGATAGAGGAACATCTGCAAGGAGAAAACAAACAAAGAAAGAGAAAACTCAAACTGATTTGGTTTTCTTTGTCTTTGGCTGCAGTTCCAATAGGCCCCGGTGGCATGAGGTGAGATAAAGGCTGAAATGAAGTCAATATGGATAGATTACTTCTGTGGTTATGCTGATTCCCCCCTCTCCCTCTTTCTCTGCTTCTGGAGAAGGGACCTAGGGAGCCCAGGGTTGGTCCTCTTTAGATAGGTGGTCATTTACCTAACTCTTGATTTTTCATTAAAATGGCAAATATAGCTATCTAGTATCACAAGGTCATTGGGCTGCAGTGTCTCCGCTTAATATGATGCTATTAAGGCCCCCCTTAGATACTGCACCTTCAGAAGGGTACAATCACACGCTGGTGAGACTGCAATTTCCTGCTGTCCCAGTGCTCCGATCTTATCAAAGGCTGAGTGATCTCTGTGTAAAGAGACTAACTGGGAAACATTAAATATTGTATAAGTCTGGGCTTCCAATCAGAAGCCAACAGCTTGATCGGGCCATGCTCTGCCTGTAAGGAATCCATCAGGGTTCTGGTCTCCCTTAAAAAAAATATTTAAAGCCCATTGGCTTAAGAGGTGGAGCGAGTCACAGCTGAGAAATGATCAGGACTTTTGCATTCTGTCTTCTCCCCATGATCACGCCCTCTCTGCCCTCACCCCCCACCGCATCCAGTTCGATCTTAGTTTAATCCTCCCCTCCCCAGACATTTTTTAGTCTATTCTTTTATGGAATTACAGAATGGTAGAGTTAAAAGGGATCTTAGAGACTATCTAGTCCAACCCCCTAATTTTACAGAGGAGAAAACAGGCCCAGAGATTAGAATTATAGAACACATAGAATGTTAGAATATTAGAATCACAGGACAGTACAATGTTAAAGCTGAGAGGGACCCCAACAATCATTTAGTCCAATTTTTTTATCTTACAGAGGATGCTGGAGCCCAAGGAGGGGAAATCACCCCAAATCCACGTAGCAAATCAGTGAAAGAGTCAGGGAGACCCTGGTCTCTTGATTAGTAGTACATAGTAGGTGCTTGATTGATTTATACAAAGCCCAGCTTTTTTAAAATTTACATCTTAAGTTCTTATTTTAACATAACATGGAAGAAGTCAGATACCAAGAACTGAGTTCAGGTAGTCATACATTCTGCCTTTGGCTCGGACATCAAAAGAGCTGATTGACCAATTGCTTACGGCTTTATTTAAACGATCTAATGTTTACAGGGAAGCACTAAGGGGTTGGGGTGAAGAGCCTTGGACTGAGTCAGGAAATATAGGTTCTAATGCCAGCTCACACAATGCTATCAATGTCTTCGGGCAAATTACTTAGGATTATAGAATTTAGAGATCTAAGGGACCTTAGAGATCATCTAGTTCAACACTTATATAGGTAAAGAAACTAAGGACTAGATAAGTAAGTAAAATGCTTTGTCCATGGGTCTAGTTACTAAGTAGCAGAAATGATTTTAGATGCCAGATCTGCTGCTTACTTTCTGTGTTTACACCTTAGATCTTCAGTTTTCTCATCTATAAAATAGACAAATTGGAAATGATCTCTAAAGTCCCTTAGAGCTCATGATTCACAATTCCAAAATGTGCCTTCTGAAAGTTGGGCCTGATAGCAGTTCTCTATAATCACGAATCATCTCTCCTGCCAATTTCTATTTTATATGGAAAGCACAGTCCATTTAGCATGGCAAGGATTAGCTTTCTTTCCCAACGACAAATAAGCATTTTGGAACTGGTAACAATTTTTGTTAAACTAGATGAGTTTAATTTCTAAAAGAGAGTGTTGTGCTCTGGGCCCATTTTGTAGGGACTTTATTTTTCAGCATCACAGGTGCGATTTCAGGGAAAGGTACTTCAAGAATATAACAGATGTAGCAAACATAATTTTCAAAAATGCCACAGGAAAAAGATCTCTTCCCTTGCTTTGGCAAAAGCCAAGGCCCTCCAGGGTCTTACAGAACAAGCACGATGGCTGAGCAACAGGATGTATTTATTTTAGTCGACTCTGTGGGTTCCAAGGACACCCAGAAGAATACCTAGATCATTCCTGCTGCTCATCAATCCTTGAGACACCATTGATTCAAACCCTAAGATGGAAGAATGGGAAGGTTCAAAGGGTGTCCAAACCCATGTATCAAAACCTTGGATGGTCAAAGATGCCTCATTTGGTTTTTCATTTTGGAGAAGGAGAGGTCAGGGGAAGAAAAATAATTTTCTTTCCCCTTCCTGAAACATCTTCCCCAGTATAGATGATGATAGTCATTTAGACATAAAATTTAGCTAGAATTAACCCTAGAGAGACAGTATCTATGCCACTTGAGATCCAGAGAGGGGAGATAACTTGCCCAAGGTGGCACACAGATAAGGAACAGAGCTGAGATTTGAATGGGGGCCCTTTGATTCCAGATAAAGTGCTCTCTAGCTTCCACCAAACCCAAGCATCCTCCTTTTCTTACCCTCTGCAACAACGCCCTCAGTGAATAAAGAACCTTTCAGCAAGAGAGGGAACCTGGCATGGCAGGTGGATAGCCAGTGTGGCCTGGAAAGAGTTAGATGGCTCAGTAAGGTTGGTTGGGTGGGAAAGCCAGGGCCTCTTTGAAGGGGTTGGCTTTTCTCAGACTAAAAGAACAGAAAAGATGTTGGGACCTGGGTGGCTATAGGAGTACCCAGGGGAGTGATGCTTGAACAAGCAAACACCAAAAAGAGAGAAATGGGGGGAGGGGATGTTGAGAGAGAAACAGAATTAAAAAAACAAAGCATCTTCACCATTACTTCCCATTTGAGTCAGAATGGCTTAAAAGATAATTAGTTAATTGAGCTATGGGAGTCATCTCCCTATAGCAATGTGTCAGCTCCTATTAGTTCCTCAGTAACATTAACTGAGATTACACAGAGACTCCCTGGAGATATTGATCATTCATTTACCAGGTCCTGAGCTGTTTTTCCTTCTTCCCTCTTCCCTCTCCCCCTCCCCTTCTGTCTGAGACGCTGTTTGCAAGGGCCAACTACTCCATCACTCCTGGTCTGCTCTGCCGACAGCCTTCAGCTGCAATTGTTTGCTAGTGCAAATAGATGTTAGGATTGATCTCTCTTCTTCCACTAGAGTCATGGGGCCTTCTTAGTTACTCTAATAAAACACAACTAATTAAATTTGTGTCCTGCATTTTCAATATTGCATTATCCTAATTACTAATTAGGCTGACCACCTGTAACCGGTAAGTGTTGTTTTCCCACAAAGGATTTTGCAATATCCTAAATGTTACTTCTTCACAATAGGAGTTCTCAGACTGTGAGCTAGATGTGCCAGCACACCCTGGATTCACCCTTTCAGAGGAGGGAACATTTTTTTCCCCTTAGATGCAAAGGCCCCAAGCTGAAGCTTCTCCATAACCCAGCAATATCTGAATAAATTAGTAATGATCATTAGACAAGTCTAGGAATAAGTTTCTCCCCTCCCTCTCCAACCCATCCTGCAAACGCGGATCATCCAAACTCAACCCAATGATTTGGTCATTCCTGTACTTAAAAAAAAAGCTATTGTGGTTCCCCGCTGCCTAGTCAATACAATGTAAATTCCTTATCCTGATATCTTGCTGCTAACCTACTTTTTCCAGCTCCATTGAGCGTCATGTAGTCTCCTTTCCTGACAAACTGGACTTCTCTCCTTTGTCTTGTTCTCATCCTACCCTGTCCCAACTCCTCATGTAGCTCATACTATCCTCATACCTGAAATGAATATACTCCTCTCCCTCTTTTTCCCAATGTGACATTCCTTCCTTCAAGGCCATTTCAGCTAGCATTTCTTCTCTGGCCATTCAAGAAGAAAGAGTAATACAAAAAAATTGAAAATGTTATATTGATTTTTTTTTCAAAGCCTTAATGTCACTTCCAATGACTCCCTCCTCCAACAAGACGGAGTGTCTTGTTGATGGAACAGCCAGGCCAGTGTCTCTGGATCAGAGTAGGTGGCGGGGAGTAAGGTATATGAAAACAGAAAAGATAGGAGTGGGCTAGGTTATTAAGAGTTTTGAATTCCAAAAAGGATTTTGTAATTGATTCTGAAGGTGATAGGGAGACACTGTAGTTTATTAAGTGGGGATGGGGGTAATGGGTGGGTGACATGGTCAGACTTACTTTTCAGGAAAATCACTGGTGACTGAATGTAGATGAATTGGAGTGGGAAGAGACTTGAGGTAGGAAGATCCACCAACAGGAATCCAGACATGAGGTGATGAGGGTCTCCATTGTAGTGATGTCAGAGGAGAGGTGTCAGAGGAGAGAAGGGGGCGTATTAAACAGACATTGCAAAGGTTTATTTGACAGACTTTGACAACAGATTGGATGTGAGGAGTCAAGGATGACTTCTATGTTGGGAGCCTGATGGACTGGGAGCTTCGTGTTGCCCTCTTCTGTAGCAGGGAAGCTAAAAGTAGGTGGGGATTAGAGAGAAAGATAATGAATTTAGTTTTGGACATATGTAGTTTAAGATGCCTACTAGACATCTATTTCATGATATCTGAAAGGCAGTGAGATTGGAGGTTAGCAGAGGATTTGAGGAAGGATAGATCTGAGAATCATCCTCATCGAGACAACAATGAAATCCATGGTACCTGATGAGATAACTAAGTGAAGTAGTTTAGAAGGAGAAGAGTAGCAAGGACAGAACTCTGAGGAACATCTATTGTTAAAGGACATGACCTGAATGAACATACAGCACAGGAGTTGGAGAACAGTCCGATAGATAGAACGACGATTAGGAGAGAGAGATTTCCCAAAAACCTAGAGAGGAGAGAGTATCCAGGGAGGACTGCTTAACAATCGCAAAGGCTGCAGAAATGTGAAGGAGAATAAAGATTGAGAAAACGCCATTGAATATGGCAAATAAGAGATCGTTAGTAAATGGAGAGAGTACTTTCCTTCTGGAAGGTGGATTGTGAGGGGTTAACAAGAGAGTGGGAGGAAAGTGGAGGCATCTGTTGTAGATGGCCCTTTTGGAGGAGTTTAGCTACAAAGGGTAGAAGAGATATAGGATGATAGTAGGGGGATAGTTAGCAAGGATGTTATCAGGAGTATTAGAGTTCAGAATGAGCTAAAGTTAGCAACACACGATAAGGAAAAGAAAGGAGATTGGTTTGGTTTCTTTCTTAAAAGTCTATATTGGGGAAAAGAAGAGTACAAGAGAAGGGATAAGACAAACTACTCAAGATGGATGAGATAATGATACTCGATGATAAGAAGACAGAGCTAAACAACACATTTGACTTCTTTTTTCTCTCTCAAGGAGAATGATGATCTTTGGGCTAGAAAGAACAGAACGAAAATGACTAATGGGAAATGAAACAAGGATAAGTAAGAAGATAATTAGAAAGTACGTAGTTTCCCTTAATGTGTTAAAGTCATAGACTACATAATACTTCCCAGAGTACTAACTGGTGAATATGATGGCCAAGCCACTATTAATGATCTTTTACAAGTTTGTGGAGAATGAGAGAGATACTGTAGGACTGGAGAAGGGTAAAATGGGAGAAAATGGATTATCTAAGCTAAAGACCAGTTGATTCCTGGAAATATTCTAGAATATGTCATTAAAAGGATGGTTTGTGAACATTTAGAAAAGGAAGTGGTGATCACAAAGGGTCAGTACAACACTATCAAGAACAGGTCATATGACACTAGATATTTAAAGGCATGTTATAGGAAAGAGAGATTATATTTCTTCTGTTTGGTCCCAGAGAATGGAACTAGAACGACTGATATGTTACAGAGAGGCAAATTTAGCCTTGAAATGAAATGAAAACTATCCAAAAATATAATGAACTGCCCTGGGCAGTAGTTGGGACCTCACCTGAGGTCTTAAGTGAATGAAGCTGAAGGAAGATCGGTCGGGAATGTCATAGAGGGGAGTCTTAGTGAGGCTTAGGTTGGACTGAATGGCCACCAAGGTCCCTTCCAACTCCATGATTATGAGCTGCTCAATGTCACAAAGTTGCAAGTTGCCAAGGACATATAAGCAGGCCATGGCAGAACCAAGACCAGAAGTCAGTTCTAGTGCTCAATCCAGCTCTCTCTCTCTCTCTCTCTCTCTCTCTCTGTCCCATCACATCATGCTGCCAAGAACATTCCAGGACCGTGAACTATTGTTTGAAAATGACATCTACCCTTAAGTTTAGAATAAAAATGTCCTTAAAATATTTCTGAAGTTAATGTCATCCTTGGTATTGTTCTCTGGAAGGGAGTCTCATATTCAAACTATTTTATTTAATTCTCTTTGTGAGAAGGACTATCCAAGTCTGCTCCACCTACTTATTCTGAGGTTCTTGCATTGAAGGGCCCTGGAATGAATTGTCTGTGAGTCATTTTTTTTTAATTTTGTAAACTTGATAAAGGCACTTTCAAAAGAAAAGTGATTTTTTTACATCAAGTACCTTAGAGTAGAGAGTTGAAGGGAAAGCATTAAAGTTTTTTTTAAAAGCTTTAGAAAAAGAATTAAATTATATTCTTTTATCTCTCCCATACATAACTGCCCAGGATCCATTGTCCCAAATGGTAGGAATTGTGACCTCTTAGAAAATGCTACTTCTATTATGACAGCAAAAACCTGAAGTGTCTGTTACACATTCAGAAAACTTTTGAATTAAACTCGAATCCTCCCTTCTGCACTGAGTTAATGTTTCAGTACCTACAAAGCACTTGATTTAAGATAGGAAAAATGCAGAGGTTTGTTTTCAGAGAGCTTATAAATTTATAAAAGGAGATGGACTATATAAACATATATAGTAATAAGGCCCTCTGGTTCAGGGAGCTGGGGTGTGCACTCCCACTAAGGGACTGTAACTCTGGACTCACAACCAGGGGATCCTGGTCCCAAGGAGGGAGTCAGGCTCTTCTCTTATTTTCTGGCTTCTTATTCCCCCAGCCCAGAGGTCCAAGGTAAATCACTTAAAGCTTACGTTTAACTCCAGTCTAGAGTTTCCACACAAAGGGTTAATAGGATCCCTTCCAAAAAGGTATTCAATGTGCAAAATGGATCAAGTATAGGACAACTATTTGTTTCTTCCACTAGAAAAGAAATGTTTAAGACACAAAAGACTTATAAGCTTGCCTTAATAAAGACTTACAGTAAGAACCTTTAACTCACACCTAGGGGTATTCTAAAGCCAGCTGAATTCTCAAGAGGGCTGATTGTTAAATTTTCAAAATAAGTATTTATACCACAGAAATCAGAAAATGCAACATATCAGAGATTGATTTATTGTTTTGTTGATTGTCTAAACTAAACTAAAGAAAGTAATGGAGAAAATTTTGCAAAGGTATACTAGAGATAAAAGTGTGTCTTGTGTACATTTGTGTTTTGGAGAGTTAGCTGTTAAATATTTACCAGCATACCTCTGCCATGTACCTATTATGCTTTCAAGGGGTTGACTGTTGAAACATCAAAACAGGCAACATTTTGTAAGATTGCCCATGGAAACTGCCTACATTCTCTTTATCAAAAGTCTAAACCCACATCTTGCCAGAAGGCACAGGCCTATCCCTGCTCATTCTCCATAGTGTTGGCTCCTGTATAACCCCTGCTGCACATTCTTCTTTGGGGGAAAGTGGGGTGAAATAGAGAGTAAGGGTTGTCATTTAATCGTTGGCTTCTGTAGTGTCAATGCAATACCCAGAGCAACCACTATGGATATGCATGTGTATTTCCAGGGTAAATTCGCAACATGTAACCTCTGTTCCTCAAAGATGAAACCAAATCATTTATTCAGATACCAGAAAGCCAAATTTGTCATAGTAGCAAAGAAATCTATATACTTTATCAATGTAGAGAGCACAGCCGTCTGCAAGCCTTCCCTCAGTTACACTTCCCCATAAACAAGCTCCCTTAGGCAAAATCACTCCTGCTGTCACTCACACTTAACTGCTTTGCTCTGCTCTGCCAGGTCTCTCTCTCAACTCTACCTCACTCTCTCTTACTGCTGCACCCTTCCTGCTCCACCCATTCAGCAAGCTCCTCCCACCACTGGCTCCATGTGACTCAGGTTATGGGCTGCTCCAGAGCTCAAAGCAGGTCACATGGGCCTGTTAAGGGGCAGGGAAGATCTTTAAGTTCCCTTACCATTACAGCTTCACAGGAAACTAGATATAGGGAGGAAAAAGGGAAGAGGTCTCAGCTAGAATTGACAACAACCATAGAATCTATCTAATAATCAATTAGCATTAATTAAAGTCCTACTAAATGCCAGACACTGCTCTAGGGACTGTGGATACAAAGATAAAAATGAAATAGTCTCTGCTCTCAAGGAACTTTCAGTCTATTGAGAGAGACAATATGTGCACATATAATCATTATCAAAATATACACAAAATAAATTAAAGTTCTTTTTGTAAGGAGGACATTAGTAGTTGGGGGATCAGGAAGGTCTTCATGTAAAAGGTAACACTTGTGTGGATTCAAAGAATTGAGAATGTTTCACAATAGCCTACTACAAAAAGAATTCTACAGTTGAGACCATTGTGGAGAAGCTCAAAGTGATCTCTTGGTGGAATCTGATTTTTCTTATTGGCAATGAATAACAGAAGCAATGTTTCTATTATTTACTGTGTTTGACCTCAGTCAAATCATTTTGCCTCCCTGGTCTTCAGTTTTTTAGTGTCATTTGTAAAATGAGAGCTTTGAGAAGACTTCTGGGAGCCAAGATGGTGGAGTAAGCAGTAAATCACTGTAATTCTTCCATATTTACTTCCAAACAACCATAAAATAGTACCCCAACATAAATCCTATAACAAGAGAACCAGCAAAAAGATGGGGTGAAACAATCTTTTGACCCAAGAAACTTGGAAGATTAACAATAAAGGTCCATCTTGCTCCAGTTAAAGAAGAATGCAATCCAGGACAGGAAACATCCCAGCAAACCAGCAGTGAGCCCCACCTCAGCACACCAGCAGGAGATCCCGAACCCCAGTTGATGGAGGAGGTAAATGTCTACACCAGGAAATCCTCATCCCCACCCCCATGTGCCTCAGCATGACCAGCAGACTCCATTTCTGAGAACCATCACATGTTTCAGTGTAGCCCAAGACAAACGGGCATCCTCTAGTGGCCAGACCTCCACATGCTTCAGCACAGCCCCAGGAAAACACAGAAACACCCTGCCAGGCCTGAGCACATGCCAGACACAACTACTAGGACCCCAACTCAGCACCAGGTAAGCTGCCAGACCCCTATGATCTTCAACAGTGCCAGTCACCCCACACCTCTCCCTCAGCAGAGTGTCAGACACAGGGGACCATCAAAAGCCTCAGCAGCATCAGTGCAGCACCAGGTAAACAGCCAAGGCCTATAGCCACTGGTACAAGAAGCCTGAGATAGTGCCTCTTGCGTTCCGGGAGCAGCGATCAAATTTAAAAGAAAGGAGAGACTCCCTTTCTGTCACCCAATAGATGAGAAAAAACAATAAAAAAGAATATGATCTTTGAAAGTTATTACTGTGACAGGGACGACCAAGACACAAACTCAGAAGAGGACAACAATGTCAAAACACCTATGGGCAAAACCCCAAAGAAAAATGGGAAGTGGTTTCAAACCCAGAAAGAACTCATGGAAGAGCTCAAAAAGGAGCTAAAAATCATATAAGAGAGGTAGAAGAAAAAAAACTGGGAAAAGAAATGAGAGTGAAGCAAGAGAATTATGAAAAAAGAATCAACAGACTGGAAAGCTACTTAAATAGTAGAATTGACCAAATAAAAAAAGAGATACAAAAATCCACTGAAGAAAGCAATACCTTAAAAAGCACAGTTGGCCAAATGGAAAAGAAAGTACAAAAGTCAATTGAGGAAAGCAACACTTTAAAAATTAGAGTTTGAACAAGTGTAAGCAAATGACTCTATGGGACATCAAGAATCAATCAAACAAATTCAAAAGAATGAAAAATTGGAAGAAAATGTAAAATACCTCATGAGAAAATAGATCCAGGAGAACCAGAATCATTGGGCTACCTGAAAGCCACAATTAAAAGGAGGACCTAGACAGCATCTCTCAAGCAATTATTGAACAAAACTGCCCTGATATTCTTGAACAAAATAGGCATTGAAAGAATCCACCAATCACCTCAAGAAAGACATCTCAAAATAAAAACTCCAAGGAACATTATAGCCAAATTACAGAACT
Source organism: Notamacropus eugenii (assembly GCF_028372415.1). Taxonomy (NCBI): domain Eukaryota; kingdom Metazoa; phylum Chordata; class Mammalia; order Diprotodontia; family Macropodidae; genus Notamacropus; species Notamacropus eugenii. The sequence continues at coordinate 486,931,708 of NC_092872.1, forward strand.
ATCAGATCAAGGAAAAAATACCTCAGGTGATGAGAAGAAAAACAGTTGAAATATTGAGGAGTTACAATCAGGATTATGGAAGACTTAGCAGCTGCAACATTAAAGGATCAGAGGTCTTAGAGCATGATATTCCAGAAGGCAAAGGAACTAGGGCTACAACCAAGAATCACTTAGTTGGCAAAATTAAGCATAATATATCAAGGGAAAAAAATGGTCATTCAATGAAGCAGAAAGATTTCAAGCTTTCATAAAGAGAAAATCAGAACTAAACCAAAAATTTGACCTCCAATATCAAGATCCAAGAGAAGCATAAACAGGGAAAAAGGGAAGAGAAAACATAATGAATTTAATAGATCTAAACTGTTTGCATCCGTACACGGGAAGATGATACTTGTAACTCTTAAAAATTATATCACTAAAATACATACATAGACAGAAAGTACAGAAGTAAGGTGAATTTGAGGGAATGACAAAAAAATTAAGGGATGAGAAAGAGAAGTACACAGGATGCAGAAGGAAGGGAGAGGTAGAGTGGGGTAAATTATTTCACACAAAGAGGCATGATACACCTATTAAGTGGAGGGGAAGATAGAAGGGTGGGTAGCAAGCACATTGCTTGAACCTTACTCTCATCAGTATTGGCTCAAAGAAGGAGTAATATACACAATCAATTGAATACAGAAATTTATCTTATCCAACAGGAAAGTAGGAAGGGAGGAGATCAAGTAAAGGGGGAGGTAGGGACTGACAGAAGGGAGAGCATCAGAGGACGTGGTAGACAGAAGTAAAATACTGGTGAGGAGGCAAAGGGTGAAAGGAGAGAAAGGACAGATAGGAAGAAGAATAGGATGGAGGGAAATACACAGGTAGCAATCATAACTGTAGTGTGAATGGCATGAATTCTCCCATAAAATGGAAGCAGACAGCAGAGTAGATCAAAAAGCACAATCCTACAATACATTTTCATTTTTTTTGTTTTTGTTTTGTGTTTTTTACAAGAAATACATTTGAAGAGAAGAGACACACACAGAGTAAAAGTAAGGGGCTGGAGCAGAATCTATTATGCTTCAGCTGAAGTAAAAAAAAAAACAGGGTTAGCAATTCTGATCTTGGATGAAGCAAAAGCAAAAATAGATCTAATTAAAAGAGAAGGAAACTACATCTTGCTGAAAGGTACCATAGACAATGAAGCAATTTCAATACTAAACATATATGCACCAAGGGGTATAGCATTCAGATTCTTAAAGGAGAAGTTAAGTGAGTTACAGAAGAAAATAGATGCAAAACACTAGTAGTGGAAGGCCTCAACTGTCCCCTCTCAGAACTATATAAATCCAACCAAAAACAAACAAGAAAGAAATTAAGGAGGTAAATAGAGTATTAAAAAAGTTAGATTATGACAGATCTTAGGCATGATTTAGACATATAAGGTGACACCATAAACAAATTAGAAAAGCAAGGAATAGTCTATCTTTTAGATCTATGGGGAGGAGAAGAATTCATGACAATACAAGAGATAGAGAGCATTACAAAATGTAAAATAGATAGTTTTGATGATATTAAACTAAAAAGCTTTTGTACAAAAAAACCCAGTGTAACCAAGATTAGAAGAAAAGCAGAAAGATGGGAAATAATCTTTTATAGCAAGTGTCTCTGATAAAGTCCTCATGTCTTAAATATACAGAGAAAGGAGTCAAATTTGCAAGAGTATGTCATTCCCTGATTGATAAATGATCAAAGGATATGAACAGACAGTTCTCAGATGAAGAAATCAAATCTATCTACAGGCATATGAAGAAATGCTCTAAATTACTTTTGATCAGAGGAATGCAAATTAAAACAACTCTGGGATACCACCTTGTACCTATCAGATTGGCTAATATCACAAAAAAGGAAAATGATAAATGCTGGAGAAGATGTGGAAATACAGGTACTCTAATGCATTGTTGGTGAAGTTGTGAACTGATCTAACCATTCTGGAGTATATTTAATTTGGAAATATGCCCAAAGAGAAACCAAACCATGTATACCCTTTGATCCAGCAATACAACTATTAGGTATCCATCCCAGAGATCATAAAAAGGGGAAAGAACCTACATGTGCAAAAATATTTATAGCAGTGCTTTCTGTGATAGCAAAATATTGAAAATTAAGGAGATGCCCATCAATTGGGTAATGGCTGAACAAATTGTGGTACATGAATGTAATGGAATATTAGTGTGCAATAAGAAATGATGAGCAGGTAGATTTAAGAAAAACCTGGAAAGACTTGTACAAACTGATGCAAAGTAACCACGAAAACATTGTACATAGTATCAACAACACAGTTTGATGATCATCTGTGAATGACTCAGCTCTTCTCGGCAACACAATGATCCAAGATAAGTACAAAGGACTCATTAAGGAAAATGTATATCCACATAAAGAACTGATGGATTCTGAATGCAAATCGAAATGTTTTTTAAACTCATTTTATTCTTTCTAGTGTTTTTCCCTTTTGATCTGTTTCTTCTTTCACAACTGTGACTAATATGGAAATATTTTTACATGATAGCACATGTATAAACTATATCAAACTGATATAATTTTCATTTTCAGAAGACAGGAGAGGAGGGAAAGAGAAAGAAAATTTTGGAACTCAAAATCTTGTAAAATCTTGTAAAAATGAATGCTAAAAATTTTCTTGACATGTAATGGTGGAAAAATAAAATACCATTTTAAAAAATGAGGGTGTTGGTATGTACAGTGGAGACAGGGTTAGATTTGGAAGCAGATCTGGGTTCAAATCTCAGCTCCATTTGACCTTAGGCAATCAATTTAATCTGTATGGGACTCAGTCTGGTTCTGAAACTATGGTCCTATGACCCTATGGGCTTCTCGATTTCTGTTGAAGTTACTACCATCATTTCAGTCACCCTGTTTTGAATTCTGGAAGTCATCCCTGATTCCTCACTTTCCCTTACCCCACATATCTAATCAATTGCCAAGCCTTATTACTCTCTTTCCACAATATCTCTCACATGCATCACCTTCTCTCACACAGCCTAGGTCAGGTCCTTATCATCATCTATGTGCACTATTGCAATCACTTCCTAATTGTCCCTTCTCTCTCCAAACCATTCCTCATATGGATGCTAAGGGATACTTCTAAAGAACAGTTCTGACCATATCATTCCTTTGCTCAGGAAACTCCAGTGATTCCCTAGTATCTCTAGGACCAAATACAAATGTCAGTGTTTGGCATTCAAAGACCTTTGCAACCTGGTTCCAAACTACTTTTCCTGGTTTGCTACCCATTACTCCCCTTCACTCACTCTATGGTCCAAATAAACAGGTCTTGGTTGTACCTTTTACTAAACATCCCTTCTTAGTCTCCACACCTTTGTCTTGGCAGCCATCCCCGCTGCTCTTGAGTTCCCTCATTTTCTTCAGAGCTCTTCTCAAGGGCCCCCTCCTCCATGAAGCCTTTCTTGATCCGCATTTGGTAGTCTTTTTTTAAAATTAACTTTTTTACTATTATTTTTAATGTTTTACAATCACTGCCATAAAATTAAGATTTTATCCCCCCCCACACCTACCCCCCACTACCCCTCTACCACCACACCCCCCCCACGACCGCATACAATTCTGTATAGGTTTGACATATACTTTCCTGTTGAGTACATTTTCACTATAGTCATGCTATGTAGTAGAACTAAAATAAATGGAAGAAATCATATAACAAATCAAAACATGATACACAAAAACATGCATACACACAAACATGATCTGCTACATTCTGAGAATGACTTCCATATTTCTTTCTCTGAGTGTGGAAGGCATTTTGCCTTAGAAATCCACCATTGGGATTTTTTTTTTAATAAGTTCTTGCATTATTACAAAATTCCAAGTCTACCAGAAAAAACTCTCGCACACTGTGGTCGTTGCTGTGCACAAAGTTCTCCTGGTTCTGCTCTTTTCACTCAGCATCAGATCATATAAGTCCTTCCAGTCCTCTCTGAAGTCTTCTTGTTCATCATTTCTTATGATGCAATAGTACTCCATTACATTCATATACCATAATTTATTCAGCCATTCCCCAATTGATGGACATCCCCTTGACTTCCAGTTTTTGGCAACTACATAGAGTGCTGCTATAAATATTTTTGTACATGTGGGACCCTTTCCCATTTTAATGATCTCTTGGGGATACAGTCCTAGTAGTGATATTGCTGGGTCAAAGGGTATGCACATTTTTGTAGCCCTTTGGGCATAGTTCCAAATTGCTCTCCAGAATGGCTGGATGAGCTCACAGCTCCACCAACAATGAATTAGTGTTCCAACTCTCCCACATCCTCTCCAGCATTTATCATTTTCTTGTTCTGTCATGTTTGCCAATCTTATAGGTGTGATGTGGTACCTCAGAGTTGTTTTGATTTGCATCTCTCTAATCAAAAGTGATTTAGAGCATTTTTTCATATGATTATAGACATCTTTAATTTCTTCTTCAGAAAATTGCCTGTTCATATCCTTTGACCATTTATCAATTGGGGAATGACTTGTATGATTATACATTTGAGTCAGTTCTCTATATATTCTAGAAATGAGGCCTTTATCCCCAAGCTTAGCCATAAAAATTCTTTCCCAATTTACTACATCCCTCCGAATTTTGATTGCATTGGGTTTGGTTGTGCAAAAACTTCTCAGTTTAATGTAATCAAAATGATCCATTTTGCATTTCATAATGCTTTCTATCTCTTCTTTAGTAAAAAATTCTTCCCTTCTCCATAAATCTGATAAATACACTATTCCTTGCTTCTCCAGTTTATTCATGGTATCAATCTTTATACCTAAATCATGTACCCATTTGGACTTTATTCTTGTGTACGGTGTCAGGCATGGGTCTATGCCTAATTTCCACCACACTATTATCCAGTTTTCCCAGCAATTTTTGTCAAACAGTGAGTTCTTATCCCTGAAGCTGGGGTCCTTGGGTTTATCAAACAGGAGGTTGCTATACTCCTTGCCTACTGCATCTTGAGTGCCAAGTCTATTCCACTTGTCTACCTCTCTGTTTCTTAGCCAATACCAAGTGGTTTTGATAATTGCTGCTTTATAGTACAATTTGAGGTCTGGTAGCGCTAGGCCACCTTCCCAAGCATTTCTTTTCATTAATCCTTTTGATATTCTGGACCTTTTGTTCTTCCAAATGAATTTTGATATTATTTTATCCAGCTCTAGAAAATAATTATCTGATAGTTTAATTGGTATGGCACTAAATAAGTAAATTAATTTAGGTAGAATTGTCATTTTTATTATATTAGCATGGCCTACCCATGAGCAACTGATGTTTTTCCACTTACTTAAATCTGACTTTATTTGTGCAAAAAGTGTCTTGTAATTGTGTTCATATAATCCCTGGGTTTGTTTTGGCAGGTAGACTCCTAAGTATTTTATAGTGTCTACCCTAGCTTTAAATGGGATTTCTCTTTCTATCTCTTGCTGTTGGCCTTCGTTGCTTATATATAGGAATGCAGAAGATTTGTGTGGGTTTATTTTGTACCCTGCAACTTTGCCAAAGTTGTTTATTATTTCAAGTAGTTTTTTACTTGAATCTCTGGGATTCTCTAAGTAAATCATCATATCATCTGCAAAGAGTGATAACTTAGTTTCTTCTTTGGCTATTCTTATTCCTTCAATATCTTTATCTTGTCTAATTGCTACAGCTAACATTTCTAGTACCATATTGAATAATAGTGGTGATAATGGACATCCTTCGCATTTGGTAGTCTTAATAAAAAAATTTGTTCTGTAAAACTCGGATTCAGTCATAAAGCCATACACAAGGACCTAGAAGGCCACATGTGGCCTTGAGGCCACAGGTCCCCACCCCTGCTCTAAATCCTACAATCTCTGATCCTCCATGTCTTTTTAGAATATAAGAACTTTCACAGACTTAGTATCTGCATTCTTTGAACAATTCTTTTCCAGAAGAAAGATTAGGACTCCTCCTAATGGACTGACATCCTCATTCTGGACAAAATGTGCTAAATTTAAATAATAACCCAGAAGCAGATTTTTTTCTGGATAGTTTGATTCTTATAAGATGGGCCTTCTACCTGAGGATTCAGTTGAGATGCTTAACTTCATCTTGCCATTTGTGAAAAGGGAGATTGAGGCAGGAGAAGCACTTGCCACGCATTTTGGCACCTTTCTTTAGATGAGTATGTACAATGCAAACTTGTTTGTAGGTTGCTGATCATATTAATAAGTTGTTATCTGTGCTGAAAACTCCACCAGCCCCAAGAAATGTCTTCCACCAGCTTCACTGCACTCCCTTCACTGCAGTCCTTTCTTGAGGTTATGGCATTATTATCTCTCGGCTGTTAAATATACAGTAAAATGCCTGGCAGTACGTTAATCTATCAGTGTGGATTAATTTTCACGGTGGCTTATAGGAAAGAAAGTCTCAGAGTGTACAGACTTGGACAGTGTGTGCCTATTACCCAGTAGAAAGCAGGGTCCCAGTGAAGACAGGAAAACTTGTCAGGGGAAGAGGAGAGAGGAAAAAGCCAGCAATATAGGGCAGACTCAGGAGTGCCTTCTGTGATCTGGAAAGAGATAAAATAAGTAAGATCTGTAGGAGAGGGGGAAAAGTAGAAGGGTGGAGGATGAGTTTCTAGTGGAGTGGCAATGGTCAGAGACTAGGGCCATGGTAAGGAGACTGTGAAAAGTGGCATGGAGTACTTGGCCCCACAAGATAAGGCAAAAAGGAAGCAAAGTTTTATACTCAATGGTCTTTTCACCTTTTCCGCTCTCCAACAGGTACTGGAAAGACAAGGAGGGTACCCAAGTCAGAACACAGGGAAGAGCCTATGGGACATTTTTTGCTTTATCTTATTGGGATCCAGGCCTCCAAACAATTTCCCACGGACTCTTCACTATGTGCTGACTGGTACACTCCTTGCCTTTCTAGCACCCTTCCTTCATTAAATTATAACCATCTTGAGGTCAGGGACTGTCTTACTTGCTTTCATTCCTATCCCTAGCCTTTAGAACAGTGCTTGGCACTAGTAAATGCCTGGTGAGAGCCTAGTAAATGCTCCCTCTCTGTGTGTCTCTGTCTCCGTTCTCTCCTCCCAAGCCACACCTTACTGACCCATTAAGTTTGTCCTGCTGCAGCCCATCCAGAGTATTTGGCTGGGTTTTGTCTCACATCAGAGGGCAGAGAGGCTAACCCCTTTTGTCTGTTGCCAGATACCAAGGGATTCAGCCCACACAGCAGGATCTCTCAGTTTTATGTGTGAACTAAAGATGAGTAGGCCTATATGAAACCAGAAAAAATACAGAGGAAATGTGATATATTTTTTTCCAAATTCTCCTGGGTGAAGGGAGGAAAAGAGGGAAGAAAGCCTCTGGGTAAAAACGAAGTTGCTCACAGGTGGGGGAGTATTTTTTTTCTTGACATTTTCCATTTTCCCCAAACCTTCATTCACATCTCTAATGGGAGCTCTCCAGAATGAGTCGATTTCCTGTACCATGCCTGCACCTTCTGCATTCCTCCTTATAGCAGCTGGGAAAAGCCTCCTACCTCCTTTGCACTTAGCCAAGTCCCTCATAGCCCATCTCCTCCTGGGAGCCTTCTCTGTCCACCCCCAGCCCAAAGAATCAAAGGATCCTAATCCTAGAGCTGGAAGAGACCTCAGAGGCCATCTGGTACAGTCCCCTCATTTTACAGAAGAGCAAACTGAGGTTAAATGGTTTGCCCCAGGCCACATATCCACTGTCAGAGGCAAGATGGAAATATAAGTCCTCTGATTCTTGGGCCTGTGATCCTTCCACTGGACCACAGAATTTCTCCCTTCTTTAGACCCCTGTAATACTTAATATCTATCACTCACTACTCTGACTTTTGTCCTGTACTATCTTGGACTTGTAATATTTTCATGTGATTATGTCTTATCTCCCCACTAGACTATAAGGCCCTTGAAGGCGGGACCATGTCTTTTATGTCTTTATATCATGCACAGAACTTAGTATATGGTCAACCTGGTGAATATTTGTTGATTGTTTACATCTGGATGCAGCCAGGTCCCAGTCAGTCAGTCAACATGTATTTGTTAAATGCCTAGGAGAAGGAAATGGCAAACTCCTTCAGTGTCTTTGCCAAGAAAACCCTAAATGAGGTCGTGAAGATCCAGACATGACTAAAATGACTGAACAGCAACAACAAAGAGCCAGTGATAAGCACTGGGGATCCAAAGAAAGGCAAGGACAGTCTCTGCTCTCAAGAAACTCACATTCTAATGGAAGGGATATTATGTAAATAACCAGATACATGCAAGATAAATAAGAAGATATGAAGTCACCTTTTGTAGTCACCATACCCAGTTACTTAGAAGCAACCAGCAGGGCTTTATTAATGTTTCTCAGTTGTATTGGACTCTTCATAACACCATTTGGGGTTTTCTTGGCAGATGCTGGAATGGTTTGCCATTTCCTTTTCCAGCTCATTTAACAAATGAGGAAATTGAGGCAAACAGGGGAAAGTGATTTGTCTACAGTCACACAGCTAGTAAGAGTCTGAGACTGGACATGATCTCATGAAGATAAGTCTTTCTGGTTCCAAACCCAGTGCTCTATCCACTGTGCCACCTAGCAGTCCCCAACTAGTGGGAGTAGGGAGAGCTTGATTCCTGCTGCCAATTTTTAGTGGAATTGCAGGTTGACACCTACTTGCTTAACTTTTTTTTTCTGACTAAAAGGAAAACTGTCCTAGTTCTGAGAAAAATGACAGGGTAAAAAGTTGACGTGATAAACATGTAAACATTAACACAAAAGCCCAAACCTCTTACCTCTCTGCTGTGAAAATAGATCATTTTCTTTTCCCCCCATTGCAGAGCAGATGTTAAGTTTCCAATAAAAAGAGAAAAAAAAGATGAGAGACATTTAGCAAACTATAGCTTTGCAGGCCAGAGTTATCACTCTGATTTCAACTGGGACTATAAAATTTTATGAGCTATTAAATTGTCCTAAACCTCCTTTAACATACAAACTCCAGTGTCTGCAATTACCCATTAAGAAAAAGTGGGCTACATTAGTGCAACTTTTACTACTTGCACTCAATTGTGTTCAATCAATAAAACTTTTAACTAGTCTCATTGCTTTTTTCTAATTCTGAATCTTGGGCAATGAAGGGTGCTGCAAAGTTATCTCTTGGAATTTGGTGACAAGTGAGTCAAGAGGAGCCTGAAAAACAGTCCATTTAAATTCTTTTTGCAGGGGTCAGAGTGACAGGGACTAGACGGATCAGAAGAGGCCAGGAGCAGGGCTCCAGATACTTAGGTGAGTCCCAGCAGGTATTTTAAGTCCAATAAGCAAAAGGTTCAGCCCAAAAAAGTGAACAAAGGGAGAAGTCAAGAAGATATCATAGACAGGATTCATAATTCCTGGAGTCAGAGATAATCAGACAGCATAAATAGTTTGCTTGCTTTTCTTTCCTGTCAAGGTGTAGACAGGTCTTTCTGCCTTCAGTCTATCTGTTTCCATCCATCCTGCTAAGTAATCTTTCTAGTGGTGTGTATGAAGAGGTCACTCTTCTACTCAAAAATCCTCAGGAGCTCCCCATTGCCCACCTAATCAAGCACCAATTCCTGATACATTTTCTGACCGCAAACTTCCTAGCCAATCTTATCCCATTCTCCTTCATTCTTTTGTTATTTTTGTTCAGTTGTTTCAATTGTGTCTGACTCTTCATTACCTCGTTTGGGATTTTCTTGCAAAGATACTGGAGTACTTTGCCCTTTCCCTCTCTAGCTCATTTTACAGATGAGGAAACCAAGGCAGACAAGGATTAAGTGACCTGTCCAGGGCCAGACAGCTAGTAAGTGTCTGAGGTCAGATTTGAACTCAGGAAGATGAGTTTTCCTGACTTCAGGTCTGGCACTCTGTCCACTGCAGCACCACCAAGCAACTCTTCTTTTCATTCTACATTCCAGCAGAAATAGATCCTTTTCCATTTTCTATTCACTCTTATTCTCTTCCATTCTCATGTTTTTGTTCATAATATTAACCATACCTAGAATGAATTCCCTATCCTCCCATCTCTGTCTAATCCTTCCCTTTATTCAGAGCCCAATTCTGAGCATAACTCCTTTATATATGTACCTACATATGTGTGTGTATGTATTTATATTTATATATACATCTTCCCTGGCTACACCCTGACTGTCTCTCTTTTTTTTTCTCTCTCTCCCTATATGTCTCTCTCTTTCTCTGTCTGCCTCTGTGTCTGTCTCTTTGTCTCTGTCTCTTTATGTCTCTGTATCTCTCACTGTCTCTACATCTGTCCCCAAATTTCCAATCACTCCTTGCCTAGGTCTCCCCTTGTACCTTTCTTCCTCCTTCACGTGATGGTTGGTTGTATCCTTGCCTTCTACTCCTATTAGACTGTAGATTTCTTTAGAACAGGTCCTATGAATCTATCTCTGTATTCCCCATGTCTTGCATATGTTAAGGGATTAATAAATGTTGAATTTGTAGGTGTTGATCATACCCTAAAAGAGGGCAAAAGCCTGAAGATGGACACTTCCCTTCAGGAAAGGAATGATGGAATCACTGGAAAGACTTCAGAGATGCCTTCCTAGTTTGTCATATTGGGAGACTGACAGGGGTTATCACTAACTGAAATACTTTTTTAAAGGTTCAGCAATTTTGTTTAAGAAGATGCGATGGCTCCAAGACAAGGGTCAGTGCCCCTCACAGCTTCACCTAGGTCTTTTGTTCTTGTTCTGGACTTAGAGGACAACCAAAAACATCAGAGGGACTGAGGAGAGCTTCATTGTCACAGCCCTACATAACTCCCTTTCAGTTTTGTTGAATACAGTCCCCCCAGAATGGTTTGAGGAGACACACATGGATAATCAGAGACTAAAACAGACACTAAAATGAGTTTTCTAACCCCAGTCTAGAGTTCAATAATTCTAGGAAATTGAAGAAACAGATGATATGGCTGATGGTAGACTAGAGGGCATGTTAGAGTACTGGGCCCAGAGTCAAGAAGACCTGGGTTCAAATCCAGCCTCAGATATTTGCTAGCTGTGTGACCCTGGACAAATTACTTAACCCTGTTTGTTTGAGTTTCCTCATCTGTAAAATGATCTGGAGAAGGAAATGGCAACTGCTCTAGTATCTTTGCCAAGAAAATCCCCAGGAACCAAGATAGCAGAGTGATCAGTAATTGCTATTTCCCCTCCCCTTGTTGACCTTGAAGAGCCCAGAGAATATCTCCCCAGGAAAAATCCTGGAATAGTTGGAGCAGCAGAAGGGGTAAACAGTCTCTTAGCATATGAGATGAGGAAAATTGCTAAGGAGGGTCCCTCTTGCTGTGGCTGAAGGGGACCAGTGCAGGACCAGAGCTGTCTCAGAGAGCCCCACCTCAGCAAACCAGAAGAAGATCCTGAGCCCCAGGGGGGTGAAGCCCACAGCTGCCAACACCAGGACCCCAAGCATGCTTCAGCACCCCAGGGGAAATTGGGAAGATACTAGCACAGACAGGATCACCAACCACTGAACTTGCCTATGCTCTAGCTCAGCAGAGGAGACCTCCTGTGGCCAGACCACCCCTCCCCCACACTTAACACAGCTAGCTCCAGGGTAACTCCAGGGAAACACTAAAAGACTTCACCTGGCCTCTGCTTTCCAACACTAGCCAGCTCAGAACCAGGTAAGCTGCAGCATTTTAGCTTTTAGCTGAAAGAACCAGAAGCCACAACACACAAAGCCTCAAGTTTTAGGCACAAGAACTGTGGGACAGAGCCCCCTGTACCCCAGATGCAGAGATCTACTTTAAAAGCCAGAAAAAGGGTGATCATCATGAGTAAGAAGCAAAACAGGAAAAAGACCATAGAATCTTTCTATGGGGACAAGGACCAAAATACTAATACCAAAGAGGTCAGCATTAAGATTGTACTCCCATCTGAAACTTCAGAAGGGAATATGAACTGGTCTGAAGCACAAAGAGCATTCTTGGAAGAGCTCAGGGAGGATTTTAAAAGCCAAATTAGAGAAATAGAAGAAAAACTGACCAATGATTTTAAAAATATGAAAAAAGAAATCACAGAAGAATTTAAAAGGAAAATTGGACAAATGGAAAAGGAAGTACAAAACCTAACTGGAGAAAATAATTCCTTAAAAGGAACAATTGGACAGATGGAAAGGAGACACAAAAGTTAACTGAAGAAAACAATTTGATAAAAATTAGAATCAGGCAAGTAGAAGCTAATGACTCTAAGAGACATCAAGAATCAGTCAGACTGAATCTAAAGAATGAAAAGATAGAAGAAAATGTAAAATATCTAATTGGAAAAACAACTGACCTGAAAAGTAGATCCAGGAGAGAAAATCTAAGGATTATTGGTCTTCCAGAAAGCCATGATGAAAAAAGAGCCTGGACAAAGTCTTCCAAGAAAGCATCAAAGAAAACTGCTCAGAAGTCCTAGATCCAGAGGGCAAAATAGTCACAGAAAGAATCCACCATTCACCTCCTAAAAGGAATCCCAAACTAGAAACACCAAGGAATATTGTTGCCAAATTCCAGAACTATCAAGTGAAGGAAAAAATACTGCAGGCAGGCAGAAAGAAACAATTCAAATGTTGATGAACTACAGTCAGGATCACACAGGACCTTGCATCTTATACATTAAAAGATCAGTGGGGTTGGAATACAATATTCCATAAGGCAAAGGAGCTGGGACTACAACCAAGGAGCAATTACCCAGCAAAGTTGAGCATAATATTTCAGGCAAAGAGAGGGACATTCAATGAAATAAGGGATTTCCAGACCTTCCTGATGAAAAGGCCAGAGCTCAATGGAAAATTTGATCTTCAAATGCAAGTCTCAAGAGAAGCATAGAAAGGTAAACAGGGGGAAAAAATCTTGTTATTCAATATAGGCAAACTGTTTACATCCCTATAAGGGAAGATGATACTTGTTAATCTTGAGAATTGTATATTTATTATGATATATGAAACGAATATACATAGATAGAAGGAGCGGTATAAAGAAAACCCCTAAATTGGGTCATCAAGAGTCAGATACAATTCAAAAACAACTAAACAACAACAAAAGCAGAGAAAAGCTCTATTAAATAGATACTCCACTCAGAGACCAGAAAAAACATCCAATGATGTGATGTTCAGAAGAGAAAGTATCACCAACAAAAAAGAAGGCAGGGACACAATGTTCGACAGAGATGTAGCAACTAACAGAGCACCACATGATGATGTCACCAGACGCTATCAGCAGTCCTGTAGAATCAGAGCTCTCAATTACTCTGGTCACTCATGTGCACTGACCATGTATCCCTAAGTATGTATTCTTCATGCATGTGTCTCGGCCACATTATGCACTCTTTCTCACGTTTCCTGGCCATGAATAATTCCTATATATGTGCCCTTCCACACATGTCCTCCTGTCATAGATGTTCTTTCCATATCTGCAATCTCCCATTGGCAATATGGTAACCTATGGAAGAGTGTGCTTCTGTGGAGATAGGAGGGAATCTTTTCCTCTCACTTAATTTGTTATATTGTTTAAATGCCTTTTGCTTTGAACTAATATATTATTTCTGGTTGATTTAATAAAGGTTACACATCAGTGGGGGCTCATGAACCATACTTTCTAAATAGGTGCTGTCTCACAAAGTGTCTCAAATCTGGATTAACTTTTTGGGTCCCACATATAAGGAGGCCCTGGATGCTACAGTAAAATAATTGCTTTCCTTTGATGAAAAAGAACAGAAGTAGAAAAGTTTTTGGCAGCATGGTTTATTAGAATGTGGGTGAGAAAGAAGGAGGAATTGGAAAGAATTAGAAAGCTACAATCCTAAAGGAATTAGGATGGCTTTACCCAAAGAAAATATTCTTAAAAGGTGATTTAATAATTCTGCATATGGCACATTACTATGAGGAATCTGGTGCCTAGATAACTGGAGAACAGGTTAAGAGGAAATGAAGTGATATAACAAAACATAATAACATATTCATATGATATTTTACAATTTATAAAGCTTTTCTCTCTACAAATCTCTGAAAACAAATTAATATTCTTGTTTTACAGAAGAGGAAACTTGGGCTTGGAAAGGGTAAATGCTTTGCCTGTATTCACCCACCTAGTAAGGGTCAAAATCAGGACTAGAATGTTGGTTTTCCATCTTCCAATACAGCACTATTTCCACCATAGCACACTTACTATAAAACAACTTATATTAGACAGGGCATGGAGGAAAACTGGTATATCCCTTGAGAAATAGATTTATTTTGGATGAGTTAAAGTGTAGTTCTACCTGAGGCAGACATCAGGCCCAGGACACCTTTTGAGATGCCTTCCAGATCCTAGACAGTTGTAAAAGAAAAGAAACTTATGAGAATCATCAGTAAATAACTAGATTAGACTGGATTTGATCCAGAAATGAGAACAAGAATAACTTTGGTTCCTTTGGAATTTGATGGCTAAGTAATCCTGGTTCTCTGTTACAGCCTATGGTGTGCCTGGAAGGTTAGTCCCAACTACCTGACCATCTCCTGGATCTATGTCAGTTTTGGAAAATCATTGAATTAGTGTAAGGGTGGTCCACTATAGATTGAGAATTGGAAGAAACTTAGGCTGCCATCTTGTACAAGCCATTCTTTTTACAGATGATAAAACTGAGGCCCAGGATTTGACTAGGGTCAAAAAAGCTAGTAAGAACCGGAGGAGGGATGTCAGACTTACATGCCAATGTTCACACAATCTGCCCAAAGACTATACCAATGCCCTTGTCTGTCTACTATGATATGTATTGGTTTCCCTCTCTGGAAGTTGTTTCTTTATTTTTATTTTTTTATTTTGAGTTTCAAGCTCTCTTCCTCTCTCCAGCCCCTCTACCACTCATCAAGAAGGTGAGCAACATGATATCAATTATACATGTGAGTCATGGAAAAACATTTCTATATTAGCCATGTTGCAAAAAAAAAAAAGAAAGAAAGAAAGTGAACAAAATATGTTTCAATCTGCACTCAGAGTCCAACTGTTCTTTTTCTGGAGGTAGATAGCATGTTTCATCCTGAGTCTTTTGGAGTTATCTTGAATCATTTCATTGATCAAAGTAGCTAAGTCTTTCACAGCTGATCATTATCCAAAATTGCTGTTACTGTATATGATGCTCTCCTAGTTCTGTTCACCTCACTTTGCATCAGTTCGTAGAAGTTTGCATCAGTTCTTCCTAGGTTTTTCTGAAAATATCCTACTCGTTATTTCTCATAGCACAGTAGTATTGCATTACAATCATATGCCAGAACTTGTTCAGCTATTCCCCAATTGATGAACATCCCCTCAGTTTCCTATTCCAATTGGAAATTCCAATTCTGATTCCAATTGACAGCACAAGAAAAACTACTATAAATACTTTTGCACACATGGGTTCTTTTCCTTTTTCTTTGATCCCTTTGAGATACAGACCTAGTAGTGGTATTGCTGGGTCAAAGGGTATGCACAGTTTTATGGTCTTTTGGGCACACTTCCAGATTGTTCTCCAGAATGGTAGGACAAGTTCATAAGGGAAGTTATCTTTTAAGGGTAGATCTTCTTCCTGCTAGCTTAACCTCCTGAAGATGTCTACAGGAGCTGCTTTGAGCAAGCTGGCTCAGGCATAGAAAGAGTGCCAGAGGTGAGATGTGCTCCTCCAAGCCAGAGGAGCACATTCCCACCTTTTCATGTCACTGGGCAGAGTATCCAAAGGTTCAAGTAACCACTTGGGATCTTCCCTCAACCCACCCCTCTTTCTCCCACACACGTCTGCTTGTCTGAAGTGCCATGAAGTCAGAAAGAGAAGGGATTAAGTATTTACGCAGTGCCTACTAACATGCCAGACTGCGCTAAGTGTTTCTTTACACATATTATCTCATTTAACCCTCACAACAACCTTGTGAGGTAATTGTTGTTATATCTCCATTTTACAGTTGAGGAAACTGAGACAACCAGAGGTTAAGTGAGCTGCCCAGGTCACAGAGCTAGTGTCTGAGGCCAGAGAGACATTTGTAAGTTAACAATGATTTCTTCCTCATTAAATACAGAAAGCAAAATTGGCCCAGGAGAGACTAAACTATAGGGCTGAGCTGTCACGATGAAAAAATACTGAGGTATCAGAAGGCCTGGGTTCTGATCTGTTTCTGATATCTCTCTCACTGTGTGACCTTAAGCAAGTCATTTCCCTTGCCTGGACCTCAATTTCCCCATCTGTAAAATGAAAGGGTTGGAGTAAATGATTTTTAAGACTCTTAGCTGACTTAACATTTTATTATTCTAACAATAACTCATGTTTCTAGAAGACTTTTGTAAACTGAAGTTTATAAAATGCTTTTATCCAAACAGCAGTATGAGCTTGGGAGTATAAGAATTAGTATGAACCTCATTTTGCAGGTAAAAAATGAGGTTCAGTAAAGTGGGGTGACTTACCCAGCTAAGTACCAAAGCCTCGATTTGTACTCCTTCTGATGGCTAGCCTTAACCTTTTCCCATTGGACCGTGCTGCCTCCCAAATTCTAATTACAGGGAAATGGAGGGTGCCTTCTTTTTAGTTGATGTTTTACATTAAATATTGACACGTTTGGAATCCGTGTAGCACTCACGGAGCTAGGAAACCTGGTTAATTAGGCTGTAAAAAAGAACGGCTTCATAGACTGCATAAGGTACCAATTCAGAGAGTGGTCCCTGGGTGGCCAGACTGGAGTGCACGTTCCTGGCATCCTATCTGGAGAGGTGACTGTGAAAGTTGTAACAGTTGCAAAAGAGTTGTTGGGTAATTTTGGATGATGGAAATGGTTCTCTGTTGGAAGCCTGATTTCCATTTTCCAGTGTTTGGATTATCCAAGGCTCCGTTTTCCTATCATTGTTTATGTTTGGCTCCCTAATCTTCTATTAGTGCCTCCCGGAGAATCCGTGGCTCCTTGGTTCTGGCTTCATGCAAGGCTAATTGCCTGCAGAGGTCAAGAAGAGATTTCTTCAGGCCTGCCTGTCTGTCTGAGACTTCAGTGTTCATTTTTCCCTCATTGTTTGGGGAAACAGAGAGAGGATCTTATGAACTTGAAGAGGGGCTGACTGGGGGAAGACATGACTTCAGGCTGGCCTGAGTGGGGTGGGGGCACAGTAGTTCAGCTAACAGAGCTATAAAGAGTCAGTCTGTTGGAAACTCAAGACCTTCCATTTTAGACTCGGAATCATTCGGACTGTAATTAAGGTATTATTTAGAGTATTCTGGCCAGCTGTGCATTTTGATACACCCACGCTTCTAGTGTATACTTCCTTGACAAGCCCCCCAACCTCCTCCTCAATCTGCCAAGACTCCTTTTCTCTCACTCAAACAGCTCCAGAAATCATACCTCTTATTTAAAGACTTCCAGGATTAATCAAAGAGCTCATGGCTTCTCTTACCCTGTTTCAAAAAAGTGACAGGATAAAAAGAACATTGGACCAAGTTTCAAAAGACCTGGTCTCAACTCTGACTGACTTCATGTAAAATCTTGGGCAAGTCACTTTATCTCCCCAAGCCTCAGTTTCCTCAAATGAAAAATGAGAAATTTGGAAGGTTCAGTCTCTGAGGTTTATAGATCTCAAATTGGAAGTCAGCTTAGGAGTCAACTAGTCCAATCTCCTGATGATAAAGATTAGGAAATAGGCCCATCCAAGTTAAGGGATTTGCCCGAGACCACAGAGGTAATTAGGAGCAGATGTGAAATTTGATACCTAGTCCTATAAGTCCAAATCCACGATGCCATGCTGCCTTTTGTTATTGTTCAGTTGTTTTGGTCCTATCTGACTATTAGTGACCTCATTTAGGGTTTTTTGGGGAAAGATCCTGGAGTGATTTGCCATTTCCTTTTACAGCTCATTTTACAAGTAAGGAAACTAAGGCAAACAGGGTTAAGTGACTTGTGTAGGGTCACAAAGCTAGTAAGCATCTGAGACCAGATTTGGAATCAGGAAGATGAGTCGTCTTGACTCCAGGCCCAGCACTCTATCCACTGCGTCACCTAGCTGTCCTATATTTTACTTTTAGAGCTTTAAAATTCTAAGACTCTATGACCTAGTAAATTGCTTAAGGTCATACAATGGTGAGGCTTTATCCCTATAATCCCATCACCTGGCACATTGGCTGGCATATACCAGATCTCAATAAATACTTGTTAAAAGTGAATGTACTTGCCACTGAATACTGCACACTTGCTCAGCTTCTTTAGATAAATGTGCTTTTTCTGTTAAAATGCAGATATGTTCAGTGGGAAAGATTATATAGTATTCTTGTGATTAGCCACTAAAACCTTAGTACAAATTAGTTCATTTCATTAGGTAACTATTACCTTGGAAAGCAAAAAACAGGACCCCCAAGGGATTAAAACACAAGACAAATATGTTAGAATTGAGGAAAGGGAGAGAGATAATTCTGCAGGTCCTGAGGTGGGTTGATACCCCCCAGAGTCATGAGCAGGCTGAGGACCCTGGCACTAAAAAGGACAAAGGAAGGGAACAAGAGACTCTCCGACCACAATGGACAAAGTCAGTTGTTCCTCCATCTCCCTCTGGCCCAGAGCCACATTCTCAAGCTCAGAGGATGTGGTCAATCACGCAGACATTCCATAAGCCCTGACTGTGAGAGCAGACTGATGTTAGATGGGAGTTAGTAAGAAAGTGATAGGAGGCAGGAGGGAAAGCTCAAGATAATTCAGAAATTTAAGAATTGAATTGTTGGGACATGGAGAGCTCCAGTGGTTTTTGTGGTAAGGCAGAGGAGAAGTAGGGGCAGTGGTGAGTATCCCTATAAGTCACCTGAGGTAGACCTTGGAGCAGTATCTTACTTAGGAGTTTCATCCTGGGGACTTTTCCTGTGTCCTGGGGTGAAGTTTGACATCCTGGGCCCTCCAGAAAAAGGGCTCTGTGGGATACCATACTTCTCCAGGACCTGCATACATAGCCTTCTCCTCTTCCCCATTGCAAACATACTTGCCCTGTGTTCTGTTCCCTTAGGGGAATGTTTTTGATTGTTGTTTTTAATGAGATAATATTTGTAAAGCGTTTAGTACAGTGTCTGGCACACAGTAGGCACTCAATAAATGCTTGTTCTGCCCCTCTTCTGCACTTCTGTTCACTGCAAAATCAGCAGATCTCTAAGATGGAGAAACAGGAACATTTTTGCTCTTTCCAGAGGCATCTCAGGGTTCCTAAAAGAATATGAGGCATGGTGCAGGATTTGGGGTCAGAGGACATGGATTTAAATTCTAATTTTGCCTATTGTTATCTGTGTGACCTTGAACAAGTCATTTTATTTTACATCATTTTCAGGATTATTATGCATTACTATCCTTTCTATTCCCTACATTCCAGGGAGTTGCTATTGCCTCTCTCTCCTCCCCATCATCTATTATCTATTCTGAGTCTGGTTTCTATATGTTTATATATTTACATGTTGTCACCCCCAATAAAATGTAAGGTCCTGGAGGGCAGGAGCTTTTGTCTTTGTATCTCCACTGCCTAGTCCAGCACCTGATATGTTAATAAATGCTTGTTCATTGATTAATTGATCGCTTTGGACCTCAGTTTCCTCATCTTTAAAATGAAGACATTCAAAGAGATGATCCCTGGGGACTATTTCAGCTCTCTTTCCACTTTGCAGCTGCTGCCCTGCCTCATTTCAACTGCACAGAACAAAATGCGCCTCCCAGGATAAACTTATCACTTCTAAACTTACCACCACACTGCTAACTCAAACCTTGAATGCCACCATCTCTTTCAGCTTCTTTTTTCCTCCAGCTGAGTGGCTGGAGGGTGGAACACCAAACTCCTCCCAAAGCCTTCCTTTATAGAGGGCAAAACCTGGACTCAGCTCCCTCCACTTTGTATCTACCGCCTCGTCTGGTTTCAATTCCAGGAAACAAGACCCTTGTGTGTTGGGTCTGCCCTGGTGTTTCGCCCCCACCTGCCTGCCCCCTATGCCTTCCTGCCTCCTTTTGTGTGTCTCACTCTTTAGACTATAAGCTTCTTGAGGGCAAAAACTGTCTTTCTTTTTACTAACTGTATTGCCGGTACTTAGCACAGTGCCTGACACAAAGCAGGTGCTTAACACATGTTTACTGGATTGGATTGGATGGAATCCACAAAGCTATGGGTCTCCCCACCAGTTTTAGAAGGTTCGGCTTCAGGGGGAAAGGCTCATCATAAACACAATATTTTCTGGAGCTTCCTAAAGCTGAGGACATTTGATAACTCTACGGTAAGTCAGCAGGGGTTCAAATCCTGCTTACTCTCTGTGTGACCTCGGCAAATAACTAACTTACCACCCTCCTCATCCCCCTCCAAGCTTCAGCTTCCTGGAAAATGAGAGACTATATTCCCATTTAGCTCTAGAGCTATAACATTATTCTGTCAGTAGCCTTTAGAAAACAAATAGTGAAAAGAATCCTCCAGTAGCATACTGATTTAGTTCATAATATTTTAATAAAAAAAGCAAGTTTCATTTTTTTTTCTTTTTTCTCTTCCTTCTTGGTATGTCCCTTTCCTTATCTTTCTCCTTGTCATTTTCTCTCTCCTTTCTGTCTCCTCCTCTTCCTGCCCTTCTTCCTTCTCTGCGTCCTAGTCAGCAAACTTATGGTAGATTAGTAGAGAGGGGGCTTGTGGATATGGACTCCAGACTGAGACTCCTTTCTGCTTAGAAGTTGCTTGGGTTTGCAGAGGTTGCTTGTGAGGTACATCTTTGACCCCTCATTACCTTTTCTAAGCTAACCTCTTAACTCTAGGGGGTCAATACCAGTTTTCTGGGGATAAATTTCCCACTTTCTGTACTATATTATCCTTTGACAATTGAAACATATTCTGTCCTTAATATCACTTAGGAGCTGAATTGATTCTTGGTCTTCCATGATATTTATGGTTCAATAGCCTTATGTGGTTGAATACTTTCTGTAGACTATGTCTACAATTCCAAACTGCTGGATGAAAGCTGAATAATTTAGTCAATCATGTGGATTGGTTAAGATATGTAATGATGCCACACATTGAGGTATCCAGGGACAGATGTTTTACTGACTAAACTTTCCAGTTTTCTCAAGACAATGACCAGCCATGATTCCAAAGTACCAGTGAATCAGGATGAAGAGTGAGTTGTGCATTTTTTTGACCTGGTCAATATGGGAGTTTGTTTTTCTTTGACTATAAATATTTGTTGTAAGAGTTTTGTTTTGTTTTGTTTCAGTAGAGAGGGAAGGATGCAGGGACAGAAAATAAATGACTGCTATTGACTAAAAAACAATTCTGAGTATTCTATCCAGGTTCTTTAGAGATCCAATCTGGGTCTCTAAAGAAACACCTGTAGATGGGATCATTGATTCTTCCATGAGTGGGTCTAAGCTTTTTCATTTTCCCTTTTGCTGAGCCAAGATTCCCCAGTTTTCCTTCGTTCTATCTCTAAATACATCTCTCTGGCAAGGAGACAAGCAGAGAGGGATAATAAGACAATGAAAATGTGTTCAATTCTAATGTGACCCTCTGCTTGTCCTCCCTTGGGGCCAGCCAAAGTTCCAAGTACTATCTTGACATGTGTCTCTATTTCTTCCTTCCACCTTTATCCTTCTCACATGCCTGTGCTATCTATGCAGAGGACCGTCCACAAAACAGGAGCTTTCTCTCTTCATCTGAACTTGTTGAAATCCTCCTTCTTCAAAGGTCTTGCTCTGGGGCTCTCTCTACCATGAAGACTCTCCTGGTCACTCCACCTGAAAGTGATAACGTCCTCCTCATGTTTTCCTAGAGTGTTTTCTCTGAACTCCTCATTTGCCCTTCTCACATTCTGTCTTGTATTGTACTTCCTTTCTTACTTGTGGTATTTCCAGTAGATTGTAAGTTCCTTGAAGGGTTTACAAAGTTTCCTTCTTTGAATTTCTAACAAGGATGGGGTCTTGAACAGAGCAGGCCATTTATAAATGTGAACAGAATTGTGTTTAATTGAATTATCTTTCAGGAATGGGACAAATTCTAGACTAAAAGCAGTGTAAAGTATGTAATCAAAGAGACATATGTTTGGAAAAAAAAGGTGGGTTGGTCATTAAGAAGCACCAGACAGATAACCCCTTGGCACCCCTATCACAATAGCAAGAGATCTGGGGGAAGATACAGAAGGAGGCCAAAGTTAGTTCTTGCCCTCATGGAACCTATAATCTAACCTCCTCATTTTATTACTGAAGAATCTGAAGCCCCCCCAAAAGAGAAACAAGTCATTACCCAGCTCTGTTAGTAGCAGAGCCTAGAAGCAGGATCTCCTGTCTCCCCATTTGGTGCTCTTTCTCTGATTTCATGCTGTTGCCATTCCTTTTTCTCCTTCTTCCTCTTCCTCTTTTCCTCTTTCCTTGTTCAGTAAGAGTTCTATTTCCTTGGTAGACCACAAGCCTTCTACTTCATCTACTTCCCCTTTCCAGGGGAATTTTTATGAATTGTCCTGCCCACCTCCCCTAACTGACCCTCTTTCTCCCGAGTCCTATCCCTCTCTTTGCAGGATCTCTCCTGAATCCTGCCTTTGAATCTTAGATTGAGGCAAGACTTCCAAGAAGTATTCCTCATGTTCTGGGTTGATATCTCTGAAATCTCCTTTTTAATTACTACCGAAATACACGAGGGCAGAAAATGTGAGTCCTTGTAACAGCTCTGCCAATACTACTGTGTGACCACCAGCAAGCTTCTTCCCCTCCCTGGGCCTCAGTTTACCTATTTATAAAAGGAGAGGAGGTCACACACTTGATAAATGATCTCTAAGGTCCCTCTCAACTCTGACATTCTAAGTTTTTAAGGTGCTTTGAGCTCTGGATTCTAAGACAACTTCCAGCGTTGACATAATATACTCACACCATGCAGTGGCACAATAGTCTTCCTTCTGTGGGTTTTCACCTCAATTCCTTAGGCCTAAGAGTTCATCATGAAAACATTTGCGAGTTTTTTTTTTAATTTCAAGGACTCCCACAGAGATGACTGCATTATTTACATTAGCAGATACGTCCCAGTAACAGTGAGTTCAGAGAATCACTTACTCTGTTCATTTAATGCACGAGCACTAGTCTGTCCTTGCACTTATGATAAATCTAGAATTGAGATGTTTGGAACTATTTATCTAAAGAATTAATCAAACTCTCTCAATGCTTTTAAAAAGAAGGTGGGGGAGGGAGAGGGAAGTCTTGAAAAGATGCCACATTATTTCTCTCTCTCTTCCCACCCCCCACTTTGGGGAGTGAATTAATTTAGCCTTGTGGTTTTGAATGTTTTTGGCTTCTGGTTATTGAGTCATTCAGCACATCACGGTGACTTCCCCCCATAGGGCGTTTAGAAGCAGACAGAGAGGGGTGGATGGCTTGGACAGCTCCCCATTGGTTGGCGGGGGAGGCTGGCTCCTCGAGACAGACTTTCGTGTCAGATTCCCCAAAGTCGGACAGCAGTAGTCTGGCAGGACGCTTCCTGAGGGCAGACTGAAGAGGGCTTTTTTTTCTGGGTCCTGTGAGAAGGCCAGGATACAAAGGATGAGCATTTTATTTATGGTTTTCCCCTGTCCCCCACCCCCATCCCACCTTTCAATTTATGCTGGGAATTCTGGAAAGGACCATTTGCATCCTCCCAGGTTAAATAGCTGCACAGAACTCAGTGTCTATTCCAAGATCTCAGCTTCTGGCTCCTGGTAGATATTTTTAACAGGGAGGGTGGAGCAAGCCTACTTAGAGTGGCCAAAGGTATATGGCCACTGTTTCCCATCCTGGTCAAAGAAGCTGATGTTTCAAACAACACCAGGGTCTCATTCTCATTGAAAAGACGTTTGTATACAGAGAATTTGGAGTAACTAGCAATTCTGGTGTCTCATGGCAGTCTCTTAGGAGCCTCCTGGTTTAGACCTGGGAACTAAGCAATGTATCTGGAAAGGCAGCTGAGCAGTGTAATGGAAAGAGAAGTAGGCTGGGAGTCAGAAAACCTGGGTTTGTATAATATCTATGCCCCTAATTGATTAGCTGCATGACTTTGGTCAAGTCCCTTTCCCTTTCTGGGTCTCAGTTTACCCATCTATAAATTGAAAGGGGAGTGGACAAGGTTCTTCCAAGTTCCTAGTCTATGTTCTAAGGTCTTTTTCAACATTCTGGGTTCTAACATTCCTTCCAGCTCTGACACTGTATGTTCTAAGTCTTCTTAAGACTCTAGGTTCCAAGTCTCCTCCCAGCTCTGACAGTCTGTGTTTGCACTATGTAGCAGCATGGGACGTATTGAAACCACTGACATTTTTACCCTTCATGTGGCTAGGTAGATGGTGGGAACAGTCTGTAATGATCCTCTTGCCAAATCTCAACAGATTCTGTACCAGACCAGTCATGGCTAACAGAGACCACTGTTATTTCTGTTCATGCAGCTGCTTTGGGGGACTTAGATATTTCCAAAGAAGGAAATAAGAAAGGAAACAAGCATTTATTATATGTGCTAGGCATTGTGCTAAGTTCTCCACAAATACTATGTCATTTGATTTTCACAGCTCTGAGAGGTAGGTTCTGTTATCATCCTCATTTTACAGATGGGGAAACTGAGGAAGACAGAGGTTAAGTGATTGGCAATGAGCCTTAGATGCTATGTTTTAACTTACATGAAGCATAGTACTTAAGATCCCCAAGAGTATGGGAGGAATAGAAAGGGGAAAAGGGAGTACACACCTGGATCAGTCAAAAGAAAGAGATATAACTGAACCTCTGGACAGGCAGAATATATTTGTGATTTAGTGAATTCAAGGAGGCATCCAGGACAGGACAGGAAGGGGATCAATGACCCAGCAACCAAGTCACGCCAGACTCTCAGTATTCTTCCTACTATGGGGCAGGCATCCCCAAGTCATCATGTCCCATAACAAGCCTGCTCAGGAACATGCAGCAGGGCCAGGAGTTCTATGGGGAAGGTCAGAGTCTTATTCAGAGGACAAGAGATGGTTTCCTAGGTCACAGGCAAGTAAACACCAATTAAGCGAGTGTCTGAGAGATTCCAGAAATTAAGATTCCAGAGACTGGGAACTCTAGAGAAAGGGCAGATTATGGGCAGGAGGAAGGGGAGTATCGAGAGCAGAGACAGGTTGCTACAAAAAAGGGCTGCTCAGAAAAAATTAATTGAACTGTCTTAAATTTGTATTTGGTTCCAGAGGGTTCATGGGATTTGTATCTAGTTGAACTCTAGAAAAATCTTCTAAGATGCCACCAGTTTATAGATGAGAAAAATAAAATCTAATGAGGCTAGGGAATTTGTTTAAAGTCATAAGGGACCAAGCAGCAGATTGGATTAAAATCCGAGTCTTCCCTAATCCAGCACTCAAAACTACTAAAATATTACAACATGTCAAAAGTGTTCCTACTGGGATCTTGATTTTGGAGTTGAAGATGTAATTAAGATTCCTGGTCCTCTGCAAACTCCTCTCCCTACTGAAAGTGGGCATAAATATAGCACAGTATTTTCTAGACCTGGAGAAGTCAACAGTAATTCCTTATGATCATTTTTTTTTTTTTTGATTAACAGGACTATAAAGGCTAATCCATAATAGCTACTGAGACTTCCTGGTTCGTCTTTTGGGAGTATTTCTTGAGCATAGCTATAGCTCTGAGTACTGAATTCTTTTTTTTTTTGTCAAACTTCATGAAGCATTTGCTTTGCATATAAACTCCTACACTGTATTTACTTACAAACCTCCTTCCAGTTCTAAGAACAGATGAGACTTCTAAGGTAGAGCCTTGCCACAGAAGTTCCAAGTTTTCTGCTAAGTCAATAATAACGGCAAAAAATTATCTGAGAATTCTGCATATACTTGTCCTGTAGGGCTGAAGTTCCAAATCCAAATGTGAGTGGAAGGGTACTGGTGAAGTTCTAAGTGTCAGACAATGATTTCTGTCATTAATGAAAAAAAATACAGCTCAATAGCATAGGGATAAGATTTGTGACTTTCATTGGCATAAGGAACTCTGGAATTAGGAAGCTTCTTCTACCAGGTCAGCAGCTTTTCTGCAACTGAATAGTCTTAGAGAGCCAACCAAAGCATTGAGGAGGCAAATGAGTTACCCAAGGTCATACAGCCAAACTGTATCAGAGTTTCTGGCTCTGGTGACACATCACTTTGGTGAAATTGCCATGCCTTCAGAGACTTTGATTTGAATCTCTTAATGAGCAGATCCAATTAGAGGAAAATCTGTGAAAATTACTTTGCAAACAAATTCTACTTCAACTTAGAATCAATCAGCCAATTAATTTTTTGCTGAGTACCTGACCTGTGCTTGACTCTTAGAATGTGGAAGGAAGTGTGATCATTACCCACAAAGAATTTGCAAGAGACAGTTCAAGAATACAAGTGGTGTCTCCTACTGCTCTTCCACATAAGGCAACCAAAATGGAGGGTTGTTTTAGCAATGACATTGGAGGAAAGGGGAGATTTAGGGGAGGGAAAGGAACTTTAGTCGTTGAAATCTTCACGGTTTTATGAAGTCTGATACTGAAACATTCTGGAGGAGCTTAAGGGACCTCAACACTATGCTATACTATCTTCTGATAAAGGAAATGGCAAAGTTTGACCTAGAAGAAAGAGTTAGTTCAGAGGAATATGGTAGTCCTTTTCAAGCATTAGGACTGCTGTCCTTTGGAAGAAGCCTTAAATTTGTTCTGATGATCTCCCCAGAGGAGGACTGGTAACTTTAGATAGAATTTTTAGAGGGGCAGATACCGGCTACACATAAAGGACGAATTTCTTTATAATTAAAACTGTCAAAACATGCAGTGGTTCAACAGGCTGGTCTAGAAGAGAGTGAGTTCCCCATCACTGGAAGTCTCCTCACAGAAGTAAGATGCTCAGTTGCTCAGGAAGATGTAGAGAAGATTCTTACTTTAGGTAGGAGGTGAACTAGACAAGCCCAAAGATCCCTTCCAACTCTAAAATCCTGAGCTTCCGTGATCTGTGACCCACAAGCGAGGTTACAAGGTTCCCCATGTTTCCTTTCCTCCCTCATTTTCCATTCAGATATTCTTTTTCCAACTCATTATTGTTGTTCCACCTTCCTCCTCACGCTCTCCACCCCAGTTCTTAATTAACTCATTGGTGTCGGATTTTTAAGTCTCTCTCTGTCCCCAGGCTCCCCAGGGGCTAAGATTGGGGTGGAATGGGGGTGGAGAGAATGGAATTCCTTGCTTTTCATCAAGACTGTTATAAGCCAGCCATCAAAAGCAAACTAATTTGAATTGAATTCAAAGAGAATATGAAAGGATGAGGAAGACTAGATCATATGTGTGCACACACACAGAGGCTATGGGAAGGATAAGGAAGCTAAGAAGACCAGGGCAGGAGCTGAGATATGCCAAATTCCATTGAAAACTCCCAGGCAGCACAGGGCAGCATTGGGAAAACAGCCCTTCTGCAGCTGGACTCTCCTTTTGCAATTCTTACATTTTATTTCTCAGTAATTTATATCGACAGAGGCTTTCAAAACACTTTAGGGTTGTTTACAGTGCTATGCAGGAACATTTTGTCTCCTCTCCAATTTGTCTTCCCAGAACGCTCTTGCCCACCTCCTCCTCCTCCTGGCTGGCCACCCTGCTGTGACGTCCCTTGAACTTTTTAAAGGGGTGACCTTTAACGGGTTCTTTTCTGGGAGGTATTCCCAATATGAGAAAGATTTATCCAGGGACTGACTCCCATGTCTACTCATCAGGCTAGGGTGTCACCCCCAACCCCACTGAAAGACATTTAAAACCCTATAATCTGTCTTAACCCTGCCTTTTCAGCTAAATTACTCTCCTCCATATACTCCATGCCCTAGCCAAACTGTTCACTCTTTCCCTCAAACACATCCTGCATTTTTCCACCTCCACACATTTACCCAGGCTATTTCCCATGTCTAGAATTCCTTCCTTCTCCTTCACCTGTTGAGTTCCTAACAATTAAAAGTGACCCAAAGTGCGATGGTGCATATCAAAAAGCCTCATTTAAATGCATCTTACATAATACTATGTATTGTACTTTCTTATCCTCTTACTGGATATAGTAAGATCCTCAAGAGTGAAAGACTATGATTTGCCCAAACTCTATACTAATGCCTAGAACAGTACTCTATCTACAGAAGGAATTTAATAAATGTTTGTTGCTTAGGTTTGTTTGTGCTTCATTTCTAAGGTGCTCTTTTCAACTTAAGGGAGTGAGGGAAAATAGACAGAAAATGAGAGAATTTGGGAATTGGAAGAAATGTCAACAGCCATTTAGTCCAACCCATACCTTAAAGATTTCCGCTAGAACATATCAGACATATGGTCTTTCAGTCGCTCCTTAAGACCTTCTAGGAAGGATAACCCAACACTTCTGAGGCAGTCCATTCTCCTTTTAGTTAGCTCTAATTGTTAGGGAGTTTTCCCTGACTTCAAACCTATATTTGCTTGTTTTCATTTGCACCCATTGCTCTTGCGTCTTCCACCTTCTGGGGCCAAACAAAAGGAGCCTGATCCATCCCATATGAAAGTATTTCAAATACTTGAAGACAGCTATCATGTCCCCTCACATCTTTTCTCTAAACTAAATATGACCAGTTCCTTGAAATTAATACTGCATTTTCTTAGCATAAATGGCCTTCCATTTAGGCAAATACTTTGACTATTTAGAGATAAAAAGGATCGTCAATTAAAATCCCATTTCAATTCGTATACTCATAGCATGATTTCTCTTGTTTATAAGACTTCTGAATGCTTTGGTGTCAAGTAACTAGTGAAATATGAAGAGTATATAAGTACTCTTCTTTTTCATTTTAGCAAACAATGTTATTCAAGTCTTCTCCAACTATTCTGTCTTCAGAGGCACCCCTTTCCCTATTGCTGATAATAATAGCTAACATTAAGGCAGCTTTTCAAAGTGTTTTTTTCTCATACTAACCCTGTGAGATAGGCAATGATAAGTCAGAGTAATCATCAAGAAAGAGATGTTGTAAGAAATAGAGAGAAAGAGAGACAGAGACAGAAAGAGAGAAAGAGACAGAGAGAAGGAAAGAAGGAAGAAAGGAAGGAAGGAAGGAAGGAAGGAAGGAAGGAAGGAAGGAAGGAAGGAAGGAAGAAAAGAAGGAAGGAAGGAAGGAAGGACTTCTCTAGAGATAGCTTCACTCCAAATGTTCATATAGACTATTGGTGTCCAACCTGCGGGAAAGCCTTCCGACCTGG